>NW_028289023.1:4387500-4705677 GCF_059628265.1 Tinamus guttatus
ATTAAAAATGTCTGTCTGCAAGTAAAGCAATACACTTCCTTAACATATTGTAGTTATGAGAGATTTTTTGCAAATATGTTTCTGGCTGTTACATAATATTAGAATGCTCAGCTTCTGAAAGAGCAAAAAAAACCCTTGCATCAGATTTGTGTGAAGAAACAAAAAAACAATGTAAATTCATTATATTACACTTCAGTATATTGTACGTTAAGCTGGTTTACTAAAACAGTCAAGTTTTCCTGATTCTCCTAAACGAGCTGCTCTTCCTACAGAAAGGAACACATCCCAAAACGAATGGACTATTCAATAAAGGTGACAAGGAAGACAGAGTAGAATGGGCCACAATATATCAGCTAGAAGACAAAAAGGAAAAAAAAAAGCAAAATAAATTACTTACCCATCATATTTATTAATATTAACTTCTAATAAGTTGTCCTTTGCATGGTTAGCACGTTCAGTTACTATGAAGAAATACAAAGTAAATATGAAATATGAAGTAAAAGTTTTACGTAAATAGTTCACAGAGAACAGCATTCATTAATAACCATGGTTCTATTACAGTGTGTTCTTATCAGCTTACCTGTAAGATTGTTTCAAATTATTTTATGCCAAAGAGAGAACTGAATGAGGCAAATACCACCACATACATGGTAGAAAGATTTCATTTTAAAAAATGCAAGTGAAAAAAATGATTTTAATTTTTTAAGGTATATGCTATCTTTATATTTAAACAGCATATTTTACAATATGAGAAAATGAGTGTCTTGTAAATAAGTACCTCAAATAACTCAGAAATAACCACTTATAAAATTTAATATAGAAACAATTGATGCATAATTAATTCTCCTGATTCCCCATGTTTTAATTAAAAGTCATTCTCCCTCTCCCCCATCTTTCATCCACTTGGTAATACAGCTAAATAACAGCAACAACTTAAGCCATGTGGAGATATTTTGAAGAATTCATATAATATTTATTAAGAAACTAAAACACTCATTACTCACTAAAAACATCAGTGGAGATAGAAGCCAGACTGAATAGTGGAGCAACTTTCTGTTCATAAATCCTCTTCCCTTGTCGTTTCCCTCCATATGGATTAATGTATACAAGCAAGTGCTTTGGTCTAGCTGCTGCCAAAGGGAAAACAAACACAATAGATTGCTTCTCTACATAAGGAAAAAAGGTTAAAAAGCTATACAAAAAAGAAAGGTGAAAAAGACCAAAATGAACAGAGTGCACAAAATTGTCATATTCTTTAACTCTTTTGAAGCATCACTGCAGGCTTTCCCTGATCTTTTCTAAGCTGCCATTGGCCATCAGGCACAAGGTATATGCCAATATGCACCTTTGGTGTGACTTCATGTGGCTGTTCTCACACAGTGCTCTTCCCTAGACAAAAATGGTATCACTCATACAAGATAAAAGACAAAACAAGGCCAGCAAAGGCACTTGGGATTGAGGCACACTTGTCAATAAGTTTACTTAATCCTGCTTCTGCTACGCAAGTTAAACACAGTTCCCTCAAATGATAAAGCAGCAATAAAAATACCTCACAGAACTACAAGCTAACAGCAACAGCTTGCCCTGTGCCTCTCATCTCCTGCTCTCCCCCATTCTGAGAAAAGACCTTTGATATTATTATCAGCTTTGTTCAAACAGCTATGGATCTGCATCAGCAGTGTCAATCAAAACAGTTGTATTCCCATACTGACAAGCAGGTAATGCTTGCTAGAATTAAAGACTCTCCCTTTTTTGTGCAGTACATAAACATGTCTATAAGATTTGTATCTTGTCAGATAGCATTCTGTATCATTAAAAAAATAAAAAATAAACAGTTTAGATCAGCACACTTGTACAAGAAATTCACCCATGCCAGGCTGTCACATACCCAAACAACATCTTTTTCCAAAAGCAAATGATATACCTTTTCCAAAATAGTTTACTACCAAGAGAATGAACATTTGCACTCAAACTGAGTTTGCTGTTATTTTATTTTAAGCTTATGAAGACATGTAAAGTACATTAGGAATAATCAGCTTCCTGCCTCAAGCTGCTCCTGAGAGGCCTCCCTGGACTCAATTACTTTACCTTGTTTGGGCTTCCAGCTTGCCCTTTTGCTGCCCACATGACTGCTCTGCACCTTGAACGGCAGGAGCTGGTGCTGTCCTTACCCGCAGCCTGCCTTTTTCCCTGCAGCTGGCTTGTTCCCACTCTCCCCTAATACATCAGGGTGTTTCCTTCAGGAAAAACTCCTACAAAACTCCTTTTAGCCTTCTCAGATGCAGATGAAAGCCCAAACGTAGATAATTTATTACATAAGTTATACTATTATCTGAACTGGACAATGGATGCAGACACACAAAAAAGCCACGCACTTGTCTTACAAACTGTACAATCCTTTGATCTCTAGAGGACCTCAAATCTCTGAGCTTGCAGCTGCTCTTTACTTCCTCCAAAGCTAAAATCCATTAAAACCTCTGCTAAATTTCCAGTGTGTTCTTATTTTCCAAGAATAATTTACCTCTAAGAAAAAGGTACAGGAAACTTACAGCACTGATTGAAGCAAAACACTCACTTATAAAAGTGCAAAATAGTGGCAACAAGAATAAGATACTTCAATTCCCAGTTTCCTTACCTTTTGAGCATTAGCTGCTCTTAAGAGTTCAAAGAAGCATATATATTGAAACAATTTTAATTGATGTACATGCCTGGGAAATTATGCTGTAAATTTTAGTAACTTAGTCAAACTTACTCTGCAATTCAAGTAGTTCTTTCAGTGCCTGTATCCACTGGTTACACAACTGCTCATCAGCACAGCAGAACGTCACATTGCTACACCGCCAGCGGTGATTTCGGGCTTTTTTCACATAATACACTATTTAAAAAAAAAAAAAGAAAAGAGCAGGAGATTGAGAACGCTATGACTTCCTGTGAATACTAAGCATTCCTGAAAATGACAGAAAAATTTATACTGTCAACAGGACAACATCTGTAAATAACAGGAGTTAAAATAGAAATGAAAGCACTGGCTTCATCTTTCTTAACCTTATAGCAAGTGCATAAGCATTTCATTTTAAACAAAATAAGATTCATCATCCTTAAAATTACCATACACATAGAGATACGCAAAAGCTGAGCTTATGTATTCATTTAACTATACTAAATAAAATCTACAATGTCTACATAATATGGAAGACCGTGAGCTTAAAGAGGACAAACCAAGCCCTTCTGCATCGGCTCCCATGTAACATACAGACTTGAGGGGATTTAACTTCATGAGGCTGAAATTTGAGAATGCAAAAGAAAATACTAAATCTCTCTTAAGTAGGGTAATGAGACAAGAACAGCTCTTGCTTTCCCATCTGAGTATCACTAGTCATTGTAACTGCAAAGCCCAAATGTGAAGAAAGTACTCTACAGTATAAATCTTTGGCACGAGAGCATTTGTTTTCTCCCTGCTCTGCACAATAGAAGGCCACCACTTTTTCACAAAAGCAACCAGAACAATGTTTTTTGGCACTTTTTTTTTTTTTTTTTGGTAAGAATGCAGTCAACATATTCTGATGGATAGGGAACAAAGGGACTCATTTTTTCCAGTCTCTCTTTGCTGATTTTCCAGTTAAGTAGTAGGAAACAGTTATCCTACTCTACATTCATTTACCAGGACAAATGTAGATGGGCTAGCACTTACTAAATAATCAAACACAGTGTGTGTACTCAAAGCAAGCCTTTCTTTCCTTTTTTTTTTTTTTTTTTTTTTAACTAAAGAGCTTTAAATAGTAAAGTAATATTTTCCTTATCTGTTCTCTAAAAAAACCCCCAAATTTTCCTTTTGCATATAAGTCCCTAAAAGATATCTCCAACAAAGTAATTAACACAAGCTGAAACTGTCACTCCTTACCTGTGAAAGCGTGGGGCTTTGCCATTTTTTGCCATTTGCCACTATTACGCTGTTTCTTGTTAAGATCAGTTTCTTCAACTGCAATTATCTCAGATGTTGGTACAAAACAGTTTTCTGTATGAACACAAGATCCTACACATTAATATCTTAAAACAGCATCAAAATGCTACCTATCAAATAGATGTTAGAGCCATTGTTTATTACGCACAACCAAGATCACAAAGAAATCTGCTGAATAGTTCTGATTTTCTTTTGCCTTTCCTCAAAACACCTTATTCACAGCCACCTACAAACTACTTTGATTACTGTTTAAAATGTCTGAGAAAGCTACATATTATATGAGAACTTTTTCACATGAAGCCAGAATACATGAACCCTGATTCCAGACTAAGATTGCCCCTTCAGTCCCAAGCTTTTTCAAGTAAGGTGCGACTAAATCTAGTTGCAGTGACTACAGAAGCTAATTGTTATACTCAAGTATGCAGTCAGCTTATGAAAGAAAGGCATTCATATAAATTCCTAAGTCTTACTAAGCTTTTAAACCAAATTCTAGACAATTACGATAATGTACTGTTAGAAGTACTTCCCTCTGACAACTTAAGAACTACTGTTTTCCAGAATTAAAGGCCTCTTGCTCTTACATTATGAAAGAACTTCCTTCATCCTTCTTTCCTTCATGATCCCTCAATGCACTGTCCTCTCAACCCTTTTCAAATTGAGCTTTTTCTCTCTCTCCTCATTTTCACTGCTAATTTCAAAATTTCTCTCTTCTTTTCACCCTTTAAGTACCCTGGTCACCTTATCTCAAAAAAAGGAAGTGAAACACATTCACTTAAATGTCACATAAAAACACATGCTATGTATTTAAATACAGGTTAGCACGTGTGTACACACAGTATGTTTGAGATACATTAAAATCAAACAGTAATACTTTTGTTACTGAGTTCTGTCCTATATTTCATCTTTCTCATCATTACAGAACTATCATTGCAATGGTGAGAAATGTTAAATAAGCATGATTTTTTCATGAGCTTTTCACAGTGATGAATACAATTAAATTGCTGCTAGTTCAACTAGTTTTTCCCCTTTCAATTTATTAGTTTTAGTCATCAACCATGCTTAGTTGTTACATAACCGCATATTACAGGACAGTCAGCACACTAAACGAGCACGTCTTTTTCCTTTGCAGGTGTTTAATTATTTTACTCAACACATATTACATCAGGGATTTTATCCTCCAAGACTTAAGCTTCTTTCTGAAGAGATGCTTAGCAATCTCCTAGCTTTACACTGACCTCATATATGACTACCTTCTTTTATGAATCTGGCTGTATTCAAATGCTACAGACTACTCATGAAACAAATTTCAGCTTACAATAGTTGCATTTACAATATTTAAAGCATGATGAACAGTTGCAGCAGTTCCAGCATCTCTTGATAAAGATCCAAGAGAAGGGACTGGCTCACTGAGTTTTACGTACATGCGCATTTTACACATGCACCTGTGCATGACCACACCAAGTCTTCAATACTGGAGAGCAACAATTAAGTGGCCTTCCCAACATAGAGATCTGCTTATTTTATGGGATCTCAGCATGCTTATCCAAGGATCCAAGGAAAAAATGCAGAGAATTAATGTAAAACTAATAGAAGGGAGCAGTTTGTTTAACCTTTCTTTTTTAGAATTGCCTTTAGTTCTTAATTTTCTATCGACTATGCCACCTACCCAAATGCCCATATGTTGCATTTATACAGATTGCACTTTAATGATAAATCATTTTGATATTGCCCACAGATATGCTACAAAAGAAATCACATTTAGATTAAATTTAAGTGACAGTGTTGTAATGAACATTTGGGGAAGCAGTTTTATGTGTTGGATACTTACTAGCATACTTTCTAGGAGCAGCAATAGAACTCTCTGTTATATTATGCATTTTCTATATAATAAAGATTATTGTCCAAGCCCACAAATAAATTTAAAAAAATCTGTATCACTGAAAACATTTATTTGGTGTATATATATGGTGAAAACATTTATTTAGTGTTTATTTGGTGTATAGAACTTATACTAAAAACTCTACCCCTTGAAGCCAGCAACAGTTACTAAGTTCTCCTAGCTCTTCAGGTATGTTCTCTCTCTCAGAGACACATCATTACGAAATCCCTATTCTTCCAGCTAATCTCTTCACAGATACATGAAAAGAAAAAAAAAAGAAAAAAATAGTTAATACATGCATTTTGTTTTTTAATCTTAAACCATGAGAGTTACATGGAGGCTCTGAGGGGAAAGGGTACGACAACACATCACAGAAATACAAGTAAGCACACTATCAAAAGATCGTCCTTGGACACTGGAAGGTGCAAGTGTTTTTTTATGTGTAACAGATACTTTTTGGTGCATCATTTCTGCATGCAGTTCCCACAGAGCATTTCCCAAGTTTACAAGCAAACTTATTCAGTATCAAAGCCAAGAATTGTTCAGCCTTATCTATACTTCACTGCCAGCCACTAATCCCCTACTGCACTACTTTAATGTGCAGTAGCGTAAAAACACCTCTGATCATGGTAGGTGGAGAAGTTCAGTTCATTTTCAGCCCCACGGGCACACAAGTCAAATCTTGCGACTTAAAAATATGAATGATTTGAAAGCTTGGGTGCAGATGTAAATAAATAAATAAATAAATAAATAAAATTATTTTAAAAAACAAATACCAGTGCCAGGTGAAATCTTCAGGAATACTAAGTTATCTTAAGTTTAAGCTTTCCCTTCATCTAAGAGGGGGAAAAAAAAAAAAAAAAGTAGAAGTGTCCCACCACAAGGTACATTCCATTATACTGAGTACACCTTAGAGGGAGACATGTTTAAAAAAAAAAAAACAGAATGCAAAATGATGGTGTATAATAAAACAAAGTACAAATCCACAGACTTTTAGAAGTTACATCCCCCTCAAAAACAGAAGGGGAAGGGGAAAATTAAAAAAAAAGAAAAAGAGGCATTGCAGCGAAATGATATCACTCAAAACTGGAGAAAGAGGGAGGGAACACACAGAAACATGGCTGAAAGCCAGTTCATATCTCATTCTTTTCTGTATTTTGTGAGATCATGGCTTTTTCTTTGTTTTTTAAATGAAACTTCAAATACTTCCTGAGCCAGATCAGACACACACCTGCTAGTGCATTTCACATATTAGCCATTAAATATTTTCCTGCTTAAAAAAAAAACAAAAAAATTCAACTCAACTATGAATATTTCAGTAGTAGAGGAGTTACTTCACAAGATGCGTGTGCTCACCATAATGAAAGAGTATATGTAGAAAACCAAGTGTTTGCTAAAGTTGTATGCATCCCTGTATAAATAATATATTTTCCAGTGAAAAAAACAATGAACTCTAGAGCTATCATCTTCCACATCCTACCAGCTTAGTGTAATAATCAGAACTGCCTCAAGGAAAATTTAGTTCAGATTTCTGTACAAGCTTGTCTACTGCGAACAACCGATGCGAGATACTCTTGGACTAAGGAGAGGCCAACACACTCCGCCTGCTGCGTGGACCTTGTTCCCTACATATGCTGTTTCAAGCCAGGCATTGTTTAGAATCGATTGCCTCTGCCAAAACTTCTAAGTACACATAAATACATATCTACAATACACAATCTTCTAGCAAATTTGGCAACTTTCGAGGGGTTACACCAGAAAAACTGATTGTAGCATCAATGGGATGCTACATAGAACTGATATTAGCCCATATTAGCTAATAGAACTGATTAGCCCAGCTTTGCATAAGCTATTTATGATTAACAACTAAATCTTGTGATCTGTGTTTCAAGGCTGAAGAAAAATGTTCTTTAAGATATTCGAACATGAAGATATAAGGCAAAATTTTCCTGAAGGTTCAGAGAAGTCTAACAGAGAAGTCTCTCAAATAAGTGGGAGTCTCATTACACTGAAGAGAGCACATGAAAATACAATTGCTAAACACACTCCTGCAGGAGGAAGGGAAATAAAAAATGCTTAGGATTTAAGGTTTTATAAACATGCCATGACTTCAAACAAACTTGTCAAGAATTGGTTATTGCTGGCTTTCTCCCAATTATTGTTGGTTATTGTTTGCATTAAAAATAATTCTGATGAATTAATGCTTTTCTTCACAGAAAGTATTTTCACATATTTTCAAAAAACTATTCTAATATTTTTGTGCAAAAATGAGAAACCATAGAATTCTCCCCATATTCTACAAAACTACCGTTTTCCTGGACAGCAAAGTCCCTATTTTTTTCCTGTCCGTTCTTGAACCTGGATGCAACAGGGAAAGCCAGATATTTCAGCACTTACAACAATCCACTATATCTCCAGTTTCTTATCTGTGTATGTCTGAAAACCTTGACAATATACACACACCAAAACATCTTTAACGATGTGCTTAAATCCCAGGCAGTAATGAATATATAAATAAACAACTCTCAGCAAGTTTTTTTAGTTTAAAAAGACTGTTTCACTCTAATAACTACATATTAAGTAAAAAAATAGAATTTTTATGCTGCATAATTAAGTGTATTTAGGCATATTGCACAGCAGTCACACAGCCAAAGGCTAAATGGTAGAAAGATATAAATCTTGGTCAAGCTACACCTCTTAAATTATATGTTTCTAACTTACCATTTTCTATATTATAAGGTTTATTTATATCACGTATATAACATACCATCATGTATGTTGCTCATATTTCCAAAATATTTGTAGAGCACACAATGTAATGTTCCAGGTCTCAAAAAAAAAAAAAAAAAAGACAGACAATAGGGTAGTAACAATATAAAACTGAGAGGATATTAAATCACCAGTGTAGGAAACACATACATGAAACCAGAGAGTTAAGGAGAAAGACAGGTATCATCATATTTCTTCTCTAGATAAACTGTATTTTGCCACCAGAATACTCAACTATTTCTTTCTTCTCCCATCATCTCACTTCTCTACCAATTCTGCTTCCTGTTTTCTAAAGATTTGTAACCAGCCACATTACAGGAGAGTGGCCACACTCAGCAACCAGGCTTGTCACCTCCGGAAGCTCCAGCCTGGTGGGTTTTGCTCCAGAACGTGCCCTCTTCTACCATCATCACCAGGCACATCCACTTTGGAACAGCCACCAGGTCAGACTCCTATTCAGTCTGTCCCATCGGGAATAAATAAGAAATTCTATTTCTAAGCAGTTTCAGCACTAGCAATAGGGCAAGTAGGATTTTGTGGCAGCATTTCAGGGTCTGAAGAACTATTTTACATTAGAAAGGAGCTGCCACTGAGCTTGGTGTGGCCCGTGTGCCAGCTGATTAGTAACTCTGCAAAGCCATTTTTAGAAAGACTTTCCATAATTCAACAGTACTCTCTCCAAAGTAAGGATTATTTTACCTAATGACAGTAACTCTTGCAAAAAAGGCCTTGAAAATTTTGAAAAATTGTATTTTGAATTCAACATTCAGGTAGCTTTCCCTAGACTTATTCACTTACAGAAGTGTACAGGTTATTCTTCAGAACAGTATATTAAGCAAAGCAGAATTAAAAAGCCAGCTTTTTGCAGTCTTAAAATTGTTTAATTAAAGTTTGGAACTTTAAAATAATTTTCAATATTTACTGATGAAGAATATTGGAGTACAGAGCATACAGACACAATAGCAGGGGAAGCATGATAAAATGTGCTTTTTATGTTATCAAGAATTAGAAGAGAATTAGTTAAAAATTATTTTAAATGTGATTTTTTAGCTGGGAAACTGCAACATTAAATTCTTATATGTGTTCTGGGAATTTATTTTTCTCTTTCATTCTCTCTCCTTTTTTAAAATGCTTCAGTCATTAAGATTTTCTAATAACAAAAAGAAAATATTTAAAATAAGTGAGTGTTAAGAAAGAAAGGGCTATTTAACTGCCTGGGAACTTGCTTGGGACTGGAGATATCTACATTCAGTCTTTCTCAGACAAGCTTCTAGCCAACCTTTTTATCATTCACTTAGTTTTTCTTTGTCTGCCTCAGCTCCTCAACCTCTAAAAATGGAGATGAGAGCAGTTTTCAGTCTACAGCAGCTGCTGTGAAAAGAAGGACATAAGACATTTTCAGATGCTCATACATCATGCCGATAAGGCTATATAAATAGTGGAAAGAATGACTGTGTAAAAATCCACCCATTCAGGAATCGGGTAACACTCAAAAACCAGCAGAAAGCTTGTATGCTTTGTGTACACAAGTTCCTAGAAGCTACTTGAAAATTTGGTCAGGTACTTTCCTGTCAACAGCCCCCGCACATCTGCATTTTCTTTTTTTAAATGAGCACTTTTCAGATTGCTCACATGGGAAACTATAAACAATCTTGTTATCACATAATAAAGCATTAGCCACTGTTTAACATTCCTCGGATAAAATCTAACAAAGGTTAAACTTCCTTTGGAAAGTCATACAGGGTCTTTCAGTAAGCAAAGAGCTTCAAAAAAACAGATTATTTTAAAAGATAATAAATGTTTGAAACACTAGCTCGGTATGAAAGTTTTTGTAAGCGTAATTCAACCACGTAACTAAAAAAGGCGCTTCTAAAGTTCCAAAAGTGCATCATGTCCTGCTGAAGTTAAGCTAACCAAGCGAGAAAGGCTCAGCGCTTCCCCGTACCGACACGGCAGGAAACAAAGCGGGTTGAATTACACGAACGGCTGCTTTTGTGCTGCAGCTGCGCGGACAGCTTTCCTGCCTTTGTCAGGAGCACGTTCTGAGCCTGGATGCTTAAGCTGCGACCTCCGAAAAACGAGGCAGCTACAGGGGCAGTAAAACGGGCCCGCGGACACGCTCGAGGGGGGCGGCTGCCGTTTCGTTCGTAGTTTGGCCCCCGCTCCGCGCGGGCTCCGCGCTCTGCCGCTGCCCAGGGGCCTCGGCCGGCGCCGCGCGGAGCCTTTGCCCGTGCCGGAGCGAGCCCCGGCGCGGAGCTGCGCGTAGCGCCCGCGCACGGGGCCGCCGCCGGTGGGACAGGACAGGACAGGACAGGACAGGACAGGACCGGGCGCGCCCCTCCCCCGGCGCGGCAGGTGCCACAACAGCCTCGCGCCAACGGCCAACGCGCCAACGGCCGCCCGCCCGCCCGCCCCTCCCCCGGCGCCACTCACTGCCGCCGCGGCGCGGCGGGCGCGGGTCGCGCCAGGCCAGCAGCGCCCGCTCCTCGTCCAGGGTGACCTCGCAGCAGCGCTGCCCCAGCGCCAGCGAGGAGACGAGGCGGCGGCGCCGCCGGCCGCCCGGCGGCTGCTCCATGGGCGCCGCCGCCGCCTCCAGCCCGGCCCCGGTGCGGCCGCTACCGCATGGCCCGCGGGGAGCGGCCGCCCGCGTCGCGGCGAGCCCGGCCGCTCACGGCGCCCCGCGGCCGCCGCCCGCCGCCCTGCGCGGCGCCCGCGTCAGCGCGTACGCAGCCGGCCCGGCCTCCGCGAGCCGGCGGGCGGGGCCTGCGGGGCCCCAGGGCGGCGGGTGGAACGCGCCGCGGGGCGCCGCGGCCGCGCGCGGCTCTGCTGTCGGCGGCGGGGCCCTCTCGGGGGCGAGAGCGGCGTCCGGAGGGGACTCGCTGCCGAGGACATTAGTGTCACACGAACACTTCGGTTCCCAGATTCTTTTCGTGCGCGTGGCCCCAGCTATTGAGCCTGGCAAGGCAGTGAACATCATGTGACCATGTTTGTCTGTACCCGATAAACCCGAGGGTACCCACAGGCTGCTTGGTCTGATCTTGCCTTATTGCTCCTAAAGAAGCCCAAGTTTTGGGTTTGCCTTAAGTGTGCTGACATATGATTAAGCTCTTAATTTACTGCTTCTCCTCAAGTGCTCTTAGACCTCATCATCTTAAACATCACCACCATCCTGGCGAAAATACTGTCTGAGGGAGACAACTGCTCTCTGCCTTACTTACCCTAAATGTACTGCCTCCCAATATTTCCTACAGAGATGTTTTCTTTGAGGGGAAAAAAAAAAGTCAATGATCTTGCTGCTGAGACTGGCTGCTGCTTTCTGCGAGGACCAGGTTCAATCCTGCCCCAGGCCGTCGCTCTGTGGCGCGCTGCCGACACACGAGCTGCCTCCCCGAGAGCCTGCCCAGCTCTGAAAAGGCCCTCTGCACTTGAGCTCTGCTCTGAACCTTGTCCTCTCATTCCATTTTCTGAAGTGAGCGAGGCACTACCACCCAATTATCTGGTAAAGATGGTCTTTTCTGCTTCTTATGTGCTTGTCACCTCATACTTTGTTATCACAGCATCCTATCCTTTGGCCCTGAAAAACATGGTGTTATCTCCTTTATTTTTCAGATGCCTTTCACATTTTCAGGGCAGTCAGCTATGTTGCCCTTTACATTTTGGGATTCCTCTCTATCCTCAAACAGCTGCAAAGTTCTTAGTCCTAAAAGTTCTTTGTACAGAGGCTCAAGTTAGTCTTTTATTAATAAAACCCACTGCTAACCCCACTTGCTGGTGGGATTACGTTTGGATTGATAATCTTGAAGGTCTTTTCCAACCATTATGATTCTATGATCACTGCTTACCAGTCATTAATGATTTCTTGTTGGTTCTTTGTACTTTGCCATATTTTTTCATATTGTTATCATATCACATAACATTTGTATTGTAAAATCCTTGGTCCAGGAATAGTTTAGGTTGTACCACACCTAGCACGTTTAATTTCCCCTATTTGCAACCCGGCAAGACAGCTGCTTGAAAATCACAGTCTAATGTCAATGCCTCGAATGCAACAGCAAACCAGGTTATATATAGCAAATGTCTTTATTACTTGCTTGCAAGGCATTTTAGCATAGTAGGGTTTTGCTTTGGGCTCCTGGGCATTGCTGCAGGAATGTCTTGCAGGAATTCTTAGCAGCGTGTTGATCTGCTCTGGCACTCTCTTACAGTCCCCTGGCTATAAAAAAAAATGCCTCTGTCCGGAAAAAGCAAAGGTTGACTTTGAGCCAACACTTCTTTTTTTCTTTTTTTTTTTTTCCTCAGTTATGGCATTTGATGATTCTCTTTCCTGACTGTAAGAGAGAGAGAATTTCTACAGACTGACTGACTACCTGGTATACTGAGGCATGTGTGTGCCAATTACTGTTTTATTGCTTATTACATAAGCCTGCAGCTACCACTGCGGGGACAGAACTGCAGATGCAGAGATCCTAGTAATCTGCAGGATTTATAGGTTAAATGCTTGGGCTGAAGACAGCTCATCACAGGGTTCCACCCCAAGAAATGAGATGGTTTCAGGTGCACATCACCTTGTTCACAGGTCTAAAAGAGGCCACAAGAATGGTTATAATTGTAGTTAACTTGGCAACAATAATGTATTGTATAACAAGTATAATTTACAATGTCAAATGAAAACAAAAGTCCAGGAAAGTATCACAATTTACTAGGTTTATAACATTGTTATGACCCATTTATTTTATATATAGCAAACAACATAACTTTTAAAGCCACCTTTCTCTCCCCAGTGTCTGATTTTAGAATAGGTCATTCATCTCTATAAAAGTAGTTACTCTGAGAAAGTTTATGTTGTACTGAACAGGTTCATTACATGAAAATGTGTGCAGTCAATTAAGGAGTACCACTAAGCAGGTACATCTTTATAATCAAGAGAGGTGGACAGATGTTCTTCAGTATGACCTACATCAACAAAATACTGATTTAAATCATCATGAACTTGCACCAAAATGCAAAGTAGTCCTCTGTTTATCTTGAGAAAGATCAAATGAGGTCAAAACAATAATCTGGCTCTCTTCCAACTCTTCTGGAGGTTCACTTCTTCATTAGGACCTTGCAAGTATTTTTTCCACAGTGAAAATCAAATATGCCCTTGGCAGAAACAGAAATCATTGTGTACTCCAAATTATCTAGGAGAATGGAAAGTTTAAAGTGAAAATATATGAAATGTTTTTAAACAAAATGAAATCTGGATAATAACCACAAAATTGCATCAGGGATCAAAGAGGAATCACAATGCACTGTATTTTGTTTTCCCCAAGTTCTATTCAGGGTTGCAAATAAGAGAGAATCACAGACTTTTGTATCGAGAACTTTAGAAAACACATCTACTTGCAAGCGTGTTACGGAGCCCTTCAGCTCTAGGACTGAGACAGGACCCCACGTGCTCCCCGAAGAGCCAGGCCCTGAGGCACAGCGGGAGGGCTGCAAGCCCTGCAGCTCCTCGCAGTAGTGTAAAATATCTGCAGCAGCTCTCTGTCCCTCTGAGGGAAGAGAAGGACGTTCATGATCTGTAAAGGTGGTCCTTGTATTTCCCCCTGGACACTCATTTGAGAACTGACTCAGTGTTATCCAAATGGGAGCTAGAAAGATGGTTGGTGTGGAATTGAAATTCTGATCTAATCACTTGGGAATTTTAAACTAGAACCAACATCAAGATCAGCTTTTTGCTTTGTGTATTTTTCACTTTTCACTTACAACTGAGAAATACTTATTCTCTTTCACAGATAGAACAGCTTTAGAAAGTTTCTACATAACTGTTTGGGAATTTTCAAAGATTTCAATCTCTGTTCATCTCAGGAAGATTGAAGTGCTTACCCTTGAAGCAAATTTTGTTCTTAAGTACACACATTCATCTCCCACTAGGACTGCGTGAATAAGGCTCAAGGTCACATTTGTCCACTGAAATAATTCTGGAAAATGGAAACTAAGAGAAAAAGAAAATATTCTTTCTACATATCATCCAACAAATACAAAATAGTGAGTGGAATATTATTGCAGCTTTATGGAAAGTATGACAACATTTTCTTTAGCAAAACACCTAAGCTATTTTACAGCACTTTTGTGCTTATAATAGTATCGATTACAGTTATTTTTGGAAATGGTCTAGAGAAAACAGTTCTAAAAGCTTGTCAACAAGCTTTTAGGTGAATGCAGCCTTTTTCCTTTGACCTAAAAGGCAATTGAGGCAAAATTATTGATATTCTGGAGGGTGTGGGAATGGATCCTGAGGGTTATTTATTTTCTTGAGAAGGGAAACATTTCATACTATTCCTGATCTGCAGAAATTTAGAGAACCAAGAGAGACGAGGTTGGAGGCCTCGTCTCCAGGAAGAACTTTATCTTGTTCTCTTCAAGGGATGGGTTCTCTCCACATTCTCTGCATAAAATATTGTTATTGTGAAAAATTCTAAACATGATTTCTTTCAAGCTTGTTATAGCTTGAAACCTGCAGTCCATGGAAGCTGCAGAAGCACTGCTTTTTACTAGGCCCTTGGCTGGAGCATGTCCATGCAAAACCATATAGAGAGTCCAGTTCTTAGGAAGAGCTCTAGGAGGCAGTAACCCTGGGCAGCAGACTATTTTTGGTAGTTCAGGTATGAAACTATCATCAAATTAAGTATCAACTTCAACAGTAAACTCTAATGTATATACTGTTATCCTAACTCTTGTACTCTTGAGTTTAAGTAAGACTTTTTACAGCTTTGTAACTCTGCCTGGAGTCATAGGCAGTTTAGACAATTACAGGGCATGCTCTTGTCACCAGGGTGACATTATTAACAAATTTCAAGTGCAAGCACCAATCCATAAAAGTAAAAAAAAAATAAAATAAAAAAATAAATTAAAGTATTTTTAAAATACTTTTACATTTTTGTGATCCTCTTCTTTCCAGGTAGGGCAGGGCTCTGATCCATACTAGTCTTGCACTAAGTTAAGGAAGCAGTGGGCACATCCGCTTGCTGAAGAGAATGTAAACCAGGCAAGAAGCAACGGTCACTGAAACAGAAGAGGACAGAGCTTTGTCAGACTTATAGGAATCTACTAATGAAATGATGTAAAAAATAAAGCAATCTCAATATAAAAAGCATTGTGCTGCAAAATATAATTTACTTCCATCAATAAATTTACTTTCATCAGTTCTGGATATCCTTAATAACAACACAGGAACAAAATAATGATGCTCCAGAGGACCTGTTATTTAAGATATGCTTAGTTGGACTAATTAACTTAGCACATAAAACAGATATATTACTGACTCAGACAAACACGTGAGCATCTGTGTAGGCAGCAGCCGATGTCTTTATCATCTTCAGTATAAAAAAAACAGAAGTTACCTGACCAACATCATCATCCAAGGAACTCAAATCACCTAATTTTATAATGAATTAGTGAACATATCTGTGGTCTTCACTAATAACTCAGAAAACATAACCAGCACAAAAATATACAGAGTGTAAATGTAAAAATTATACATCCTTTAAAAAAACTTTGAGCTTTGCATAGCTGCGGGGATGAAGCTCTAGCTGATACACATAAACATAATTTATATTTTAAGTAATTTGCAGGTGTTTTCTTCTAGTCACTGGATTGACAGTAATGCTGTAAATGTGCTTCTCACTAAAAAACCATTCACACCTCGTATCACAGCTACACTGAGCTCATCCAGAAGTGACTGAAATGTTTAATCACCAATTACCAACAAATCTTCCTATTCTCTTCTGGATATTATGTTTTCAAGGGACTTTGATGCTACAGTCATTTTGTTGTTGTTGCTGTTGTTCTTGGCAGTCTATCATCTAAATGTGATTTATTACCTTTATGTGATATATCACCTATATGTGATATCTATGGTATCATATGTCCCACAAAATGTAATATTGCCACCAGTCTCGCAATACTTCAGAAGAGATTCTCTGCTTTTGACGTTATTTTTGCAAGCTCATGCTTAGTTCAGTACATCCCTGGGCTGTGACTTTTCAGCTGAGGATGGATCTTGAGGTCCATCCTTCTAAAAGTGCAAGGTATGTGTTAAGATGTATCCAATATTTAACAAATAGCGCAGTTATTATGTGAGGAGAAAGGATGTTCAGAAGGGTAAAGACATTTGTCTAAACTGAAAAAAAAACCCACATTAAACTCCATCTTCGTGAACACTGTCATTTTGAAGTAAAGTGGCATTAGATCATTCAGACTCTACTTTCCTGAAAGTTCCTCTGTTGAAAAATTCATGATTTATACTCAAGAAATTCATAGTTTCACATTTCCATTCAATCTATTTCACCTTCTCAGTTTCACTGTAAGAAGAAAGAATTTTATACAAAACAGTGATGTGAAAAAAATAATTCAGAAAAGATAATAGAATATATGAAATACAAAATATTTAGGCTTTCCAAGTGTCATCAGTCTTTGGACACAACTTCATCAGTCTCCTTACTGACTATTTAATTCAAAAGATTATAGGTGCATAAGCATATATTTCAAGAAAGCTTATCCTTTTTAAAAACAAACAAAGATCCTGGGCATAGATTCTTTTGAAGTTGTGCTTATGGATTTAAGGTAGAAGAAAGAAGGTTTTATTTTTTCTTTAAATGTTACTCAATTGTCTCCTTGAAACTGTTTTGAATGAATTCATGTGAATTAGTTAATAATATAATTTTCTCTGGTTAGTACTATACTTATTTCTTTTAAATATTTAGTTATTAATTAAATAAGTATTTTATTTTAGCTATTTAATTAAACTACTTAGTTATTAAACTAATAGTTTAATTATTTATTTAACTATCTACTAAATATTTAAATATTTTTTCTTTTAAAAGAAAGTGCTCAGAAATGCAAGAGAAATTCTCCCTCAAAGCCTAAGAACCTGAAAAATCAGATCAAAGATGAAGTAATTTGAACAGAGTAATTTTACTCTGATTGTTTTTCACCTAAATACTGTTATAAAGATGATGACAGATGTTATGAAGTTGCCTGAATTAGTGAGACTGGGATGCAAATATGTGTCAATATTTTGCATAAGACCTGCAAAGTAGAGCTGTTTCTGTCCCTTGCATTTTGACATCTCAGCGTCCATGTTGACTTGAATTGGCTTCTTCTCTTTGTAATTATCTGATGTCAGAATTAGAAGGAAAACTAAGAACAGACTGTAAATTCAGATAGACTTATCCAAAACAAGAGAGCAAGAGGAATGAAAATTGAAGAGGATCTTTTTGAATCAAAAGTAGCTATTTATTTGTAGCAAACATATATTTGAGAAACTTTGCTGTACCTGACTCATAACTGCTCAAAGGGAAGCCTGTCATCCTGGGACTAGTTCTTACTATGTTGAAAAGAAAACTAGAAGATTGAGGTGTACTGCATAAACATTTGTAATCTTTTTGTCTAGCAATGTGGCTGACAAATTATTTGGGAACGCACCATCCTACAGTCATTCTAAATGTTAGTTATAGAAATTGTAGATTTTGATGAAAGGGATTCATTTTGAAAAGATTGCCCAGGGTTTAGTTAACCAACTCATTCAATCAAAACTATGAACCAAACTCCAATGCAATGCTTTGAAAATCAGTCATGTCCAAACTATCTCTAGATTGCTTAATGTGAATAATTTTGCCAAAATCATGACTCTGAAAGACACAAATTGCTGTAGCTAAAAGATGACAATTAGGCATAATCAATGTTTTGAAAAAGAACCTGAGTGCAAGCCATTCAAACCAATCTTATGATTGAATCCAAAATAACAAGTCATCAGGAAAAAAAAGACATTGTTAATGGCAGATTTGTTTCCTCAACTAGAAAAGGAAATGCTTTAATGAGACTTGAGCTAGTAACACATTCATAACAGGATTAGCTAGGAGGAACCTCCTCTTCTGTCTCTGTAGAATGGCTATAAAATAAACCTATGAAGGGCAGAAACAGCAAATCCAATAAAAATCAGTGGAGAAGTACTGAGATGAACTAATTATTCAATCTAAAATGGACTTGTACAAAATTGTATTTACCTTGCTCTTTCAAGTAAATTTTGAGGCTATTATTGGAATTTTTAGGTCAGCAACTGATGCAGTGCTATGTCTCACAGCCAGAAACCCCTGGCTACTGAGAAAACATGTGTGCATTACCCATTATACCATATGCTTGATAATCTCAACATCACAAATCAATTTGGCTTTGGAAGGAAGCATTTTGAAACGCTGTGGGATAGAACATGAAGTGGGGAGAGAGAAACAGAGAAGTGCTCTGTGGACTTGCTCAGTAAACTGACAAACCCCAATCACAGGCTGAAGACAGAATAACACTGAACTACAAACAGAACATTACTGGAAAGGACAAAAACTTATCATTTTCCTCTTTCCTAAGCACAAAGAACACCCCGTACAATGCACTGTTTCAGAAGACAGGCAATGTGGGGTCTGGTTCTGCTAGCATCCAAGAAAAATATGAATTGCAGGGTCAACAACAATACAGAGTGAAGCTGGGTTAGAAAACACAAGCTGTTATTACATAACTCTGACAATGCCAAGATGACTCTCTTAATATTGCTGTATAAAAAATAACATGAATAATGCCAAATAAAACTGAACAAAAACATGAATTCCTTTATTTCTGTGAGGACATAATGACCACAAAGTCATACGTGCACACATGCATCTAAAGCCAGGAGAAGGACTGAATCTCCAAATTCACTGTGTGATAATGACGTTAACACCTCACGTTTTTGCACATTGGAGGGCAATGAAAGCATAACACAGTTAGACCTCCCTACTTTCGAAATCTCACTTATGAATATTAAAAAAATGCAAAAGTTTCTCCTTTCCAGAGATTGTTGTCTGTGGAATAGCCGTACAATGATCCTAAGATGCAATCTCACTTGTTACTCTTCCTTGATGGGAAATGGTTGGCTTGGAATTCCAGTGGCCTTTACTGAGTAGGGGGGAAGCCTCCTCACTTATATCCTTCCGTGATGATTCAATGATATTTCAGTCAACATTTTCAGTCAATATTTCAGAATGAGCTTATGGCTATGGCCAAAGCATTCATGAAAACAACGAAAGTTCAATGGATAATGTTTCTCTTGGATGCAAAAAGATGCAAATTTAAAAATAGTTCTACAGTTTGTCAGAACACGTTTGAACTACAGAAGCTTCCTACCTTTTATTCCAATGTTCTAAGACCTTTCCAGTGTGACAAGTCCTAAGAAAAAGCTGATTAAACCTTTGCCCAGGAACTGGTAAACCACTTTGATGATTCAGCACAAATGTTATGTAATGATTATACTTTGTTCCATCCTTCATTGACTTTGGCCTTTATATATGGCTGGACACTAGTTTGAACTGCAGCAGTTGCCATGAGAAGTGTGTGTAGAGGATGCTACCTTTGGCATCCATGTTAATTTTGAACATACGTTGTTAAAAGTATTGGGTCTGCCAATGCTTTACAACTTTGTAATCTACAGTCAATGTTTTACCCTTTACTGGCAATATCATGTGTTACAGCTTAACATGCCCTGAGCTTAGAATAAACATATACATATTTCTACAAATACTAAGTTTATGAAAAATGATCAAGAGGAAAAGCAGTTTTTACTCACATTTTACAAACACCTTTATATGTGTTACTTAATATGCAGCAAGTGTTTAAACAGTTAAAATTTTCCTTTTACATAATGACACATTTTTCAACCTATTTGTTTTCAGCCCACCTCAAAAATGAGAAGACATTATACTTTGAAAAATTCCAAAGAAAAAAAAAATCAGCACTTTAATATTAAAAAAGTACAACCCTCCCATCCCTCCTCCCCCCAAAAAACAACCAAAAAGAAGTGTTCCACATCGCTCTGCAGATTATTTTTCTATTGAAGTCATGGGAAGAAATTAATCAATGCTCTAAGTGGGCAGAACTCATCTGGGAAGGGCTGAATTGGGTTTACAACCAAGCAAAACTGAACAGCACTTTGTGAAGCAGCTCAGCTGGATTCCTGAGCATTGAGAGACTGCAAACCATAAGCTTTTAAAAACACCACAGAAGTAAAAGCCCACAAAATGGTTCCAAAAAAAAAAAAAAAAGTGCTTTGGTTTCAGGCCCAGTGGGAATTTCCTCACATTCCAAAGGCTGGAAGCCATCTGCCAATATCCTTGAGCACTGCATATCTCAAAAGTAAACAGCTGAATATATTTGGTACAGTTTTTACTACTGTTGCACAAGCAGCTGCTGTGTTGGTTTGTATGGGTACAACTTTCATAGTGCTGGGATTAGGATGAATCCTTTTTAAGTCGGTATTTCTTTTGTTGAGTTTCCAGGAAGCAAATATAGAAAAAGACATGAATTGATTAAAAATCTTTAAAAATAGGTTAAAAAGCATGCAGAAATTTCCATAATTGTCTCAAGCAGAAATCATTCCTCTCATCATCCACCTACACATAAGGGCTGCACTTCTGAGTATGGGGCAGAGTAGAATGGACTTTTCAAACTTCATGAACTTCTTCTCGTTTCCCAGATTATCACTTTTCAACTATAATCTTAACATTGTTCAATGCCGCAGTGACTTTAAAAACAGGCTGTGCTTCCTAATACACCAATGCTACTATCAAAGTGGGTAGCTTCCAAGAATCCGGCCTCACAGTAATTGCTCACTACTCACTGCTGACACACAAAAAGCCTAGTTCAAACATCATGCTGGATCTCTTTGCTCTTCAACTGGCTGATGCCTGGACATGCTGAAAAGGATAATCTTCAAGAATGAGATTATCAGAACATGACAGAGTTGAGCAGCAGCAACCCATCCACTCTAACAGCTGTCTTGCTGGCAGACTCCACGGAGACCTCTCGTTATAATCTCATAATGAGCTAATAACAGCAACCTCAGGGGAAACTGCTTGCTCTCTTTCTTCTTCTTCTTTTTTTTTTTTTTTCTTTTTTCTTGAGGAGGCTTTAACAGGATCTGCAATCCCTGTTTAGTGTTTTGGATAGGAGTACTGGTGATGAGGAAGGCCCTGTGTCCTCCTCTGCAAGGGGGCCTCTCCCGACCCGTGCCTTCATTCTGGTAAGGGGAAGTGAATAGTTGGGTTGCTCTTGCATTCCAGATGTGAACACCACCATTTACATATTAAAAGCAGGTGCATTGTTTAGATATGAAGAAAATTAGGTAAAGCAACATTTTTGCCAGTCATTCTAGACCTTTTACAATCCAAATGTTTTAACTGATCTGGCGAGAGTGGTACCGGATATGCAGTGTACAGCTGTAAAACTAAGCCAGTATGAACATGAATTCTTCTGGATTTTGATCAACCCAGAATTCAAGAGAAAACAGGGAACATTTTTGACAAATTTGATCTGAATAAATATGATAGAAGTGCTAACTGATTTGATATTACTAAGATTGCCTCCTGTCAAGGCAAATATCTGTTTCCTATGATATCACCATTGAACAACTTCTAGTTATTAAAACAGTTCAAAATTGCACTAATACCACCTGGAATATAAACAAACAATTAAAATCAAAAGAGGTAAGTACATTTGTAAATTGTGGGGGAAAAAAAAATGAGCTCTGCCTTTTTCTTATTATTTTTATAATTATTTTCCCCTTTCCTTAAAAATGAAAAAGCTTTCAAAAATAATTATTTTTGGACATCTAAATTCCCAATTTGGCTACTTTAGACTTTCACCAACAGCAAGTTAAATCAAGCTGCAATGTTTAGCAATGCAGATTTTTCCCACTGGATGACAGGCTGTTTATAAGGAGCCACATGACTTCTCTGTCTGCTAGCCCTGTCTGCTAAAACCATCCCCGACTGCATAGGGAGGATAGAAAGACTGAATGGTTTGGCCAGCTCTTGTTTTAACACGTTTTACTCACTGATGACCTAATCCTGGAGCATTGTAGGCCAGTTATGATATTATCTAGAACAACAGCTCTAATCTCTTCTTCGGCTTGTAGCTCCGTTCAACGGCGAGCGCTTCAGCTCTACTTCTCACGCCTTTCTCGAAACACTGATCCAGAGCCTGTCCTGGCTGGCCAGAGCTGCAGACACTGAGGCGAGCACAGCTGAGAGCTGCAGACACTGAGGCGAGCACAGCTGACAGCACTGGCACCGAGACCTGGCGTGGGAGCTGACTGGGATGAATGGATTAGAGCCCAGACAAAATACACAAGGGCAGTCAAGCCCTTGTGAGGCTGCAAGCCCTCGCACTCTGAGCAGTACAGGGTTTCCAGGGATGTGCCATCATATGGAACAGGTCTAAATGCTAGATTTGTCTTGTCACAGCAAGGAAAAGGCTAGAACCTTTCCTCCCTTCCCCTGTGAACTTAACTGTTGGTACCTGAAGTAATTCTTTCACAGACAGTGTATACTCTTAAAGTCATTGAAAGGCTGAAGTCTAACCTGGGCAGAGACTGCAGTGCTTCCTTTCAGCTGAGGTTGACAAACACATTTTCAGTGATGAGTCAACTCAGTTCCCTCCACAGAGAGAGAGAGATCAGATCCCTTAAGTATCACACCATGAAAAATGCTTTGCAAAATGTTCAAAGTAGTTATCAAGTATCATCTTGGCTTTGAGCCAGCAGCTACTCATCAACGTACAGATTTTTTTTCTTGGCATTACAACGCCCTGTTGGAATTACTATGTAATGTTTTTTAGTGGAGCCAAAGGCATTTCAGTCCTCTCCAAATGTGCTTGGCCTTCCTGAAAAGAAATAACAGGATGCACAATGCTGACTAACAATTCTTCATGTTTCATAAAGGAGAAACTGAATGCCAGCAATGATTTATCCATACAAATACTTGTTTTACATTTTGAAAGGAGTGAAGACAAAAGCACAGAAGTTTCAGTCTTTATCTCGAGTTATAAAACACAACAGATTTTCCTAAATAAACTTTGATACTAAAAGACTACTGAAACTACGAAAGACCAGGGTGGTATGAAAAATACTATGGCCTAAACTACAGCCTACTGCAGTCAGTTTTAACCTAGATCCATCATTTCTAAATACAAGATGGAAACTGACTGCTATTTCTCTACCCTAATTGTCTTCTCATTAATCTTACTGGTTTTGTGCATTCTACCAACTATTAGCATTCAAGTAAAGTAGACGTTTTCTAGCACTGCGCAGTCTGTAATGGACAGAAAATTAGGATACTATAAAGAACTTATATAGCAGCTGCTTGGTGATTTATTCCTTCACTGCTCACATATGTTCACACTTCAACTGCCTAATTATTTAAGAGCTATAAAGAAAGTGTCTGGGCACACAAATTACATTTTCCCTAGGAAGAAGCCCAGATTCATCCCACGTAACGTGAGGTGTGTTACAGGAGCCTGGCCTCCCCACTCCCCAGGGAAAGAGGCAAGAGCACATTTCTAGAGATCAACTGAGATCTTAGATGGCTAAAACACATGTAGCGGTAGACTTCTTTCTTCATGTGTGCAAACATGCTAAAGCTTATTTTTAGACACAGCAATTTAAATATTTTTTCCATTAAATTTCCATTAAATTTCCTCCTGCCACTGTTCTTGGTGATATGCCAACAAAACCATATTTCAGATTGATTTCTGTGTCTATGTCTAATATGTACATATATATATGTAATATATAAGACAATGTAATGTAACTATTTCTCTGCTGTAGAGACTTTGAGTAACAAAGGCAAAAGAAAAATGAATAATTTGGAGAAATTCAGAAAGAAATAGATTTTTTGGCAGCAGTTCAAAGGTTTTGTCATCTGAGAAACTCTTCTCCTCTGATTTTCTGCATAAAGAACATGCATTTTCACACCGTAAGACCCCGTACCAAGCCCAGCCAATTGTGTATAGGTGAACTACAGCTTATCTTTCGGCAAGACATTCTGCCTTGATTTAAAGAACTCAGCATATGGAGAAGTTGCTGCATCCCCTCCTGCATGCTGCAATTTCTTTTCTTTACCCTTTAGATGGCATTTCACTTTGACTTTTTATACTATCAATTTCCAACCATTAAATTTTGTTATGATTCTGCTATTTTCTTTTGTAGTGATTGGCATCATCATTACTTACTGCTCTAAACTTCTGCCACCTTCAAATGTACATCATCTGTGATTTTGAGTATTATCAAAAACGCTGCCCAGCATTATCTAGGAATTGATGCAGGCAGAAGCCTGCTACATACAAATTAATTGTAAAAGTTAATTTTATCATAGAGTTGGTATTGATATTAGTAACAGTAATAAATCTAGCACTATTATAATTGTGGGAACAAATATTTCATTGTTGTGACATACAGTGTTTGTCATATGATATTTATAATACTTTTTTTCCTGTTTAAAAAAAGTCTCAATTCTTATTCCTAAAGAGTGCGCAAAAAATAGACCCCCTCCCTCTAAACATCTTTTCTCTCTCAAAACAAAATCTAGAAGGAAGAAACACAGAAGTTTTCAAGATTGATTAGTGTGTCATATTGCTCCTACTCTGCAGCCGATGGCTGATTTTCAGTGTTAGAGGGATTTCAAAAAAATCATGTGTATTTATTTCACCATCTGCTTTTAAAGTCTTATTTTAATAACTATACATACCAGAATTACTGGTGTAATGCATACCAGTACTTCAGAATACATATGCTGTACTTCAGAACTTTACTGTAAGAGATTAATCCTTTATATGTTTTCTTTTTAGAATGATTTTGACTTCTGAGAAGCTGTCTGAGATTGCCCTATCACCCTCTCTCCAAAAGTCAGGGAATCTCTGGTGACCTTATATCAGTATTCTTAGCTTGTTTCTTGCACTAAGATTGCCAGACTGGAAACAACTGTCAAGATAACTCAAGTGAAATTGCAAATTTTCATTTCAAGGTTAGAAGCTAAGCTGATCTTTCTTTTATTACTTTATAACATGATGGGCATGTTGTGTTACACAAGAAACTCATATGAACAGTGAAACATTTCATTCTTGCTCTTACTTTCATCCTGAGCTGCTTGTTTTTTTCCCTTAGCAGAAAAAACAGTATTATTTTCCACTCCTTTCTAAAAAGTAGCAACATTGAACTTCGAGCAAAAAGTACAAAATTATACAGGTCTTGATTTTCTTCCACTTCCAGAAAAGTACCTAAAATTGGAAAAACATTTATCATCTTCAGCCAGTGAGTGCTTTGTAAAACCCATTCATTAACTGAGTGTTAATGGTATGCTAATCCTCCCACACAGCAGCAGCCAAACTTAAAAACAAATGTATAATAAATTACTTTGTTAGTTTATCCAATAAGTCTACATTAAATTTCAAAATGTTTTTCATCTAAATATTCTGACGTTACTGTTAGTTACTTTGCACTATAGTTTTCTTAAGTCTCTTTCACCAAGTTCTGTCTCTTTCACCAAGTTCTCAGCTGCTCTGTTAATAAATTATCATCCTTTCCAATACTTCTACTAATAAAATGAGTAACTCAG
Source organism: Tinamus guttatus (assembly GCF_059628265.1). Classification (NCBI taxonomy): domain Eukaryota; kingdom Metazoa; phylum Chordata; class Aves; order Tinamiformes; family Tinamidae; genus Tinamus; species Tinamus guttatus. The sequence goes on from NW_028289023.1 coordinate 4,413,566, forward strand.
CCAACAATATAACTGAAGCAGCACTCAGTCTTTTCTGTTGAAGAGCCTGCTGGATCCTACTGCCTTATGTTCATTACACTCATCACTCTTATTTACATTTGTTTCTAAACAAAAACATACAACACAAACAGTAATGAAAAATTCAAGGAACAAGGAGCAATTAAGGAGAGCTAACATAAACTTACCTCTAAACTAACAAAATTCTGTTCCTTTTCAAGAACAACAGAAACAAAAAACATGATATAGACGTAATTCACTTGAATAATAACTATACTGAAGACATTTTTGGAAATGACGACTCTAACATACTGCAAGGCCAACTGCGAGCCTAGGTGCTACCTGTATTTATCTCTCACCTTAAACTATGTGAACACACTATATCCACTAATCATTTTCTCAATCAATTATTTTGACACAATTTCAGTTCTGAAAGTGTGTGGAAAAAAAGAAAGGCAATTATTTTCAGCTTAAGGTTTCATTTCAATTGTTATACAGAGAAACTCAGAAATGGATTAAAAAGCAAACAATAAGACTTAATAACCTTTTAATATACAATTGGTTCAACAAGAAATTAATTGAGAAGGAAATGTGGTTGAATAGCATAGTAAAGTCTTTGCTGTCCAGGGATCAGCAACAAGAACTAATCCTACACACAGACATGAAAGGCACGAAAAAGGCTGTGTTTGAGGGATAAAAAAGAAAAGTCTCTGCTAGATTTAAATTAGGCATAGATGTCCAAGGAGGAAATACTAAAGGAATTTCAAAAGTGTTTATGCATTCTAAAATATGAAAAGATCTGCTGAAGATCAAAACAAAAAAAATCCCTGTGGTCGCATGTCTCCATTCCCCTTCGATACGTGCGAAGACAAGGAGGAGCAAAACAAAGTACTTAAAAGTACTTTAAAGTACTTAAAATTATAGGTTTCCAACACTGAAGAAGGGTCAAAGGAGAAAGTCTATATGCAAATTCATCAGAGGTTTTCTACACCAGAGGCCTAGGTCTGTATCAGCAGTTACAATAACAGAATGATAGTCAAAAAGTAAATAATGATGATAAAACTCCTTTCATGCCTGGCACATTTCCTGAGAGCAAGAGCTTAAACCAAAGCATGTATATCAGCTGTTTGATTTTCAGAATAATTAGATCTTTGCTTTGTATCAGGTGCTTCCTCAGAAAAATGTCCTGCAACAAATTTTGAGAAGAAAAAAAATCTGAGGTAGATTTATGGGATCTGAGAGCCCTATTTCCTGTCATATTACATGCCCAAATCTGGTTTTGTATTCCTATTAATCACAGGTGGGATTTAAAAAAAAAAAAACCATTTATAGATGTAGCAAAAATAATGCTGCCATATTTATTTTATTTTATTTTATTTTATTTTATTTTATTTTATTTTATTTTATTTTATTTTATTTTATGATTTACATGTTAATAGACAGTTTTTCTATTCTTTTAGGCTGTGGAAGAAAGTGGTTCTGTCTGTTCAAGTATACAGCTTACTCTCATTGACCTCACAGAAAAGCTATTGACTCTTTCCTAATCAAGTCACAATATTAAGCAGGTCTTCTGGCACCTTTTGAGCTCTGTGAAGAACTTGATAATAACTTTTAGCTTAAAAAAATCAACTAATGGTACAACAATTGTTTTAGCTCTGTACCTTGTACTGATAGAAAAGTAAATTTGCAGTTTTGAAACTGATCTGAATTGTATAATAATAACAGTAATAATAAACCTAGCACTAATGAACAAAAGGTGACTATCACTTGTAACAGAGCAGGTCACCTGTAGAGCAAAGTTACAAAATACTCTGATGACTTTTGTCTCCAGTGATGGCTTCTGATGGCCATTAGCTCTTTCATGTCAGCTCTTCCCCGACCTTCTTCCTCTCTACTTTCTTCCACCTTGCAGCACTGTCCTTCTGATTGACCTTTTTTTGCTCATCTCCCAGATCAAGTTAAATATTATATTTCACCTGGAATGCTTACATACTAGAGATTTGAAGGGCTCATGCTGACCTTATCCAAGTACCAGGTCTTGTTTCATGTTCAATCTATCTTCCTCCTTTTATTCAGGCTACTACCTCTTACTATACATACATACCCTAGCACCCTCCTTCATAATAAGGAAAAAAAATCTTGTCAACTGTCTTTTTTCCTCATATATACCTAGCTTTTTTTTTCATTTCAGGATACCCAATTCTGCTCCTCAAAAGTATCTCATAGATGTCTTTAATGATCATTTTTATTGTTACATAAGAAGGCCTCTGCTTGAAATTCAGCCGCCTTAAAAAGACAAAAAGCAGCATTACTCAGACTTTATTTATAAAGTATGTTCTTTATGACTCTCTGCAGCTTTCCTTTATCATTGGCTATGCTTTCGGTATTCCTTTTGCCGTATTCTCCTTTTAACTTTTCTACTTTTCCTGCGTGCCAGCTTTCCTCACAGCCCCTCACCAAGAAGTGTATCTACAGGCCACAGTCTGCTGCAGTAATTAGATCCTCGGCATGGTCAGATCACAACCTCTTCTCTTGGGTGCCTACTCTGCATATTAGCATTCCTCAGAACAACTCCACCTTAGAAAGTTGTCCTGCGATGCCTTCCAGCTCTTTCACATCCTTTGCTTCCCTTTCTCACTCCAACCTCTTTACTCCTAGGAGCTGGGTCCCATTTGATCTGCACCCTGTCACCTGGCTCATTGCAGCGGGGCTCATGCTGCACAGACAAGTCAATACATCAATACATCAAAGCACTTCCCAGTACAGTGCCTTTAGTCTTATCTTTTAGGTAAGGCCACCTTTTGGCAATAGATAACCATATGTTTCCATCTCTCCTCAAATAATAGAAAACCTAATTTGGGCCAAACCTACATGTCAGCTGCTCTTACGAATCCCTTTCTACCTGTCCAGCTATCAGGTGAAGCAATTGGGAGTAATGTTGAAAAGACTCTTGCTTCCAAACCTCTTCACTTATTTTCTAGTCTGTCTTTTACTTCTTGAAATTTACATCTACCTGTCATTTTTGGACTACCTTTCTTATTCAGATTTGTTCAAAAATGACGTTTCTCCCTCTAGTACACCAGAGAAGTGACTTTTTCTCTCCCTCCCTTGCACCAATATGCTCCTCCCGCATGTTGCCTGCATGTCGTGCACACCTCCCTTCTTCACTGCACAGAAAGTGCTGGTGTGAGTATGTGATTTACTGGACTGTATCTAACCTCTTTCAATCTACCTAGTGACTATCCCTCTCTTAAAACATCCCTTTGTTCTTTCATTTATGGTTCTACATGACTACTTTTCCCATTTATCTTGCCTTGCCCTTGTGTCCTTTTGTAACAAGGTACTGTGCCCTCCGAGATTGTTGTCTTCTCTAGTATAACTGGCTCTGTTTCTACTTTCCTTTTTGCACAGAATGCTGTTCTTGGGCTTGTTTGCTCAGCAACCTCACTCCCTTTTTCAATTTCCTCTTAAAGAGCTAATTCTCCCCTGATAGTTACAATAAAGAAGGTATCTAATAATGGTCAAGTAGAAGGGCATTTACACTGATAAACGGTAATGCTTCAGTATGGAAGTGACTCATTTCAATTCTTTTTTTTTCTTTTCTTACTGGTCGAAGCAATCAAATACACACAGCGTGTTGTTATCTCTTGGAATAAGTCACTTGAAACCACACCTTACAGTTTGGTCTGCGTTATACAGAGTTGCTGACGTAGTGATATAAGCATGAGAAAACACACTCCCTCGCTTACACAGCTTTATCAGTAAATCTTTCTGGCATGAACATAGTTAAGTTATCATGGTAGTGCTTTGTCAGCTTAATTTTATTCAGAATCACTCTATGCTTTCCCATATGTCATCAGGAAAGCTTCTTTTTCAACATACACTGCACCTCCACAGAAAAGTCTCCTTGTATATGTAAATATATCAGCTATACCAGCTCCTAAACATTGACAGATCTCACCCTGAAATATAATAAAGAGCTTAACTGCACATTTTACTCCTGAGGTGGGGCCAAAAATTTAAAAAGGAACACTGCTTAAATACAAGTTCAGACTTCTGGGTAATGTATAGTTGTGAGCTTGCCTTCTTACAGTTCTTATATTCTTTTCAAGGACATATTCTTTGCGGTCATATCACCTTAAGTGATAGACAATAACGGTAAATACACTGCCTGATGGGGTCTTGAAAGGTTTCTCCTCCATATTTTCTCCATCTCCAGAGCTGTGACAACACATGTCAGAGATAAAAACACAGGATAAGAAAAAGAAATATAAAAGTGAATGAAAACCAAATAAAAACAGTGTCCTTTTCTTTTTGAAAGTCAGTGACAGAGAGGGCACAGTCCAACTCTGAAGTACTTCAGTCCCAGGAAGGGTCTAGACTGGCAGAAACTCTTCACAGCAACCCTGACAAAGAATTTGTCAAGATGTACTTCCCAATCTTCACTGTACCATTGTAGCTGCACTTAAAGGTTGGTATTACCTGGACTACTCACTAAAAAAAAAAAAAAAAATCCGTGCAACAGTTCCGAGTTTCCAGTGTAAAATTCTGTACCATACTGAAAATTTAGGTTCATCTAAAGATAGACTCGATATAATGAAAATTAAACAATAGTGTGAACATTGTGCTGACTTGACTATGTAATTCAATAAATCCTCTGCTTTTAAAACAGGAAGGTCCACGTGGCTGCACTGGATTTACGCAAAAGTTAAGTGGCTTTGTCTCAGAATTCACGTCAAGTTTTACAATGAGCACAGATGGCCAAGGCTTAAATCAAAGGACAAAAATATAGTCTCTACAATGATATTATAGTTAATGATAGAACGTGTCTTTTATGTATTCATCACTGTTTTTATTTGACTGACACAATCAAAAGTAGTTCTTTGTACATTGACAGCAATAGGTCTAATTTAAATTTAACAAGCCAAGACCAAACAACAATTCATTTGTGAGTGTACAGGTTTAATTTTTACCTTACCTAATGGGTGTACTTCAGACTTCATTACACTTGAGGCCCCAATGTGTTATGAAATGTTAATATTTTCATAATCTGTAAAAGTGATCCTAGTTAAAGGACACAAATAGAGAAGTGGATACTACCCATAAGATATCCATATACAGGGAGCATTGAAATTCCTGGGATGTAAAACCTTCACTCGTGGAACACGATATTAAAGATGTCCTCAAGAAACAGGCTTCAGTTTTGTCAGTTCTTAGACTCTAATTGCCAAGTCCCAAAAGAGCCTGAAAACTTCACTCACTATTTTTTATTCTTAGTAAGAGACTTGGTATTGAAAATACAGCAAAATGGGCAAGAATTGTGTTACAAAACTGGTGTCACCCCACACACCAACCTGGGGTTAACTGCGCCAGACTATCCACGGGCACTGCCACACAAACTGAGGCTAGCATTAGGGTGCAACAAAAAATCCCTCTGCAAAACAACATTTAGTCTCTTATAAACCCTACTCCAAAGCGTAACGTAGAGAGGGGTCTGCTCAGTTTGCAGAGACGTGGATGCCTACGGACCAGTATTGCCGAGATAATTAAAGAGCTCTTCCATCTTGCGCCACATCAAACAAGCAAAGAGCAGGGACACAACCCCAAGCCGATATATGGAGCACTTCACGGCCGCTAAGGTCGGCAGCGCCGCCGGATGCAACAAGGGGCGGAGCCGCCGCCGCCTTTACGGGAAAGGCGGTCCCCGCCCCGCCCCGCCTCCCTCCGCGGCGGCCGCTAACCGCCAGTGGGCGGGCACAACGCACCCGGCAGTACGAGCACTTCTGGTTGGCTGGCTTCGCGTGGCCGCGTCGCTGGGCGAATGAGGAGCGCGGTTGTTGCCTAGCCCCAAGATGGCGGCGCGCTGTGGCGTCGCGGTGTACGGCGGTGGCGGGGAGTGAGCGCGGGTGCCGCGGGCCGCGCTGCGCCGCCGGGCGCGGGGATGAGGTGACGGCCGCCATGGCGAGCGACACGGGCAGGAAGCAGTTCTGGAAGCGGAGCGGCGCGAAGGTGCCGGGCAGGTGAGCGGGGGTCGCGCGCCGGGGACGCGGCGCTCCTGCGCGTAGCCGGGAGGCGCGGGGGGCCTTGCCCTGCCAGCTCCGGCGTCTCGGAAACTGCGGGGACAGCAGCTTGCGCAGGTGGAAAAGTTGTCGGGGTCAATGGGCGCTGCTGAGTGAGGCCTTCAGGAGGCTCCGGAAAGTCCTGCGCGAGGGATGGCGGAGCGGCCGGGGAACGACGTGCCGCGCTGGAGCCCAGGCCGGAGCGAAAGAGTAACCAGAAACTGGTCTCCTAACGGAAGAGCAAAAACCGCAGCTGCTCTGCTGTGCTGTCCCCCGGCTTCTCCGTGTAGTCAGGGTTCCACATGTGCACTGTTTTGCAAGTGAGTTATGTGCCGGTGCTATTAGGCAAAGCTTGAGAAAACTGAGGAGTTTCCAAGTGACAGATGGAGAGTGATGGCCCTTGAGTGGCTCCACTGCCGCTTTTCCGTGCAGAGCGACCAAAGCCTCTTCCCTGGTTCGTACTTAGTCATGAGCAAAAACAGCTCCGTTACAGCAAACTGTGCACAAACTTGGAAAAATGTTTCAAGATGGTGGGGATAATTAGTAACTTAAAGAAATAAGAAGTGTTGTTTCTAAGAGGCTCTGAAAAATGCCCAAAGACACTTGACAGCGGAGGCCGTTCAGTCCCATGGGCAGACTGGCAGCGGATGGACTCCTTGGCTTGTATGGGATTGCGTGCTGGCAAAGGGACCACAAACCTCAGTCACCTCTGTGGTTAGTTTGGAACTGTCAGTAATGCCACTTTAATGTAAATCTCTTTTTAAGATTTATTGTGGCTGCAATTTTTGGGCTTGGTTCCATCTCAGTTTGCAAAGATTGGATTAGTTTATTTTAGGCTCTTGAGATTGGTTTTGCATTATCGCCAAGGTCATGCTTGTTTATTTATGTTTGGTTTTAGTACAGGTTTTAGTGGACCTTATAGAATTGCACGTGACTTGCTTCTGTTGCAATAAGAGAGACTTATGCCAATGAATTGTATTGTTGTTTTGTTTCCAACATAACATGTGTTTTTATAATGCTGAGATTGTAGTAAATTAATCTGTAATTACAAGCTTAGTTATTTCAAAGTGCTTTTTGAGATATTCCTGTGACTTATGTTCTCTAAAACACCATGTTTTGTATACTGTGTCTCTTTTTGTTATTATTATTATTATTATTTAATTTCCTAGCCTTATGCTTTAATAACTGATAGGAACTGAACTATTAGATTGAGCCAAAAGGTTAAATATTTACAGTTAGGTATTTGAGTTTTATTTCTCCAAGTGATAAGTGAAGAAGTGATAAATCAGAAACAGGAAAAGGTTCAAAAGCAGTGTGGATTCTTATTGTGGAGTTAACTATGTTCTTGTTGTAATTATTTTTGTGATAACTTGCTTTCTTTTCCCTTTAGTATCCAACATGTGTATGGAGCTCAACATCCACCTTTTGATCCATTGTTACATGGAAGGTAAGTTACCATAATATTCAAATAACCATGGTAATTTGTATATCCTCTCTCTATCCTTCTCTCCTCCTTTTCTTCCCTGTTGCCTAAAAAGCTATTGTTAATCTTCCCTTTCCAGTGGTTGTGAGGAGCTTGACTTCTCTGTTCCAACTTCTGGTTTGTGACTTCCTGATTCTTATTTATTGAGGGTAGCAAATCAGCTGTTCAGTGTTTTTGCTGACAGAGTTTTTTGAATGTTTGTTGTCTGCTTGCAGTGCCCTATACATTAAAATTAACATTTACCATACAAATTTAATTTAGCAGATAAAGTGTACGCTTTAGGCGTAAGATGTTTTTTTCAATGCATCTCCCTGCTGATGGGCTCCTTATTTCTTTTTCTATTCTTAAAAGAAAGCCATTAAGAATCAGTCCTGAAGTGATTCTGATTATGTATCATTTTGAGGCAAATATAAGCATTTTGTTGGCAAGCGAGAAGGTTATAGGTTATAAGAGAGATTTTGAAGTAAGTTAAGAGCGTATTGTCTCAAATTATGATTATTGGATATCAAAACATATGTGAAAATATCAAAATTACACTGAAAATCATTAATAGCGAAATTATTTTTCATGCTAAAAACATACAATTAATACAACTGAACAATTTTAATCTCCTTACTGCTGTGATATCTAGCAAAATGAAGTACAGCATTCTGACAGCTTCTCCTTTTTAAAGTTTTGCTTTTTTTTTTTTTTTTTCTCCTTTTGAAAAACGTTTGGTATAACTTTGTAAAGAATAAAGTTGTTTCTGACTTGCTGGTACATTTCATAGCTCACACTACTGTTAAAACGACGCTGAAAGAGAATTTGGGGAAAATTGTACAGCTGGCAAGTAAATAAAGACAGTGAGGAAAAGCAAAGTTAGAAGGAAAAGTATTAGCTTGGAGGTGGTAATTCCGGTAGAGTTTTTTAGGGCCTGATTTGCAAAGTTGCAGGAAACGTGAAATGTCCAATTAAACTGAGAGACCCAGTAACAAAAACTGGAGCCTCATTGCTTGAAATGATGGCAGGAGAAAAGCTTACTGTTTTTATGATAATGACAGCTTAGGGAAAGAGGTGGCTGTTGTAGGACCCCTTGAGAAAGCAAGTCTCAGGAACATGCAACAGTAACATTTCTAACTTTGTATCAGGACCTTGTAAAAACTTTGTTTCTGAGGTCTCTGCCAATGATGTTTCCTGCTCTCTTATTTTAACGGAAAAAGATAGTGGGAGAAAAGAAGGGCTAACCATAAAGGATGATTGAGTGAATGGCAGTTTGTTGTGTTTTATTTTTATTTATTTATAATGGAGGCTGATTCAGCTTGTTGCCTTATTTAGCTGAAGACTGAAAGGAGATGTGAGAGCTTTGTATTACTGTAAAAGAGGATGAGTGCCAAACTAAGGAGGATTGCTTGGTTCATCTATTCATACACTGCATCTTGTTAGAGGGACACAAAGTTCTGAGCTTGTCAGAGTACATTTAACCTAGTAACTGGGAGAAATATGCTGATTCTAAGAAGAATAAAGTTCTGAAGCAGATTCTTGATAGGATGTCTGAGTGGGGAGAAATGGTAGATTTAATGAGTTATGAAATGGAACTCAGAGTGTGACAGCAACTGTATTACGTAATTTCTTGTAGCGACTTGGGGCTAGGCTTGATGATTTACACACCAATTGCTCTGAAAGACCTGGAACGTTTATAGGAGTTCATGAAATAAAAAAACAAAAATGTGTGTTTTTTATCTTAAATTATTCAAATAATATTATTTTATTTGACTTTTTTCATTTTCTACTATATGCTATTTTTGTTGTGGTTGGAAGCAGGAGCAATATGCATGGAAAGAGCTGAGTAGTTGCTGCTTACCGAGTGTTAAACCCAGATTTCTGGTTATTTAGCGTATCCTCATATGTCTCTTGCTCCATTACCAGTTCTTTCTTTCTTTCTTTTTGAATAGCTTGATAAAAACAGGTTCAAAACCACCTACTACTCCAGTGAAACTAAAGAAAGTCAGCACCTTCCAAGAATTTGAAAGTAATACAAGTGATGCTTGGGATCTTGGGGATGATGATGATGAACTCTTAGCAATAGCTGCTGAAAACTTAAATACTGAAGTGGTCATGGAAACAGCTCACAAAGTAATTCAGAATCACAGCAAATTACAAGAACAGCATAAGTTGCAGGAGGAACAGCTACAGGAAGAAAAACAAGTAGAATCTTCAGAAGTGTCTTCAGTTGCCTATGTTGATAACAGGCTTGTTAAATCAGTCAGTGAAGGCCATACATCAAGTTCATCAGGTATGTTAAAAATGAAAGAGATGTTGAAAATCCAATTAGGATTATATTTTCCTTTAGGGGATTAACCCATTCCTAACATTTTCTTAATACCAGAAGAAAATATTGATCATAAAAATAATTTGAGGGAGATGCTGCATGTAATACTGAGTTTTGAATTATCTCAGTGAAAAATGCCTGGGGAAAAAAAAAACATTCTCAGTTTTAACATATCTTTGTTTTAGGAATTAAGTTGTACTATTGAACATATTTTAATCAAAATATATGCAGTTTAGAGTAGTTTTAAAATATTTGTACAGTTGTGGGAAACTTGCAATGCTTCTCAAACAAATATTGCAAATGTTAGTCAAATACACATGTTGCTCCTGCTATTCCTTTGTCATTTGAAGTTCAAAATGTGAGATTTTTTTTTCTCCAAAATGTAATTATATGTAACTTCACTGAATCAGAATAAACTCAAGTTATTAGTAGCCTCCTTACTGCCCGTGGCTAACCTGTGCTGCTTTTTCCCTTCAGATAATGCTAGTGAAAATTCTTCCATGCAGAGATCACAGTCCTTTCCACAAACTTCCACACCTCCCTTGGCAAGTGGAGTGGATCACAGCACCTCAGTTACTTCTGCATTAACTGAAAGAGAAGCATCCCGATTAGACAAATTTAAGCAGCTACTGGCTGGCCCTAACACAAATCTTGGTGAGTATCTATGAATCATCTAAGGCCTGAGTTGCACCCACATAAGTCTGTTGTCTCTTTCAAAACTTGTTTGAAATACTGTTTTGCCTGAAGATTTGGTTAAAATATAATTCCTTTGACATTTAGTTTACTTTGTAAAAGAAGGGCAAAATATACCTGATTGCTTTATTTATGCTTGCAGTATGCAATTTGCATATTATTAATGCAAATGCATCTTATTAATGAGTGCTTTGTTTGACCTAGCCATTGCATGTTCTGTCATTTCTCACATTAGTTCTTTCTATTGGTCTAACCGGTGGAGAAAAAACAAAGCAGAATTAGCTGAGTTCAGTGTTATTGTCTGGGAATGGAACAGTGTGCAGTGGAAGTTTTATGCTTATAAAAATGAATGCAAAAATGATTAGGCATTGGAGTATTACTGCCTGTCTGCACAGTGATTAGTCTTCATGTTCAGGAACTCTTACAGGAGTTAGGTGTAATCTGAATGCTGACAGTATGTTTGTGTGAAAGCAACTTTATTGTCAGAAAGCAGACTGTTCCTTTTGTAGATATGTTTTAACTGCTGAAAGCTAAATATAAGTATTGAGCTGATAATTTATGGATTAAAATGGCTCCCGGAGTATGAAAAATGAGCCCTGCACTGTTTGGCTGCTCTTAGGGCTCAGTGCTGAAGTTACAGCTGCTTCTTTTGAGAGGCTATCACAGCATCAAGTGGTTTTGCAGCCCAAGTGTGAATCTGGAGAGCCTAGGAATAGCAACTGAATTTGGATAAATCATTCGCTCACTTAAAAGTAGGAATTTATGTCAAGATAATTAATAAACAAGATGGCTTCGAGTTACACCGTTCTGAAAGATATCTACAGGAAACGCCTGTGGAAGGAAGTAGAAACCTGCGTGTGTGTAGTTCTTGAAGTGATTGACACTTCTTCCTGGTAGTTGTCATGGAACTTCTTCAATGCAATGACACTGGTGACTTTTTTTTTTTTTGTGTGTGTGTGTGTTTTCTTTGGAAACACTACTTCTATATAGCTACACCAGATTTAGTGTGAATTATAGGACATTCTGATAAAATGGAATTCTGAATAAAATGAGTTGTTAAAAACTCCGTGTTTCATATAGGCTTTATTATAAACAAAGATCACTTTTGCTTTCTTTGTGATCTGACAGATGTTATCAGCTGATGTTAAAATTCAAAATTAAAGCTAGTTTTTTTTAATTATTTTTTGAGCAAGGTGTTCTCATAGTAGAAGCTTTCTTACAAAAATTCAGAGCTAAAATAAGTTTAAACCTGTCCATTTGACTTTTAATACCTTATTAGATAGAAATACTTTACTACCCAGTAAATTTAAAGAAAAAGGTATAATGTTTTGTAATGGAGAAAAGGAAAAATAGCACTGTTCTTAGAACTCCAACTTCTTGTTGAAGTACTTGCCACAAAGTAATGCCTTTTCTATAACTACTCAGTGATTCTCTTGCTATCTAATCTTAAATTAGGGCAGGATTTGAGGCCTTCTGTGAATAATAATTTTAAGTCTATTTTTAAATTTTTGATGCATGTGCTTTGACTTTTGGCCTTAGCTAGGATATTTCTAAAAGCATTTCCTAGCAAGGATATAATGATATATCCTTGGCATATTTTATATGATCTTTCTTAGTTTAAAATGAACTATTTTTGGCCCACAAATGCTCTATGATCAGATCATCATAAAGCTATGCTTGATGGTTATGCATGGGCAAGATATTGATGTGTGTGAAGGTGAGATACAAGTGTGAATGTATGTTTATGGGCATATTTGCACACACAGACATTCATATGCACATAGTTACATACATATGTATATATGCATATGACCATATATACAGCTCCTTTGTGATCTTTTATAAAGGGCTTTTCATTTTAAATAATATTAACAGTCTGGGAAATAATAATTTTTTGTTCTGGAAAATGCTGAAAATGAGTTAAGGTGTAGCTAGATACCAGGCTCCAAGACAAGATATGTAGTGAGTAGGAAGGTAACAGGCAGCTGTTCCTTTTTGTGTGCGTATGTGTCTTGTGCTCTGGTGTGTGGGGGCGTCTCTGTTTTGTGGTGCCTCCATGGATGGTTGGGTTCTGTTTGTCACAATGGTCAGAATCAGCGGGCAGTCAGCTTGAAGCAAAAATTTCTGATCATTTCTGGATCTTATATAGTCATGTTGGCTGTGCTTGTCAAGTCATAGAAGTACCAGCATCAGAGCATTTCTGTTCACTTTGTTTTCTTGAGATACATTTCCATATTATAGAAAGAGACTATGCGACAGGTCCTTCCAGAGCAATATAAAAAATAATAAGCTGTGAAACTGAAAGAATGACATGCATATTTTTAACTCGAAGCTTTTCTCAAATCGGGAAAAATCATCGTAGACTAAGAACACAGAGTAGTACAACTGACCTTGAAATCCTTCCAGTCACACTTGAATAATTGCCAGACAATATGTTGTAAAATGCAGTTTCATTTTTTATGTCAGCTAGAAAGGCTGAAAGAGTATGTTCTCTTTCATCAGGAAGCTTAGGAGTTTTCAAAGAGATGGACTATGCACATAAACTGAGAGGTGCAGATCGTTAGCAGACTTCAATGGCAAAAACAGATTTTTGGGTCTGACTTTGGTCCGCAGGTTGGATATTGTGATGCTGTAGAAAAAAGTGGATTCCATTACGCCCACTAATTACACAGTGAATGAAATAATATACAAAAATAGATTGTGGTTAGGATTTGAACCCTCTGGTAGTTATTAGGTAAGTGTGCAGTAACAGCACCATTCAAGTTTCTGTGTATAGTTTTATCTAGTAGATGCTTATGCACACAAATGGTTATGAGCATGGGACACACTTTGAGGTGTGAAAAAAGAAAGAACATGAGCTAGAAAAGGAAGAAGAAAGCCTAGGACTGTCAGTGATTGATACATCCTTTTCTGTGCTCATCTGAATGTAACTGTTAGAAATAAAAGAAATTAATTTGTTTACTTATTTCTTGCCTGTTAATAAAGTGCCTATGTCTGTGGCTCAAAAGTGCCTGTGACTGATTTTTTTAATATATATTTTGTACAGTTGAACTAATAAACTCACTCTTGTAATTTCTAATTGCTTTTGTAGTTGTTTTGATTCCTCCCCTAAGTCTTCCTAATCCACTTTTCGACTCTGTCCTGCAGGCATCTTGTTGTTTGCATGCTAAGTAGATGCAAATAATATGTCTTATTTCCTGTTAGCACTTTGTATTTGTCTATTGCTATGCAGTTATTGCCTCTTGTGTAAATGGGAAAGGGCAATGTAGTGTGGGTATAAAGAGTAGGTAGCTCTATGGAAAAAACAAGCAAAGAAGGAAAACAAATTCCCAATTTCAATAGATATGATACTTCTGGATATGATTCATGCTGCAGGAGAGAAGTGTTCAAAAACCCTACCAATAAACCTCCAAGTATTAGTATAAAGCGAAGAATGGGAAGATAATCTCGTAAAATTATAAAAAGAAATTTGCTGTGCGAGTTGAATCTTGTTGTAGCAGGAAATGTGCCCTGGTAGAAAAGACCTGATACAAGAAGCAGCGTTAGTTAGAGAGAGATTTGCGGCCAGTCCACGTCGAGCAGGTCGTATTGAAGTGCATTGGATGCAGATTCAGGAAGAAGGATCTCTGTGGAGACTGCGAAACAGGGCTGGTTGGTGGAGAGCTCCCGAGGAGGTTGTAGGGCCTGCGTCGCGAGGCTGCCGAGCGTGGCCACGCGCTGGCGGCTTCGGGCTTGTTCTTGCCGTGCAGTGACTTCCGTGTAGCTGTGCAGCAGCGTTGCAGGCCGTGGCTCTCCTGGCGTTACTGACCAGAGAGGGGCTCTTGCTTGGTTGTTTTCCAGGATTTTTTGCAAGGTTGCTCTAAAGTGGGGAACAAGACTTCAACAAAAGAGCATTGGGAAGCTAAGTCTTTTTTTTTTAAGTTATGATTATTATTAACAGGTTTACATATAGAGGAGACTCTACGCCTGTCTTATTTCCAATTTTGGAAAGTTTGGTTCTATAAAATTTGTTGGATGTGTGTCTTTAAGTAGTCTTATACTAGGTTTTAGAGTGGTGTTTGCAACATGTCTTTTAATATATTCTGTTGTTTTAAATCTCAAAATGACTTTTCTTTCACAATGTATTCCTGTCTGAAAAAGGAAATAGTTTTTTTTTTTTAGAATACTACCTCGCTATAAGTAATAGTGCTATAAACACAGACATGAAAATGGTTAATTGTACTAATTTTAAGTTACTAATATTGATGTATCCTATATTCACTGTAAGGAGTTCTGTCTCTAGCTTTTTTCAAACTGTAATGCATTTTTACTAATTCAAACAAAACCGCTGAAATGAAAACTTCTCTTTATACAGAGCACCATGACCCTCTGACTGTGATCCTCTTCCAGCCAGTCATTTATTGTTGCAGTAGCTGACAGTGTGAAGATTTGCAGAACATATAAAGAATAGCTGAATCTTTGATTAATCTGATGAAGAATTAATGCCTTATTTCATGGGAATTTTGTCAAAGGGTGTAATCTCAGATTATGTTATAACAGTAGCTAGTTGCTTCCTTATACTGTAGTAAAAGAATTTGAATGGCTGTCTAGATGGGAGGAAAATTAGTAGATATATCTTCTTTACACCACAGTGGTCATCTCTTATTGAAGCCATTTCAAAAGCAGGTATTCCACTTGTTTACACGTTCTAAGATCTATATTAAACCTGAGTGAACACAGTAATTATTCCTTTATTTTATGGATCATAATCGATAAGAGCTCTCTGTTATGTCCTTTAAAACTTTTTGTCAAACTGAGGTTATTGAGAAGTTTCAGTAACTTTGCAAAATATATTAATTGAAATGAGTTTGATTAATTTTGTTCCTAGTCTTATTATCTTTAATTTCTCTGCGCTGAACTCGCAGCCATTTATCTCTCTCCGTTCGTGGTCCTTCCATGTCATTTAGCATTTTATTGCCCCCTGCAGTTTTGAATCATCTGTAATTGATCACCTTAGTGCTTTTTCTTCCTCCAGTTTTTTTGATATATAGTATATAGTGAACAAAATGTGTCCTAGCACTGCTGCTTGTGACAGGTCACTAATCATATCTATCTTTTCAAACTGTTATCAGCCAGAGTTGTATCCTCTGATTCCTGTTCTAGTCAGTTTATCTGCAAAACATGCTTGCATGTGCTATTAATGCTCAAGACTAATAAAAGTCAGTAGTTTATCAATAGACTTTAGACCATCTTTCTTCTTTTTCTAATTAAAAATCTTTCAAAAGAAATTTGTTAAATATCCTTAAACACTTTGTTATGTTGATTGCTTTTTGCAGGATTCGTGTTTCGTCTTCCTGTTTTCCACAGTTTGGTCTCCGAACTTGTAGATTTAAACAATATTCTGATTTATTCTGATTGTGGCTTTTCAGGGATATATCACTTTATAAATAATGTTTTTTCGTTGTTTTAATTGGATAATGTATTGAAATAATTATTGAAAGGTATTTTTACATAGTTAATCTCAAAATATTTCTCTTTTGTCAAGATATTTGTATAGTTATCATAATCATCATTGTATTACATGATACGTGTTGACATAGTAAGACGTTATGTTCCCATTCTGATGAGCTCGTCAGATTGTCATTGCTTTTTACTGACAATTTCATTTTGACCACTAGTGATCCCTTTTCCTTTACTATGGAAAGAGTCCTTAACTTTCTTACCTTTTCCTGTCCTATTGCACTCTATCGTCATTGTACCAAAACTGAACCAAAACCAGAACACAAAAACCAACCAAAAAAAATCCTAAACTTCTCCATTTTCCCCCCACTTCTTTTACCAAGTCTGCTGTCTTGCCCGTGTTTACGCTGAGTGGCAGCTGAGTGTCTTGGACTACCTGTTGCTACTTTCTGTGCGCCTTGATTTGATTGCGTCTGTGTGTGTTGGCAATGCTGCTTTACTGAACAGGTACCATTTTGGGGCTATAGTGATTTAGCTTGAAAAGCTAAAAGCTATTTTAACTCATAGTTCAGGACTCCCAACCATGATAACCTACTCAAAATATATTTGATTGTTGCAAGACTGCTTTCTTTGGTCTCATAGTCTTGCTTTAAGTAAATGGCCGAATTCATGGCCGAATATAGTGCCACTTATATAGACAGTTTCTGTATCTCTTTATTTTTAACTTCTTTTCTAAGTGGTAGATAGTTTATAGGAAAGCCATTAAAACAAAATGGAAAATAGACTGTGTTGTCTCAGCAAATTACAGTTGGTTGTTTTCCTCTTTGTCTCTATAATTAAAATATCCCTTTTCTTACATTTTCTTGCAATTTAAGATTTATTATTTATTTACTTTTTACTTTTTTTATTTATACTTTTTATTTATGGGGTTTATTTACTTATTTATTAATTTCACTTTCATAAGCCTAGCTTTGAATTCATAGGGAGGTGGTGATCCAAGAGGGTAATTTCAGCTTGTTAAGAAGATTCCATGGGAAATTCTCTGCCTAATTTTGATTTTCTGTATTCTTTACAGCTGTGGAGTTTACTAACAACTTTCCTCTTACATAGCAGAAGATATCGAGGGATGTCATAAAAAGGAAGGATCACTATGTTTGTTAAATGGAAAATAGTGCTGATTTGCATTTTTTTTTTTTTTTTTTTTTTAGTAGGGGAAGTTCTCTAGAGCTATGTCTTGTGAATTAAATAACTGCATGAATTTTGTAGCTTGGTTGTGCATCCAGACATCTATTTATAAATCTTGACTATTTCATTTATGTCTGTCTTTTACTATAATTTAGCTATGAAAAACAAAAAATAATTTAATAAGAAACAAATCCAACAGTAATGGTATGTTCCCTTCATCTAGTAGAATGATAAATCTTAGTTGTATAAAAGTCAAAGAAAAACATTAAAAAAACCCCAAACATGTTTCATGTTGCCATTCACAACACATGAATGTCAAAAGTGTTTTTGAATAGGATATTAGATAGCTCACTAGGCATGCTGAGTTACTTTAAGGAATATTTCAAGATTAAAAAGTTACCAAAACATAACTATGTTATGTTTTGAAAACTACTAGCAGTTAGATTGTATTTTTGAATGTAGATATTGCAACAATGTTTCTTAAATCTGTTTGTTTAATTTGTAAGATTATTTTCTTGGTAGTACAAAGCTTTAATAATACAATAAATAACTTTATGCCACAGTTACCTGTTCTGAATCCATATGTTACATTTTATAATTAAAAGGAGGTTAAAACAAAAGAGAATGACATATACAGGTCCAGATTTAGCTGTATTACCTATCTGTTCATTTAAAAAAAAAAAAAAAAGAAAACAAAAGCAAAACAAAACAAAAAAACCTGTCTTATTCATGATTCCATGATAGCACAGATCTCCATATTTTGTTCTCTAAACAGATCAAGAAGTTCTTAGGCTTGGGTAGAGAGATAGAGAAATGGACCTTTTTTTTAAAAAAAAAATTGTGTCTACCATAATAATTGTCCTATTCACTATTTTGATAACGAACATTACTGCCCTTACTTGTTGCAATTCTTTCCTAGTGGTTTTATTAATCTTACTTTGGATTTTATTTTCCTGATCTTCTATTCACATGCTATTTCTTACCTTCTAATATCACCCTCATCTGCTTCTGCTTAGCCTGTTGTTGTGTGACAGAGCAGACCAGGCCCACTTGCCTGTTCATTCCTAAAGAAGGTCCTGAAAAGGGTCTTACCCTTTCTTTACAACACGATAGTGGACTTTATTTTCTGCTTTCTGCATGCATTCAGAATAACTCTTTGTTCCATGGAAAAGATTAAGGGCAGTGTTTGCTTGGAAAAAAAATTAATGAAGCACCTAACAGTGCTATTATTCATTTTGGAAACCAGTTGCTGTGGTTGCCATAGTAATAACAAGCCCCTTATTAAAGCTATTTTCTATAAGTGCTGCCTGCAATATAACAAGCTGTTGGGGGAGCTGCAGTTCTGTGAATCTGTGCTCTTGGTAGAATTTTTCATCTATGTGTAGTTAAATTATCCGAGGATTTTATGTTATAGAAGTATAAAACGTAAATCTAGTTTATCTGATCTATTGTGTAGTTGTTCATGCAGACCATCACTTCACATGGTGATTTACAGTAATCTCAATGAAATAACAGCTGTAATGAAAATGAGTAATGCATATAGAGAAATTTTGAACTCCTTCAATGTTTCTAGCATAATGATTTTATACTTTATTTGTAACTGAAGAATGATGAGCTTGTAGTTCCGAGAAAAATACTTGTAGGCTTGATGGTTTCCTCTAGTTGGTTTAGGTATAATGGGTAACAGCTCTTGGGGTTAGGAAGCTGGTGAATTAATGGCGTGTTTCCTTGGCGGAATCCTTTGTGAAACATTTCTAGAATGTAATGAATCTTTACATCCATTGCAATTAAAGGATAGGGTTTTCAAATTTCTTTTAGAGTAATTGCTTTAAACATTTTCTTCTTCAGAGAAGAAAGATATAACTCAATGTATTGCAGTAAGCCAAATAAAATTATTTTTCTTCCCAAATTAAATGAATTATCTCAATATGAGGAAATTACATACAACTTTGTCCTTTCAGAGTTAGACATACGAACCTGTCAGTGCTTTCTGCAAAAATTAAATATTTTTTCCTAAGGAGAATTAGCAACTGGCTAGTGTTAGCAAATAGCGATTTTTTTTGACCTAAAATTCACAGGGGGAGATAAATATTTTGATACTTCCTGGTCACAGAATTATGTAAAAACAGAACAACTTAAAGAAAGAGTAATAACTGGGTTTTGTAGTGTTGCTTCTGAAAATATCCTGTCAAACAGAGGCAGAGTTTAGAGGCAGGGTTTTACAGCTACTGCTCTAAGATCTGGCTTATTCCATAACTGAGCTAGTAGGATGAACTTACTTCTGAACCTATTATTTTGGCAAATAAAAAGATCTGTTTATAATATTTTATAACTTCTTATTTTCAAATAATTTATAATAGGATACTTTTTTATTCTGCAATTTTGAGAAAGTATTAGTTATATTGAAGCAATGGCAAAATTTTAATTGAAAACCTGTGCCTGATTTCTAGGTGGCATTAAAACTGCTCTGTAGAAATCCATGCAGGGTGGCCTGTTCTCCAGCTCATAACTAGGACAGCTGATTCCTTGGGAAATCTACCAAGGAAGAGACTTAGTGTAATGACAGTAAATTGAAATTATTCTTCGACTAGGGAAAATGTAACATTTCAACTAATAACAAATAGGTTCAGTGCTTAATTAGGTATTAAATTGAGGACAAGCTACAAATGAAAGTGCAAGTACTTGGTTAAGGATGGGTTTCTTTTATTGCTTTGATTTAAAGGATTGACAATTATGAGGTACATGTCTATAGACAAAAAAAAAATTGGCATGACAGCAGTTTCCAAGTTTGAGAGCTCCATCTTCACATCAGTATTTCTATATTGCTGCATCCTAAGCAGTTAGAAAATAATAAACATACTGTGTGGTTGGAGGCTGTTTGTCTCCTGTACAGTGGAATTAGGGTAACTTCAGATTTGTTTAGTATTTGTTCCCACTTCCAGAGTTCCAGTCCAGTGAGTGCAACAAAAACCAAGAGTGAAGAGAGAATGATTACTTCAAGAGAAGTTCATGTTTGTTTGGAAGAACAAATAAAATTAAGTGTATTTGTAAAACATTAGCCATTCCCACAGCTGTAGTAAAAACTATAGAAATTATAGAGGAAGCCTTTAGTTAACTGAAGTTCTTGTCTTCCCTCTTTCCCTCCTACCATCCTGTTGCACTGCATCCCATTTTTCTGGACAAAATTGGTAGTATTACTAACTAGATTTTTTTTTTCCTTTTAAGAAACTGCTCAAGGGAAAAAGAATCTAGTTGTATTTGACCAGGAGTTACAGAACAGTTGTTCCTTTCAAACGGGTTTTACTGAATAAAACTGGACGTTTGTATTCATTCTTTGCTTAATCATTAGGGATGATGGAAGAGTAGAAAATCCAGAATTTGAACACACCCTGCACCCAGACTCTTTGCTTTGACTCCTGGGAGCTTTTCTGCATTTGATGCTATATAGACAATTTTTGTGGCTGTTTCCTTTTGTATTCTATTGGTTTTCTTGCTTAAGATGGCTTGGAATCAGTCTAGGTTGCTTGCTGAGACTAGGCTGTGGTTGGAGAAAGACTCCAACATTTTGTCTTGTTGGAAATTGTTTGATCAGAAGAAGTTTGTACACTGAACATTAATGTAAGTAATGTATGTTTTACATTAAGGACTATATAATAGTTCTCTTGTATGTTGTTGAAGCCTTTCTCTGTGTCAATATTCTTAATTCTTTTAAAATACCATAGAAAAGCTTACTCATTTGCACTGATGTAAACACAATTGCATTTTTAGTCATAGTATTACATAGGTCTGTTACATACTGCAAACCTTTAAGACTGGATTTTTTTTTTAAAGTACTTTAATAGTGATGCGTCATGTTCACCTAAACACTTTGAGCTTTTAGTTTGGTTACAGCAGTCTAACGTGAATGACCCACAGAAGGGAACACTGATGTAATGCTCTGTGAGACTAGATTCCCTCTTTGATGAGGGACATTAGGGCTTAAAATTGCTACCAATTATCAGTTTCATTTGCCAGTGCATACTTGTTTTTATCACTTTTTTTTTTTTAAAAAAAACTTTGTTAAAACTTTCAAAACAGTGGACAAAAATCTTGTATTTTAGCAACAACAAAATTCAGATCTGGGAACCTCAGTCTATTACAAATTTGATTTCTTGCATTCAATGTTAACTTCTACAATAAGGATTTTATAGTAGGGGCCATTTTTTGTTAGTGGGCCGTTGTCAACGTGCATTTTGCAGTTTGTACCTGGTAATTTTTTGCCTGAATTTCTGTTCACAGAATGCAAAATATACGGTACTGAGTGTCCTTTGAGGCTTTATGTATAGCTGTCTTATGTCTAAGGAACTTCCTTGTGGCCTCCCTCTCTGATCTTTGTCAGTACTTGTGTCCTGAAATGGCTGGATGGCAAGCTGGTTAAATAATAGAGTGTCAGAGTGTCTCCAAAGTAATTAAATTGAGGGGAAAAATAGAAAAAGTGAAAACATTTTAGGATGAAGAACTCTTGAATTCTATTTTCATCGCTTTTGGAAAGTGATCCAAAACTGGATTTATGGGATCGGATGGCAACTAATGTTGCTTGCGTGTAAATTCACAGAGAATTTCCTTTGAGAGCAGGAGAAACCCTTTTAACTTCCTCAACCTCCACAGTGACAAGTTGGACTGGTGGGTAACTTGGCTACTTAAGAGCTTTTTAGTTGCTGTATTTGAAAATTTTATCTTCTTTTATGAAAAGAATTAATTTCAGGTCTTTCACATGAAATCCAGGGGGAAGAAATGTAGATACTGGCATGCCATGTGATCTTTCAAGCTATTCATTTGTATGTTAGAGAAATTCTGCCTTTTCACCCCTTTTCTTAGTGATGTTAACAGTCATGTATTGCACCTTTCTTAAAAATCGAAGGAACGGCACCAAAAAAAGCTTCTCTCTTCATTTGTATGTATAAGTCTAAGCAATTCTTGTTATTAGTAGCAATGCTTTTGAGTTTAATACCACATTTTGTTTGAAGAGTTGTAGAAAGTATCTAATAGTTCCATTGAAGTTCAGTATGAAGTGGATATTTAAACCTCCACACGCACAAAGCCTAACAAGAATCAAAGTCAATCTAATCATCACTACAGGCACTTTCCTCAGGTTCTTTTGAATCTTCAGGTTTACCATTGTGTGAGAGGCTCCAGACTGCCTTATTTAAGATGAGTTGATAGAAAGTATGACTTACTGAGGAAAACTGTGCCAGTAAAAGGCTCTAAATACATTGCTGTTTAAGTGATGCCTATGGTATTAAAGGACTTAAAGCAAAGTAAGGCTGATCTTTTAGCTATAACTCCACTACTCTCCTGTGTTTTGTGCTAAAAGTTGTGTTTGTGTGAGTGTTCTGGTACAAGACAAGCTGCTATTTTAGAAATTTTAATAATGGAGTTTTGCCCTTTTCCTGTGAGGCATTTTTTCCTTTGCCATGTTTTTTTTTTTTTTTTTTTTTTTTATGGCATGTTTCTGCGATGCCTGGTCTATTCCAGCTGAGTAGACTCCAGCTCTATTCTGGCAATCTCTAGCTCTAGATAAATGTTTGAGGAGTAAAGGAGAAGTTGAATGGAAATAACTAATAAGATGATTCATTTTTTTCAACTAGGGAAGTTCAGATGTTGCATCAGAGTAGCGAGTCTTCACATCAGTGTCTTCATGTAGAAGTGCAGCGCACCTCAGGGAGCCGCGGGGTGCGGGAGCCTTGGAAGCTGTTGGCAGGGGTGGCGTAACTGGCTGCGCTATCGCAAGTCATGGAGCTGAGACCCAGGGCCACCAGGGAGCATTAACGGGGCTGCGGGAGCCTGGTTTTCCTCTCCGTCAGGATTCGGATTAACGGGCAGTTCCCATGGAACTGCCTGGCTGCTGGTATACGATGTACAGCCGACTTCAGGCACGCTTGGGCCGTTCAAAAGCTGTGTCACAAATTGAAGGCTGATTTTATTATTATAATTTTTTCTCCCTAGTATGGCTTTGTTATCATTTGGTATTACTAAGTGTTCTTAGCATCAACAATAAATCCCATCTGAAAAGCACTGTTGTGCTTGCATGTATCTTTGATAAGATACAGATGTAATGCATGTATTTTGTGAGTGTTATTAGAGCCTTGCTTCACTAGAAGATTTACATGCCCATTTAAAATGGTGCTGTACACACATGCTTCGTTTGTTCTTGCCTCTCGTGTCCCTGGAAGCACCTTGAGTGTGTGTGAGGGACAGCCTGGAGCTCTCCTGCTTTGCCATCCTTGCTGGCAGGGAAGGGCAGGTTCTTGGCAGCCGTTCTGGTGGAGTCGCAGCAGCAGAGCGTGCTGTGCAGGACAGCCACCCTGGGCAAAGCTCGAGCAGTCTCCTTTGGGGACAACAGTCACGGAGACTTGCTACTACACCTGATAGAAATTACTGGCCTCTTTCAGTTATCACTTGTGCTATTTGTCACTGGCAAATGCTTGTTGAACCCACTGTAGTGGAAAATTAAGACCAAATTATATATGATTTTCAGTGTAGTCCGAGTTTCTGGAATTATGGAGGATATAGGGCAGCAGTCAATGTCTGTGGAAAAAGTGTAATTATCAGGTACTCGGTGCTAATGGCTGTGTGTGACTTAACTCTCAAATGTGCAATCATCTGCCTGTCCAACTGTTTCCATACTGAAAGCACATACAATATGACTTATAAAAGCAAAGCAAAAGGAAAGCCTTGAGAAAATCCAAAGAATCTTACATGACCTAAAAATAAAGGAGGTATTAAATGCAAGAAGACATCCTCCAAAAAGTAAAGGTCTGTGTTTTTGTTCGTTTGTTTGTTTGTTTTTTAGAGAAAGCATTTGAGAGAGAGTTTACAAAAGATATGAAAACTAGAGTAATTATTTCTCTCAAATTATCAGGAGTGGGAGCATCGCCAAAGATTCTGTAGGGCCAACATACAATGCAGATATAAAAAGTGCATCAAAGAAGATAAGGCTGTGGGAGACAAACTTTTTAAATTTGTGTTCGGTAGTTCAGTATGGAAGAATGCGAGGAGCCCAGAATCCTCATGCGTTAGGATGGGGAACGTTATGGAGAACCGGTCAGAGGGTCTGTGTCAAACGAAAGTTTTTTATTGTGAAACTTGGGGACAAGGAATGCAATTACTAGGGCTACATTCAGCTGGATTTCAGCTAGAAATTATTAGAGGGGAAAAAGGCAGCACAAAACTGCTGTGCTGCTCCAAGTCATTGATCAACCTTCATCTTGAATATTGTGCACAATTCTCACCCCTGTTTCAGAAAGACTATAGAGAAAAAAAGTTAGAAAAAGATGAAGATGTGGAAAAATTTCTCTACAGGACTGGCTAAGTAGTCTAGGATTCTTAAGCACGGCAGAGAGAGAACAAACTCACAAATGGACTTACAAATAGTGAATGATTTGCAGAGAGTAGGGGGCAGTTTTTCAGTCTTTCTTTCAATTCAAGAAGCAGAAATATATAGGTAATATGACTGGCTTCAAAAGGTTTTCTTCATACAGTATCAAATATTTATTATGTAGTTCCTTTTTCACAGGATGAAGTGGCTGCTAAAAGTTTATATGGATTCAAAGGCTGAGGTATGTGAGGAAAATCCTATGAGGAGCTGTTAAATACGAAAATGCTTCTTCTGCCTGTTTGACAAATGGCTGGAGGCTGGGAGTTACCAGCATCTTCTCTATTTTTCTGCATTTTTTTCACCTATTTCTGAGAAAAGACAAAAATTACAAATTCCTGCTGTTTTAGATATCAGGGAAAACAAAAGATCTGTATAACACCGCATATCAACAACCTTTTCTTAATTAAATCTCATAAAATATTGGCTGTGATATCAATGATATTGAAAAAAATGGGGGTGTAATTATGCCTTTTTGATGCATTCTTTTAAAAATTGACTGCAAATCAGATGCCCTTCCTCAGAGAAAGGGAGCAATGTAAATGGAAGACACTTCATTAAATTTTGTTTACTTGCAGCAAATCAGTGAGCGTGAAGTCAAAGGTGAATGAATAGTCTGTTTCCTCTTCACGTAATGTTTTGTGTATTCTGTTTTTTCTGACTCGATCCTTACCCTTTTTCCACTTGAGATGGAAATAAGCAGTGTTTTAAACACCTTATTTTGAAGCTGTATGTAAACAGGTTTATTTTTGAAGTTCAGACTTATTTACTCTACAATGAAAATCAGTTGAGGATGATTCCTTGGAAATCATTTCAGTAATACTTTGTTCTTGATGTAGATTTTTTTACTCTCCTGTGCTTAAGTTTTCTTTTATAAAGAGCAAGCCTTTGAAACCCAGCTTTGTGGAATGTGCATCGTATTTGGAACTGCACAACAATTGAGACTATACCCAATTAAAGGAAATCTATCTTAAGTGCAGAATATTGTAAAAAAATGTAAACTTGCCTAAAGCCAATATTATTTATTTTTAATGTCAAGAAACCTTAGTTCATTGATGCCTGTAAATAGCTGTTTAGTTTTAGCCTAGAGGTGAAGGTTTCATTTGATCTACACTCTTTGATGTCAAAACTGTCCTTGCTGCCTCCTGCACGCAGGAGGAAAGTCCATCTGCATCAGAGTGTTGGAAAGTTTTGCTAGAACAAGCTATATTCACATTCGTTTGCCTGGTGACTATATTCAGTACTGAGTGAACTACTGAAGAATAGTCTCTGTTCTGGATAATTTGTCCCTGACTTCATAATCTATTCTGGTAGTAAACTTGCCTTTTTTTTTTCCCCCCCTTTACACATATGGATACTTTTGAGAGGTTTATACTGAAGATATGTTTGTGCATGGATTCCTATTTAGGTGGAAGTCACGGAGGGGGCAATGTCAGTAATGTGACTGAAAACAGTATTCAAGGGAATATAGAGCAAGAATGAAGCCACAAGCAAAAATGTTATTGCTTAAAGTAACAAAAGTACTTTGAGTTGCAGCTTATTTTCTCTTTGCTGTATATACTCTCCTTATTGCATAGTTTGTAAATGATGTGCTTTTGTCCTAGTAGTAAGGACTTTTAACTTTAGCAAAACATTTGTAGTTAAAAAGTCATAAATAAATGCATAAGATCTGTTTCCTCTCAGCTAGACAACCAGTGGCACAAACAGATTAAAAAGGTAATTCATAAGGTAGCATAAATACAGTGTCATGGCTAGTGGAATAGTAGGATGCACAGCTAGGATGTCTATTAGGGAACTAGCTGTTTCGCTTCTCAAAATGTAAAGAATTTGGTTTTAAGTTTCTTCTCTAGGCCAAATATCATGACTCTGGTGATGATAAAGCTAATGTTTTAATACCACTTTAAAATATCTTACTTCTGGTATTTTTCTGTACTTTATTCTGTTGACCACTACCTTCATAACCTGTACAAAGTCCTGGAATGCAAACCCCTTGCCAGTAAAGAGCAATTTCTCAAGGACAAGTAGTTCACTCTAAGCAATCATGCTTTTTTTTTTTCTTTATTTTTTTTAAGAAATCATTTTATTTTGTTTGAAGCTATCCTTGGTGCAGCCTGTTCCTGGCCAGCTGTGGTCAGCACCTCAGACTTGCCGTGTGCCCTCATGCCAGATTTGTTGCACACTTTCTTGGATCTTGCATATTCTTGGTTTTTTACAGAATCCACTGGTGTGTTTTTCACTGTTCCAGAAATTCCTTACTGCTTTAATTTTAGAAATGCTTTTCACTCCTCAGTATATCACAAACCAATCTCCCTGGCTTTACTGTCAATATATCTCTGTGCCCAAACCTAAATTTTGATCTTGAACAGGCAACTTTCAATGATGTTTCCTATTTAGTGATAGTGAAATTCAGATGCTGCTTCTTACAAAATTCCTTTGCCCTTTCCTGTTGAATCTCTCATGTTTTCAGTGATAGCGTGCTGATAGTGAAATTGTACAAATGTGTGATATGGAGTTCAATTTAAAGTTCATCTTGTCTCTTAGTGTTTATAGTCTCTACAAGTTCTGCTTTCGCTGTTTCTTTAATGTGTTGGTTCACACCAATTCCTAGAATATCCTCTACTGCTGTAATTGTTCGTTTACCCGTGCTGTGTTCTTCCAATGCACATAAAATACTTGAGGAAAGAAGATTTCTGCTTAGGCAAAAGTAGATTCCTTGGAGCTGTGTATATGAGCACGCTTCCTCCAGCAGGCATATTTACTGTTCAGAACTACCATAAACCTTGTAACTGTTTCTTGGAGGCTAATGAGGATTCTTTATTTTTTGTATACTTGTTATGGTAATAATGTGTAGTTTAAATAAAACAGGGAAGTAGAGAGATGTCTTTTTTGGACTGTCCTTGAATAGAGTCAGATTATACCCTAATAAGTGTAAACCTATTCATGTTTTGATTTCAGTGTTTTGAAATCATTATTTTGCATTAACTTTTGCTTTAAATTAAAGCTTCAGTACACTTACTGGCACTTGAATTTGAAATCATTCCTCATTGTCAGGTTAATAGAAATTAATCTGTTTGTTTTGGACACATTGCATGGAAGTGATTTAAAGTGGCTCCTTGGCCAGTTTCAACAGTTTTGTGAAAAGTAATGTAACACTTGTAGTAACTACTGAAATGCAAAAAACATACAGACTATCTGCTCTGCTAGTCATATTGCTGTCTTAATAAAGTCAATGTTTATCAAATACCGATCTGATAAGTATGATAACAATGCTGAAAATTAAACTTTTTATTCATCACCCAAAGATTTAATGAGCAGAGAAGTATATGTAACTATAAAGATATCTTCTGTTCAGAAATTCAGAGAAACCGCTCCCATGAATTTCCTCTTGTGAAATATATCGCAATTATTAAGTGCAAACTTTGAGGAAGTTGCATAGTCAATTTTTTCTGCCAAATTGTAATTGTACAATGTTATTTTTTTCTTTAAAATCTTGTATAGAGTGGTTTTTTTCCATACTAATTCAAGCTAAATCAGTTTTAAGTAGGCATCTCCACTATTTATGGAGTGTTTCAAAGTTTGATGCTGTAGATATGTGGGGAAAATGAGCTTTTTAGATTCATTTAAAAACTTGTGGATTTCCACAGAAATAAACTAATCATGAGCATTTCACTCTGAAGTGCAAGCAGTGGGTTGCACAGAGCAAAGGGAAGTTACAGCTGGGAGATGACGGAGCCATTTGCCACCAACATGTGATTTCCTCTTTCAGAAAACTTTGGAAATTAAACTTTTGACCTTTGTGAATGAACTAACGATTCAAAATAGTATATACAAGTGTATTTTGGATGGAAGTGTGTGTGATGGGATGAGTTTATTCTTTAGCAATTGCTATGCATCATTATTTAAATAAAAAAAAACTCTGAAAGGATTTTTTTTTTTTTTTTTTAATCTAAGACAAGACCTAAGGAAACTTTTTGCAGAATAGATGAGGGAAGAGCAGGGATGTTTGAATTAGCAGCTGATGATTCAGCTATCTGTGAATCCTGAATAGATTCTGTTGATTAGTAAGATTAAACGTCTGGATAAAGACTCAGTTTCCAGTGTGACACAGAGAAATCTGATGTACCTGTGTCCTCAAGTGAGAAAGTGACCTCTTTGATGAGGGGCCTGCACAGGACACCCAAGCGAGGTGAGCAGAGCGAGTCCCTTGGTGGCTGCCAGGTTTAGCCAAGAGTTGCTTGAGTATTTAATGTTTTATACAGGTGTAGGCTTAAAAATTGTAGGCTTTATTAAGCCTTTTTAATTGCTTTTTGTAATTTAAGGGTTAATCATCAGATCTTTATTGTGAGGTCAGGAGTCTGATGAAGTAAAGATAGTAAGGACACACTTCAATGACACACTCTTTCCAAATATTAATAGTATGTTCTTTAATTTGATTGTCCCGTATTGAAGCAAGAATGCTTTAAAATTTTTGTAATACTAGACTTCATTGGTAAATCTGCCTTCCGAAAGACTGAGCTTTGTTAGTTTAATTTTTAAGTTACATATGTAGTAAAAACCTAATCATTTGCTATTTTGTATGATTTGTTTCTAGATACTAGATATCTCAAGTATCAAGATAGTTGATTTGCAATATTTGTTAACTGGTATATATTATTTAAACATTAATTCATTTTATTACACTTAAGGAGTTGAATGGTTGTCTTTAATCTTTTTCTGGTGTTTATTTGATGTCAAATGTACATTGTACATTTGACCTAAGAATGACTGAGTTGAAAGCATAATTTTTATATTTTGACTATTTTGGTTTCATATAGGAAGTATGGATTTTTAAAGTCTAGAATTTGATTAGGAAACTTGTCTTTTTTTTTTTTTTGGTATAATCTTTCCAGAAGATCCAGTTAGATTTTTCATATGTAAAGTTCTAATAGACCTGTAGCTATGCCTAGTTTCTAACGTTTTTGGAGACCTTTAGGTGTAAATGTGTATTTTACAGTAGATCTAAGAGAGGTGCAAGAAGGGAGCTAAAAATCACCAGAAATACGCAGTGGTTGTAAAAAGATGTTAAGTAGGTGAGTGCTTTTTAGCTTGGAGATGAGATAACTGAGAAGAGAAATGAGAGATGTATAAAATGATGAATGATGTGAGAAGTGTGAAAAGGGATTTCTTGCAGTGAATAAATAGTAGGAAATAAGTCAGACTTCCCTGCCAGTCTGACATTAAAAGGAAGGATTTTTGCTTAACACATAATAAAGTTGTGGAGTTCTTTGCCATGAGATGTTGTGAATGTCACAAATGTGAATGGGTTCAAACACCATTAGACAAGTTCAGGAAAGATGAGTCTCTTAGTGACCATTAAATTCAGTAGTGCAGATACTATTCTGTGTCTAAGGAATCTTTAAATTTTAGGTTACCAGAAATCAAATAAGTCACTTCATACTTGACCTATTCTTCCCATTAGTATTTGGTATTCTAGTAAGAATTCTCTTTTTTTTTTTTTTTTTTGTTTCAATTTTTCCTTCATGTCAATGTGTTCTAACTTTCAAGGGTCTCAGATGAGGAGAAAAAAAGAAAGACTACCATTAATGAAAATCTTAAACTGTAAAGACTGTATCTTAAACTGTATAGAATGAAGACAGTTTCACTGGAATCAGAAGAAAGTAACCTTTCTTGTCAGACCTTACTCAGAACTCACGGTTGACATTTTCAGATTAAAAAAAAAAAATCCCTCAAAATGAATATATCACATCTGTTGTTAAATGCAGATGTAATTTAAGACCTTTATGTTTTTGAAAACTTTTGGAGCCTTGCATATCTGCCATGTTTATTGATGGAACACTTGACAGAGATACCAAAAATACTTTTATAGGAGGCTTTTAAAATTTTACTTCTTGATTTCTGATTTTTTTTTTCTGCTTTTCTCATTTTCTGCTGTGTTTTCAGTCTGTTGGTGGGCAGTGTCATGTCACTGTGTCACTTGGGTTTAGGTGATGTGGCCTGGCTGTTGGAAATGAGAACTCTCTAAGGTGCAGCTGCTCTTGACTTGGATGATCCTGCTGCTGAAAGTGAAAAGACACCATAATTGGTTGAAAAAAAAAAAAAAACTATATATGTATATAGAACTGTAATGCTTTTCTTACTTCAGTACTTGTTGCTAACTTCATGTCCGTTTGGGATAGTCCTGCGTTGATTGAAATCCTAAAATCAATCATCTACTTATGACCACAATAGTCTTTGTTTTCTGCCTCTTGCTCATGTTATACCCTGCTGAGTATAGAATAAGTAGCTCTGCAAGAAGGAGCCAGAGAGGAGGGCTCCCAGATTTTTTCAAACACTTTGTATTTGAAAGGAGAACGCTTTGAGGAAAGAGAAGAATATAAAGAATGAAAATGTAATATCAGTTAAATTCCAGCATTCAAACATGAAATATCATTGTTTATGTAACTACTTCCTGCATTTTTGATTAGTATCCATATAGGTTTACTATACAATAGGGCTGAGTATCACTTGCATATTAATAAGGCATGTATATTGAAAACAATGCTGGGAAACACTCCAGAAAGCCACCGTGTTGCACTCGGTACCTATTCTCACTGCTATCCCTATGGATCCTGTATCTTCCAATTCCTTAGAAATTCTGTATAATTGATTTCATTTGACTTCAGGCATGATAATCATTGTAAATAATAGTGAGCAATATTTTTCTTCTTTCTCATGATATATTTTTCTTTTAATAGAAGAATTACGGAAACTGAGTTGGTCTGGAATTCCTAAACAAGTTCGTCCGATTGCGTGGAAGCTTCTTTCGGTAAGTGGGCTGGTTTTTTTTTTTTTTTTTTTTTTTTTTGCATGTAGCAGTAATAGCTTTTTAGTCACTGCAGATGATTTTCCTTGACTTGTAACTCATCAGCTATACTTCAAAACATTTTGTTTTGTTCTTGAACTCTAATGAAAGTTTGATTCTTTGCTCAATTTCAAGCTTAATTTATCAAATCTTAAGTAGGGGAATGAGAGGTAAGTAAATCATGTCAGTTACGTATCTTTGTTTTTCATCCTGGCTTTCTGTGAAGGCAAGGCTTTTATGATAATGATGGCCTGTTTCAATAAGATTTGCCAGTGTGGTGGAGTGTTCAAAGATAGGTACATTCCTACAGGTTTCTTGAAAATAGACAGACAGCAGAGGAAGAAGAAAAATCTCAGTGTCCCAGCAAAGACTTCATTCTAACTACTCATTTAAGCAACTGCCAGGGACTCATCATAGAAAAGATAAATACTGTATTGAAGAAAAGCTATGATAGAAGCTTGTGTTTCTTTGGACTGTTTTTCTACAGCAGTTCAAGATGAACAAATCTGAACTGCCATGATTCTAACCTTTACCTTGTGACATTGGTTCAGCTGCTGTCATTTCAGGGAGATTCAAGCTGATAAAAAAAGTGATTAAGTTCTTAATAGAGTGAGTTTTTGTTTGCCTTAGCTCTCTGAACCTAAGCCAGAGGTAGGAGGAGGTTGGAACTGTAATAGCTCTGAAATAGATTGATTGAAGTATCATAGAACAGTGCACTAAGATATTTAAGTCAAGCAATCATGAAGCACAAATTTGTGGGAATTGAGGCTTTGCTGGGTTGGTGTCAGAGCTGCATTTTTTTCTCAATATTTGCCTTATATTTCAATAATTTATATTTAATATCTTTTGCAAAAATAGAGTGTATGCCTGATAGGAGTATTTTATATGTCACTTTTTGAACTTGTCATAGCAAATGGGTTGTGAGTTTTAGCTGTTGTTTGTCTCTACATGGTTGGGAGAAAAAGTTGTGAAGATGTTTTTATCAAAAAGAAGCAAATATCTTATGCAGCCTGCTCTCTAGAGATTGCAGAAGACACTTTATCAGCAAATCTTCACCCATTTAAGAACTACTTAAAATTCTGAGTTATACACACAACAGTTTAGTACTATTGAATTTTTCAGAGTGTAGGCTTAAATAGCTTTCCTTTTTTTAGAATAATTCAACAGGGAATGCAAAGTACTTCAGACTGAGTCTGATTTCCAGTGACTGAAAGAGTCTCTCTTGCTAATGAATTCCAGTAAATTTGCAGCTTAGTTCCTTCTAATACAAATGCAGGTGCAGCTTCTTAATGGTGAATATTAAAATATTCTGTTGCAGTGGAAATTAAAAAATGGAAATTAAATCTGTTTTCAGATTTGTGTGAGATTTCCTTTTTGTTTTGTTTTTGAGCAGCTTCCTTTTTGAAAGTTGCTGATCTCTTATCTACAAGCATTGTAGTCAGGATTTTCCTGTATATTTCCTACAGTGATTTCTCATCTACTAAGTGGTCCTCAGTGAATATGTTTTGGAAACCTGAAGACTAGTCACTTAGTAACCATCAGTTTTCTGTGCTGTAAGGCAGGAGCTTATTTGATATTCTTTCAATATTGGTGGAAGAACTGGTGCTCTTACCATTTGTGGATTAAAAAAATAAGTCTCTGATTATTAGGTTTTACCCTAGTAGTTTATGGTTACGTAAGGTGGTTAAGCATGTGCTTCCTGCTAATAATGTACCTGATAGTATGGGTGGTGTTGTAACTTACAGTGTTACAAGCTGCAGTGGGAGCTGTAGATGAAATAAATGAACAAAAGCAAAGTAGCTTTAGTTAAACATAATTGGGGAAAAAAAAAAAAACCCTATCATACTACCTAAAGCATAGTTTAGAGCTAAGTTGAGAGGAGCTATTTGTCTTGGAGTTGCTCAGAAGTCTCAAAAGTCCAAGCTGTGATTTATTTGGAGGATTGAGCATGATTGAGATATTGGAGACAAAATGTGATTGACTGATTTGTTACATCAGTATTGAAGATGAAATTTCTAAAATGTGGTTTTAAAAATGATCAATTAAAATATTTATTACATATTAAGAAGTTTAATAGCATTAACATATGTATTTGATCAAACAGCTTTTCCACAGTGGAAAATGTTTGAAAATCAATTGCTGCTATTATCCTGTCTACTTGTAACACTGAAACAATAATTTATAAAATTTATTTATAAAGCAAGTGATTTATTCTTAAAACACAACAAAGCTAGAAATTTTGTACCTAAAAAAAAAAAAAAGCAGAACTATTCAGGTTTACTTCTCTTTTCAATAGCAAAGCTACATACATTGTTGCCAAAACCTTTGAAAGGAAATTAATGAATAAACGAAATTTACTCTCCACAGATTCGTGCCCTGATGATATGTTGCAAGCCCTTTCAACTTTTCAAAATAAAATCTAATTTATAAAATGAACAGGAAACAAGACATGTCCAACTGAGAGATTACTTCAATCTCTCAAACTGAATCATAGCAAAAAGACTCTTGCTGAGGAAAAAGTCGGTATCCTTGGGACAATCACATCGGATCTCACAAATGAGTTCTTTTTCTAATGGAACTAACATACCCTACAGGAAAAAAATCTAATGATTGTGAATAATTAGGGGGCAGAATTAAATATTTAAGTTGATACTAAGTACTGGGACGGGATATTAAATGTCACACTGTCTTGAGAGAAAGGTTCTTAACAGTGAGGGTGACAGAGCCCTGGAACAGGCTGCCCAGAGAGGTGGTGGAGTCTCCTTCTCTGGAGATCTTCAAAACCCTCCTGGATGCCCCCCTGTGCCACGTGCTCTAGGTGACCCTGCTGGAGCAGGGGGGTTGGACTGGATGATCTCTAGAGGTCCCTTCCAACCTTAAGCGTTCTGTGATCCAATTTAAGACACCTGAAACCACGTGCAAATGAGTACATCTTCAAAGAGATGATCTTACCCAAACAAAGTATCTGATTTGTAATTTGGTTTGTACTCGTTTTGATGGTTTCTTAGAATATGGAGGAAATTAAAATGACAGTTTTTAATGATTTTACTACAGACATCCTTAGAAAAAGGCAGTTGATGTAAACAGAATAGATTACTATTGTAGTTCTCCAAATGTTGAGCGAAGTGGAAGTTTAAAAAAAAAAAAAAAAAAAAAAAAAAAAGTGGGAGATAATGTTGGATTGTCGTGGAAACAACAATCCCACGTGGAACTAGTGTATTCTTAGAATGTTTAATTTTATTGCACCAACTAACAGTTCTGGCATTAGACTAACTCCGTCTTCCCCTTCAAAAAGCCAGAGTACTGCTTCACTTCTCATAAAATGAAGCAGTTAACAGTTTTCGCCACTCTTTGTGCGTGCAGTGTGTTTAGGACTGAACAAACAAGTTGCTTTCATAGGAAAATGCAGAGCTTATTATTTGCTTGCATGGGCTATGGCTCTTTGTGTAAAGGAAAATATGTACTGTACTTCTAGTATCAAAATTGGTGATTTTATGAGGATTCTTCCATTTTTTTTTCCTTTTTTTAAGGATACTGACCCCCCCCCCCCCCAGTTACATTATTTCCCATTAGTGTGACACTAGCCAGTTTTGTGGAAGGAAAGCTGAATGGTGAATAATGTGAATCTTAAATTTTTAGATTGTTTTCTGGCCAGATTTGATTTTAAAGCCACCTATGTTTAGGCTATTTATTCTAAGTAATTTCTCAAGCCCTTCCTATATGTAAAATATGGATCTTTTTATTTTTGTGATGTTATGGAGTATTGATGTTGATTGAAATCAGTCTGCTAGTGAGAAAGCATTAGGTGTTTCTGGATATTTAGGGAACTACTGTAGCCAGAGTTTAATACTGTTTAAACGGTGATCATGGTTTTTAGTAGATTCCTCATATGTAATCCTTCATGTAATATCTGGACATCTAGTAGCATTCATGATGCTTACTTTCATAAAATGTTAAAATGAAACTCGAATTTGTTGGGGAGTAGAAGAGGGAGATCCCAGAGATAGGGTTCGTATTAGACATAGGAAGAAAATGGGAATGGATTTTTGCAGAACAGGATTTGGTGTTATGTGTGGATATGAATCCCGTAAAGAATAAGCAAGGTGCCTTTTGTACTTTTTGTACTTAGAGAACAATGCATAACCCTGTTTATCTGAAGTTTGATTTCCTTACGCCTTCTATACCTGGTGGAAAATATAATATAATTTGCACTTGAGAAGTAATTAAAAGGAATTATAGCTACTACTACATTTAAGCTCTGTCACTGATTCTTTTGAGACCTTTCTATGATGAACTCTGTAATAATTCATTGAGGTGAAATGAAAGCTTATTTTTTATTTTTTTTTCTCTCCTTTGACAGTGAAATGGAATAACTAGAATCTTTTGATTTTTTTTTTTGAGGAAATTCTTCATTCCATTATGTTTTTAACCATAACTTAAACATAAGTACGTATTCAAATGTATATCATTCCTACTTGAAGGCAACTAAATTTTTTGTTTAAAATAGACAGAAATGCCTTAAAGAAGAGCCATAGGGGACAGTAGAATTAATGAACTCTTTTATACTGTCATAGTTTCTTGTACTTATTTTGATTATTTTTTGGGAGGGGGGAAGCCAGGGGAAAGGCAAACATCATAGCATTTTTGATCATAAATTTCTTTTTTAAAGTGAAAAAGCAAGCAAATTAAAACATTTTCTTTAAAAACTGTTGATTTTTAGTAAGGTATTGCTATCTGAATTTTGTATTCAGATTGAATGATAGCTGATTTGTTAAGGGATTGCTGAGTTCCATGTAGGACTGTATGGTACTGAATCAGTTCATTAGCTTTCCTGTCCCATATACTGACTGATAACTGTGCTTCTTGTAAGGTAGAGTAATATCTGCTTTTATTTGGTTGTTTTTCAGGGTTATCTTCCTGCAAATGTAGACCGAAGAGAAAGCACTTTACAAAGGAAACGGAAAGAATATTTTGCATTTGTTGAACAGTACTATGATTCCAGAAATGATGAAAGTCACCAGGATACTTATAGACAGGTAAGACACCTAATAAAAAGCTACATTAAATGTGTTAAAGAACTTCAACCCTGCCCGTCTCTCTGCTCTCCTTTCCTCCTCCTCCCATCCCTCCCCCCCAACAAAAAAAGAGAGAAAAGGTTAGAAAAAGTGGAGGACTATCTTCTTAAAGCTTCATCTTTAGTGTTACAGGGTCAATGGAAAATTGTTTTACATGCAGCTAGTAATACATTTTTAGATGTTACCTTGAAGTAATGGAGGAACCTTGCCAGAAGGAGTATCATTTGTAAACCCTCAAAATGTGATACAAGCATCTTTCTGTGAAAGAAAATTGTATTTTTTTATTTTTATTTTGTTGTGGATTAATGGTTTTGAGATTTGGCCTTATGTTTCGAACTAATATAAATCAATATTATTCCTAAAGCAAGAATACAATAGGATTGTAACCATCAACCTAAAAGACAACAGTGCTTAAACTGTTTATTTAAAAGCTGTGTTGTGCTTCTTTTGACAGTATCTTCTTTCTGTTTGGTTAGATTCATATAGATATCCCACGCATGAGTCCTGAAGTTTTAAGACTTCAGCCCAAAGTAACAGAGGTAAGAATAATATGATTTCTTTAGATTGCTCACTTTAATAATGAGCTTGATATCACAATCTTGATTACTAATTAATTTGACAACAGTCACCAATTTCAATTGAGAACCAGTCTAAAAAAGACCAGAAAATGAGAAAATAGGGGTCCCATCACTTTGCTGTTCAAAGTAATTGCAAAATGTTTAGGAAATGGGGTTCAAATGTGAAGTGATTCACCTACTATGACAGGTTACTGGAGTCATTCAAAGTTAAGATTGACTGTGATTAGTCACAGGAAGAGTTCATGAAACTCAGGGACAGGGTGACAATTTTGGAAGAAATTCGGTGTGAATAGGGGTGGAGTGATATGAATAACAAAGGAAAGAAAACTTTGAACTGATACAGGAATAGGCACTGCTGCATTAGCTGGTATTGTCCAGAAGAGAGCTCTTGAGCAGATAATACTGTCCTGCTTGGTAGCAATTGGAAAACAAACAATATTAAAATGATTAACTTGCAATGGAGAGCAAATCAGAAAACACAGATATGCTACTTTACAAATCTGCATTTTGCATGCTGTGTACTATTGTGGATTCTCCATGTCCAAGGACAAAGTAGAATTATAAAGACAAGGAGAGGAGTGGCCTGGCTTGGATTCAAGGAACAATTAAAATTTTTGATATAAAAACAAAAAAAAATCAAAAAATTCTAAAGAAAGTTTTTGAAGAACGTGTTACTTAATAAAAGAATGAGATGTCCTCCACTTCTGTGACTTGAGTCCATCCTCCTTTGGGTAATGTAAGTATCCTGATGTCAGATAGAAATGGAAACTTGTAGGAGATGAGACTAGTTTTATTTTCGTTTGCCTGTGCATGCATGAAGATGTTTTTATATGACTGATTGCTCTTAGGAGATAATATTTTTATTAAACTTATGGAAAAAGTAGCAAGTGCTTTAGATGTAGATTTGAGCATAGATAGTAGGAATACAGCAGTTATGTTTAACAGGGATATTTAATAACACACTTAGTCTATCAGTTGTGTTAAAGAATCATTATAGTCCATTTTTGGTTGATTGATTGAAGGCTAAGGGAAATTATATGTGAATTTTGAAAATATTTTAATGCAAAAAAGAGTAATTCTGGCACTATTTTTATTAGCAGTCACAGTCAAGAGGGGATTTTTATGGCTGAGTTGTATCTGGAAATAGGCTGGTTTAATGAGACTGCTGACAGCTAACTTCATTAGGAGACACAGAATAAAACATTATTCGTACTATTGCCTAGGAGTAATTAAAATAAACAGGAAATACTATTTGTTGGTAGCTATGTAGGTAAATTACTGTGAAGTAAAGTTCTGTA
This sequence comes from Tinamus guttatus, assembly GCF_059628265.1. NCBI lineage: Eukaryota > Metazoa > Chordata > Aves > Tinamiformes > Tinamidae > Tinamus > Tinamus guttatus. The sequence goes on from NW_028289023.1 coordinate 4,451,936, forward strand.
TGTCAATAGACATTCAATATGTAATATTAGTCAGTAAAGATTGAGTCTAGAATGCAATTGCAGTTCATTTTATAAGATCATTAAATGCATGGAATTATTCAGTTTTTTTTTTTTTTTTTCCTTTTATTGTCTTTGGCAGGTAACAACATTGCTTAGGTAGCATGTTTATTTAAATGTGGGTTATATAGGTCTTATTTGCATTTTTTTAATAAAACCAGAGTTGTTTTTATTTCAAGTCATTTGTTAAGGTTGCCCAGGCATTTCTAGCATCTAAATGCTTATGTGTATCTTAAAAGAAGTGTATATGTGCTTCACATATATGGCATCATGTATTTGAAATCCCACTTTCTAGAAACTGATAATTCTTGCAATATCGTTAAATTAGTAAAGTCTGAAGATGATTCAGTTTCATGTATAGAGCTTATTAAATTCATTTATTGGGAGTAACATACAGAGTGATATCCCTGCTTCACTGAGTTTGCTCATGTTTTCTTAGCTTGAAAGAAAAGCTTGAAAGCTCTTGTTTACTTGAGTACTCGGTAAAATGAGCCAAATATTAGCTTTGTCTTTTTACATGGCAGAATTTACAGAACAAGTAATGTAGGTGTTTCCAGGAGTTGTGATCTTTTTCTCAATTCCTAAAAAGAGATGGGGAAGGAGGAAAGTAGAGAATGAGTGGTTTGGGGTGGATAATCCTCAAGTTCCACAGCAAGTAGGTAGCTGTGGTATAAGTACATGGATCTCTTCAGGTGGAATCAAGGCACACTGCAACTAGAGTGTTTCTGCTGTGTCCTTTAAAATAGGAAAAATGAAACAAAAAACCCCCCAAAAACTCCACTCAATTAATCCCCTATCCATCTCCTATCCTATCAGTCTTGCCAACTACATCTACCTCTTTTCTTCTCTTGGTGAGTTGATAGAAAGTAAAAAGAGGAGAAAACCCGAAGGAGTAAGAGGTGACAGCAGGGGGCTGGACCTGCTATCTCCTTCCAAGCTCAACTATTCTGTGCTTCTGTGCTAAAAGAGGAAAGTAGAACTGTATTTTACTAACATCCTGTGAGTTGGGAATGGGCATACTCGAGGTGCAGGAGAATGTGAAAAGGATATATAGCAGTAGCCAGAGGAATAGTGTGAAATAAAGGAATTGCTTAAGTTAGGAAGATGTGATAGAGATATAATTTATTTCTTAATGATCCATGAGTGCCCTGCACTTTAAAGTATCATAGTACCCTCATATGTTATGATGATGTTATTAAAACCCCATTAATTACTTGATCAGAAGGTTGGAGTACAGTGTGATGCCTGTATCTGTTTCTCCCTTTCCTCTTTCTCTGAGCTTGCTGGGAAGCCAAGATATGATCTTGTCTCATAGCATCTTATGATGAAGATCTTATGCCAGAAGAATCATAACACCCACTTTTTCTGTGCCCCTTCATCTCCCCGCTGTGGGTTTTTGAGCCCCTGCCCTAGCACAGCCTAATCCCCCCAGGATCACCGTGCTCCTCATGGCTCCACAGGGACCTTGCTCTGTTTCACTCCGGGCTGTTGCCCTTCTAAGGACGTGGACATGCTTCCACATGAGGAAGGGTCGCGCTTCCTTTTCTAGGGACAGATGGAAATAGCTAAAGAAGATGAGAAGACTTTAGAGCAAGTCCAGGCTGGTTCAAAAGCTGGCATAGGTGGACATTGTGGCAAGTTTTGTACTTACTGTTTTTTTGGAAGTGTAGAGATTTGGAATAATAATACTGCTGCAGAATTAGTATTATGCAGGGCCACTAGAAAGCATATAGGAAGAAGTGAGGAGACAGGAGGTGATGGAACTGGAAATAAATGCTAGTTGAGAGAACAGAAAACATAGTAGGTTTTTAAATCTTAACAATATCATTTTGTTTTCAAATGTTACCTTTTCAGATGTTGCAGGACTTTTATGCCAGTTCTTAGTGGCGTCTGTCTTGGCTCCCAAAAGGCTTTCCATTAGTATTAATAAAAATATTTTCTTTTCTGGGAATTTAACTTATTATAACTTATAATAAAGTTGTAAGCATAGACTAAAAAAATTTAATCGGTCAAGTTGGAGTAGTCTGCCAAGCAGGCATTTAACATGTATCTTCGGCTTACATGAGAGAAGTTATTTCAAGAAAACAACACCTAATTGAAAAATAAGTTAATAAGCTTTGGGGATTTTGGATTTCTCTTGAGATGACAAAACCTACAGGTATTCAAAATCCATATTTAAACTCATTAATTCATCTTTTTATGCATATGAATATAGTTCTAACTCATGAAAGTGAGTTGAATTCAAAGGAGAATAATTGATTGGTAATGACATCTCATGAGATATAGCAGTTCATATCAGAAAAGTAATTCTAGTTTTTGTTGCTAGTTTAGAAATCAAGACAGAAGCCTCTTGGGAAAGTGACCCTTTTACTGATTACTATTTGAGCACAGTGTTGAGTGCTGTATAGAAACTTAACTCGGTCTGCCTTTCAGGTATTCAGTGTTTGGTTTCTGATACACATCAGTAAATTAAACTTTATGAGAATGGGTAGGAAATTGAAAATGCTATTTCAGTGAAAATTTGTTGAATTTCTGGTTTAGAAGCATTGAAGCATTTGGGTTTATTAAATCTGGTATGCCAATTACAGACTGATATGCCACTAAAAAAAAAAAGTGACTCTTTAGAAAGTTATTTTAAATGTAGCTGTAGTGGAGCAGACACAAGCTGTGCGACAGCCTCTGTTTCAGGGCTCATCAAAACTTTGCATCTCTTGGTGTTCACCTTCTTGTTGCTCCATGTGTTTTCAGCAGTCTGCCCTTGGACATGACAGAGAACCAGAAGATTAAGGAAAATTGATTTTCCTAATTATCTCTAGAGTTGGAGAAGAGATACTGATGTTTAAGACTTGTCTTTGAGGTTAAAAAGTGCAAATGTGTTCCAGCCTCAGCCAGTTCACATGCAATACCACATGTGGTGGGACTCACACACCTGGATTGATGAATCTCATCTGTCTAGAAATTTCCTTAAAATAAATAAATAAAAGTAAATAAAGGGTGTCACAAATTTGTGTTGGGGATAAGTTCAGTGACTTCCCTGCCCTGTGTTCTTCTCATGCTATGCAGATTGTGTGGGTTGTGGCCTCAGGAGGTCTGGCAAGTCGTGTTCAAAGGGTTCACGGAGTAAAGATTTCTGTGATTATCTGATACCTTATCGCTACATTTCCTGATTTTCTGATGTTTTATTAATCACACATGCTTCTGAAGTATAAAACCTCACACTGTAGCATTAGTAAAGCTTGCTTACTTATTTTTTTTTTCCTGACACTATTAAAAAAATCTGGGCTATCTTAAACCCTTTCTTCTTTTATCTAGGTAGAAACAGGTACCATGTTATAAAATATTTCTTTCAAAGAGGTAAACAGCCATGGAAAGATCATTTAAGCCTCCTCTGTCTTGAGAAAAGAGGAATTTTATCATATTGAAAAAACTCTGGTGAATAAACTGCTACTTCGTTGTAGCTAATGTAATTGAATTATATACATGGTTGCTTTTAATGGCTGCTAATACTCTGAAAATACTTTCTTTTAAATAACTGAGAAACGTAATTAACGTTGGCAGTTCATTATGAAAAACAGTGTTCATTTAGGCTTCTGTATCCATATTTTTATACTACTAACTGTATATTAAATTTGTCCTTGTATACTTTTCAAGTGCCTTTTGTAAAATGTGCTCACTGCTTGATAAATTGCCTGATAGTTTCTTTAACTCTTTTTCAGATCTTTGAACGCATTTTGTTTATCTGGGCTATACGTCATCCAGCCAGCGGATATGTTCAGGGCATAAATGATCTTGTTACTCCTTTTTTTGTAGTCTTCGTTTGTGAATATATGGGTAAGATTTGTTACAACACTGATTTTTGAATTGTTAATGGCTTTGGAACAGTACCTTCATTTTAATATAAGTAATAATTTGGATTAGCTAATCAAAGCATAATGCAATATATGAATTTTATAATACATTTTTGTAACTGCAAATCTGCGTAGCTCTCTTAAGTAGCTCTCAAAAACATACTGACAAGTAATCAGGCTTTGTGTGAACAGTGAGTAGAGTTCAGGAATATTTCAGATGTATGTTCAAAAAAACCAAAACTGTAGAAGCTGCAGACAGAATTTTATTCCTGTCAGATTTTAAAGCTGGGAAAGATGATCTAGCTTCTGCTTTCATTTTGGTTTTTAACTGCATGTCTAGTTTACATTCCTGATGCTTTCTTCTTCATAGGTGGTTTCATTCTCCCTTCCTTTCTGTCCTCCAATTTATCTGTTTGTATGATGAGGTAAAATTGCATATATGGAATGACCTCACGAATAAGAAAGGATTAAAAAATATACCACAACCCCAAAAACTACCACCTCTGGAACAAAGAAAGAAACAAAACAAATAAATGTTTAAAATAACATGGGGGGAAATTAAGGAAGAGAGAACCTGATTACAACCTGAAATCAAGGTTTGAACTTCAAAGCAACAGTAACTATAATGGTTAATTTTTATAACTTTTGAAGCTCACATTACTAATATGAAACAGTCATATTTCTGTTGAGCTGTGGACTTTTTTTAATTATCTACTTTTGCAGTCCTTTATTTGGGAAACTTTACTGCTTATGTGCTCCTCCCACATATCATATTTTATAATTTATAATTTAATGTCTCAGTCTTAATGGACATTAAGAGTAGGACTGATCTGAGGACTGAACTCTGCAAATGCAGTGTGTCCAAATATTTTCTTAGCACTTTGTTTTAATGTGCTGTAAGTGCATGTTACATTCCTTAAGGGCAGATACTAAAAATGCTAACTAATTCTAAACCAGTTTTTCACTACTGGTGTAAAACAAGGCTGTGAGGCAAAACACGTATGATGAAAATTGTCATATACACATATTTTTGTCACATACGATATAATGAAAATTAACAATGCTCATAGGTAAACTTAGGTGGTATGTTGTCTTGCTCCTTCTGTGGGGTAATGTATAGTAGGTTCTTATTTTCCCACCTTCTATATGCAAGACACCCATTGGTGACTTAATCCAGATTCATGAAAGGAGGATAGATTATCCTTCACTGACTGAAAGCCTATTCATTTACTAATATGCATGGCAACACCTCTGTTGCTCTATTCATTTCTTGTTTCATAGGAGGACATTTTATTGCTAAGCAACTAATGAGAACTACTGCTGCTTACTCCCTAATCATCTCCTAAGCAGGGTAGAGGCCCACTCCTGAGAGTACTTGCAGTTTCTGCCTTTTACTCCCTCCTTTGACAGATAATGAAAATGTTCTTAATGATCCTAGAACAGTAGGATCTCTAGTAGACTTTAGGGTTGTTAATTGAAATAAGAAGTTCAAATGAGATGTGATTAGAGAATTGATATTCCATGTTAAATAGACCATTTAATTAATATGGTAAATAAGTTTGTCTTTACCACCAACTTACATTTGGAGACTGTGGTGATTGCTGATGTATTTGTCAGCTTGTCAATATTTTCGTATTGGAGAACTTAGCTATTTCCTTAATGCCCAGGGAAGAAACCTAAACTTAAAAGGTAAGAGTAAGAAATGATATTTGCCAGTGAAAATATATGAATTTCAAGAAACTGTATTCTAAAAGCTCATGCAAGAGCCAAAATGTGTAATGTATATAATGAAAATACTGGACTGAAAATATTTTCTTGAATGTAGTAGTAATTCTGACTAAATGCTAATGGACCAGTCACTTCCCACAGTGACATATAAAAACATTCAAGGTTTTGTCTTTTGTCAAAAGACAAAATATCATTTTGATTTGAATCTTTCTAGCATATTGAAGTTACGTGAGTGATGCGTTCAAGTTGCTATGAATGACAGCATGTATTTTACTTATTTCAAATGATAACCTTTAAAATTCATGGAGTGCATTGAACACCCCAAGGACTGTAATAAGATTGTAAAAGTCTTGAAAACCGAGAGCAAAATTGTGCTTAAATAATGCCGCATTGCTTGTTTCCCAGCAAAATTATTTAAACTATAAAATATATTTAATATTCACCCAGTAATACCTAGTAAAGAGATGTTCCAAAGAATTAGTTGAGACTTTGTATGTTCATAATTAACAGATGTGTGCTGACTAGATTGTCTCATGGTGTACCCTGATAATGTTTGCAGGCAACTGCTGTTTTTGGTCAATTGACTAATAAGAGGTTTTTATTTATTTATTTTTGGCTTTATGTCAACAGTGACAGAGTTCACAATCCTTGATCTAGCCTAATAATTTTGTGACATTTATGGAGATCTTTCTGCTTTTCTAAAGACATCCATCTAGAACACTAAGAGTGTCACAGAAGAATTTTTGGACATGGAGATTCTGTGTTTGGAAGGGATAACTTTCATGAGCCTAATTTCTGAAATTGACAAGAATCTTTTTTTATAAAGATTCTTGATTAAATAGAGATTCAGTTCTCAAATTGTAGTTGTTTTTATGGTTAGTCTGGATTGAGGTGCCTAATTTTAGCGTGTAGGTTTGTACATTTTGAATAGTTTGAGTGACTGAATGTGGGAGTTGAACGTTTTTAGTTTTCAGTCTTCCAAGCCATGTAGGTATGATAGAAAATATAATTTGTTAGTGTATAATTAGTTCTCTATTCTTTAATAAATGCAAGAATACTGGAATATTTTGTTGTCAAAACCAAGCTGAGAAGCACAACTGAGATAAAGACTAGTTCAGAGAGGAACCTATTGGTCCTACTGGTCCCTCCTGGAATACAGTAGATTAAGCTGCTGTGTTTAAATTGGGAAAAGAAGGAAACTAAACCTATCATTTTAGTCTAAGACTTATATGTTTAAATGGTTTATAAGGTTTAAATGTTGCTGTGATATTTATTTATTTATCTCTCTCTTTTATGAGTAAAGAATAATGAAAACTTGTCTAAAACTCTCTTAAATTGAAATCTTTAAAATACTGGAAACTCAATCCCTTCTTGAAGGGGAGACTAGGAAGTGCTCCATGCTTGGGAATTTTGTGGATCTTTTACTATCAGCTCAGTGTTCTCAAACTCGTACCTTGTCTGCTAGCTCTCTGTAAAGCACCCTCCCCATGTGAAACCCAGTGTTTCACATGTTATGAAACACTTTAAATATGCATCTGTGCACGTGTATAACATGAGACAGAAATTGTTTGGTGTTGAGCTTGCTGTGAAATAACATCATTCTTCTTTTCAGTTTTTAAGTACATTTTCCCCTATTCTTATCTTGCTGATGCTCTAATATACAGACCAGTAGAAATGTTTGAGAGTGGTGTTGGAATAGCTGGGGAAAAGAAAAAGCCAAGGTCAAATTTGGATGTTGGTGGTGCCTCCTTCTGACTATGCTAACTACACTAAGTGCTTAGTGTAGACATGTGGCTGTGGCAGCACTGATTTTGACTGCAAGTGGAAGCAGCAATGATAGTGTCCTAACAGGGTGTTTCCTAGCCCATTGTTAAAATAGATTTGGTGGAGTTAAATCATCATTTGTTATTTTATCTTTTTTTTTTTTTCTTTCCTTATGGTTTGGCTTGTTTAGGAGCTTCCTGAGACTCTCTTATAGTTCTTGTTTCTTCCTATATCTTTTGTTATATGCCACCTATCTGAGTCCTCAGTTGGAACCAACCTTTCTTTTGAGCAGAAAGGACTAACTGCCCCATTTGAAAGTCACTGCCGATTCCAGACTGCTGGTTGTAGCTGTGTTGGAATTGGTGCTTGTAAGAAGCAGCGTATTCCGGGCAACTGTTATTTTTTCTAGGCTTTTTTTTGTGTAATGCAAGGAATGGCAACATTAAACATGTTCTGTCACTATCATAGAGTGCGTTATTTGTTACATAATCTATAAGCTTTATTTTATTTTGTTTTTCAAGTTCCTAACCAGGTTCGCAGAGCTTTGCAGTACAGATCCATTATGATTTTCCTTCACGTGCACCTTACATAGAAAACTTGGCAGCCACTGGCATCTGTTGCGCTAACTGGTGTACTTGGAGTTTGCTTTGTTATGCTCCTTCCCTTTTCGCCATGGATTATGAGGGAGCTGGGATGTGGGTATGGGGTAGCAGCAGTCACTAACATCATGTTCCGGCAGGAACAGAGAGGTGAGAATGGCAAATTTCTGAGAAGTGCTGTCAGTCTGCAGGATTGATTTCTCGTGGGCCTGTCTGAGGCTGTTTTGACATAGGTTCATGAAGGACTGAAGATTAGTTGAAAATTCCTTGATTTTGAATTTGTGCAATTACATAATGAATTACTCTCATAATTGTTCAAAATCATTTACTTATCTCATGAAAGGTCATGCTGTGATTGGACCTCTACCTGTAGTAAATTTTATCCTGGACTTCTCACATTATTCAGTAGATGCTTCACATAAAATTAATTCAGGCATGTTCATCTTATTCTATATTATGAAGTAAAAACATATTCTTTCCAGCTAAAATAAATTCCATCAAAGAGATGACCACTTTAGGTCTATATTTTTGAAAGAAAAAGTGTTTTGAAGTGATTGCCTAGATTATATTTTAAAATTGTTCATTTGTTTTTATGTATGTCTCACTTGAGAAAAATGATCTATGCATACAACTTCTGAGCAATTTTCTTTATTGGTATATAATGTAGTTTTCAGGGTTCATTGGGCAAAGAATCTTATACTTTTACAGTATTTTTACAGTATTACTTTTATTCGCTTTAGCCATCCAGGAGAATCCTTGTGAAAATAGCTAGCAGTGAACTTTTTGTCAGGTGGTAATAATGCTTGCTCTAATATGCTGTTTTGTTAAGGGTCAGGTAATAAAGCAGTATCTGTTGCAGACTTTACAAAGAGAAGGTAGGAGGGTAATTTGAGTAGTCCTGAGAGGACAGCTCTTGTTTAGCCTGTAAAAGGTTAGGGAGCAAGAGGCATGTGAAAAAGGGTAGATTTACCTGCAAGACTTGGGAGAGGACTGATTAATGGGTGCACTAATTGACAGTAAAAGTGTTTTTTATTTCTTTTTTATTATTATTTATTTATTCCTTTGAGTGTTGCACTAGGCTATTTTGTAATTATTTGCATGGAAAATTTCATCGTTGTAGCTTTTGGCAAGACTTGTTAGAATATTAATCTCTTTTCGTTGCGATTTGATCTTGTAGTTGAATCCTTGGTTCTAGCTTATAGTTGTATAACTCTATTAAGAACACACTAATTTTTTACTGCAGTTATATAGGTTCAGGCCCTAGTGTGAATGCAGTAGAGTTTTACCTGGGTTTGCACTTCTGCCCGTGGCTTTCTTGTGGCAGTTTATTCCCTACTGCCTTTTCTCAAGTTATTTAATCTACTGCAAGTCAGTGATGTTGGCCTGTGTCAAATATGAGTTGAATGTGTCTGCATAAACTCCCTATTAGTCTGCTTCAGTCAAAATGAGGTTATTTAATTTAATGCATGAAAGTGGTAGATTTTTTAGTTAATTCTACCAACTCAGTGCTGCTGGCAGTTCTTGGAGTATAGTACCTTGAAAGGGTGTTAGGTGTTACAGTGGGCAGCAGAGCACAAGTCTGCTCATATGTAGCAGTTTTGGTGTAGTAGGTAATCGTCTATTTATATGTGTATGTATATGTATTTTATCCAATAAGGTATCTGGGTTCCAGTAGAGGTTTGGTGCTCCCTACGCTGTGAATTCTGTGATATGGGCCATCCTCTCCAGATCTCATTTGTGGGTGAAAGAGGCCAACGTACCCACCTTCATTCCACTACTCCCTCAACTTAGCATTATTAATACTGTATAAAGTATACTTGAGTATTTCCAAGTCGAATTTTGGGTAGACTGAAATGAGAAGGCTAACTGCTGTCAAAATGGATAGTTTTGCTTCCTTTATTTATTTATTTTAGTCCAGCCCCATACATGCATTCCTCTACTCTCTCTTTGGACAGCCTTTCTGTGGAACGGTGTATTAGTTCATGGAGATAAACTGGTAGGAAACTTAGCTGCAGTTTGAGTTTCTGCTGTCACTTCAGAATCAGTTGTGCATCAATGCCCGTGTGGACATATGAACATTTCAGGGAAGAAGGGAGAAGCAGGATCTCTATTTAATACCAGGTAGCTCTTTGACTCTCTAAGCTGTGTTGTTAAGTCAGCCTTGTGATAAGTCTTTGGCAATTCAGCTTATTTTTCACTTAGTGAGTTAGCAGTTGTAAAAGCAGCTCAACAAGCAGATGTAGGCTAAGGGAAAAATATCCAACTTTCCAGCTTATTTACTCCCTGTTTACTGTCTTTTGGGTCATGATTGTTATCACAGTACTGTTCTTACACTGTTCTTATAAAATCAGTTCTTCCATTTTTTTTCTTTCAATTTTGTTCTTTCTGTCTTCGATATACTGTCAGACTTCCAAGCTAATTATAACAGTTCATCTGAAATGCTGGAATCACGGAGGAAGATTTGAAACTGAGAAAGTTTTAATAGATATTTTTGCTAATCAAAGAATGTAAATATAAGGGTTTTTTTCTTTTCTTTTCTTTTTCTAATTACTAGTTGCCGTTTCAAGAATATTTGGAAAAAAGATTGAAATACAAACTTCTTTTTTTTTGTAGTCGCTTTCAAGGTCTGTGTCTTCGTTTAGATATTCTACACACGTAGAGATTTCTGTTTGGAGTTATTTGCATAGTTTAGGTAAGTCTTGTAGGTGATTCTGCCGTTTAACAACTTGAGATGATATTCTGTATAACCTTAAGATCTTGAGAATTGTTCAGTTTTTGAGAATTCATCAGTTTTTGAGCTCAACTTCTGGACAAAATGAATAAAGATTGAAGCTTTCCAAGGCAAGGCATTCTTTGCTGTTCTTATGAGATAGAGAGTTGTTATAGCTTCTAGCTTGTTTCCTATACTTAGTTTTCTTGAAGTAGTTTGGTAGATCTTTATATCCAAATGTCCAAAATGTCTATTGTCTATTACGTTCATAGTGATGAGACGGAGAAAATAATTACAATTGCCTTAATAACCTCTCTTGAAACAAAATCAAGCCTGTGTGAATCTATTTGCTTAACTACACAAACTACAAAATCAGAATTTTTATTTTCATAAACCAGCAAGTCTTGCAAGTTGCCAGTGCCTGTAGTAAAATAAAATCCTTAGTGTGATTACAGAAGTATAGCAGTAATAGTGTGGACTATCTCTGCACTATTGTGAGGAGGGAGACTGAGGAAATCCGATGTTGCTGGCAGCTCTCTCTAATGTAGAATTTCTCATTGAAAAATTAGCTCATTTTAATCATAACTTTTGATACCTTTAGAAAAGGTTCCTACCTATCTGAAACAGAATAAGCCTATGTATAGTTAAAGTTATATTTCTCTGGTTACAGTTAATAGATGCTGTCAAAAATGGAATAAAAAAGACATCAAAGTTATTCTGAGAAGTTTGCCCAACTGTTGAATTGCTTGATATTTTTATTTTTTTGTCAGAGAAAATTAATTGTTTGAATAGTGTGAATAAGTGTTCACAGTGCCTTATGAGGCTCTCACTTTAGAAACTTCAAATCATTTTTTTTTTCTTAGGATGAATGGCTTAGTCTTTTGAACTTTCAAATAAACTTTTGAACTTTTGAACTTCAAATAAAAATCCACATAATTAAAGCACTGATTCTTAAAATTTAATATTCATACAAGAAAAATGCTGTGCAAAGTAAATAAAAGAACTTTTCAGAGGAAAAGTATGGCAAAATAATTATTAACAGAAAGTCTTTGTATGTCACTAGAGTTTCCAGGACAAGTCAAACTTCAGCTCATGAAGCTAAAACACTGTGTGTTCCAATTCATCCAACATACCCAAGGAAAATAAATTACATGTAACCTGTATAAAAAGAGTACTGCTGATTCATGGCTACTATTAAATTAATTTTATCCTTGCATTCTTTCTTTCACACTCCAGTTATCAATATGAATTCAAGTCTAGGTGACAATGAGGAAATAAAAACCACTACAGTTGTATTCACCTATTGGAGCTTTTGAAGCTCCTATAAGTATTTTTTTTAATCTAATTTGAACTTGATTTTTTAATATAATTTCTGAATTGTGCAGTAGACTTTATGCTAAACCTTTAAAATATGGTAATAGATGTGACAGCTATAGTAGCTGAAGTAAGCAAACACATATGTTACTTGAAAGATTTAAGTGCGCAAGTGAGGGTTTATCCAACTTACATTTTCTGTTGACTCCTAGAAGTTGTAGTTGTAGGTACCAGGATTTGAAATCGTAATTTTTGTCTTAAAGATGCTACTGTGCGTGACTGACCTCTTCTTAAAAAGAGTGTTAAGTGAAAATTAGTCATGGTTTAATATTTGTTTACATAAGATAGTAATTGAAAAATTAGTAATTGCATTTCAGTATTTATCTACATATTTCTGGCTGGAGGCAAAAGATTCCTTTCACCTCCCTGCTCTTTCTTACGTAATATCTTGTTCTCGAAAGAAAATTTCTCATGATTATTGGAGCAAACGTAACTGGCTTGTGCTTCCTTCTACTTACAGCTTCCTGCTACCTGTTCTCTGTGTTATTATGGGGGAAGGCATCAGAGTGGCCTTTGAGTTATTTTTGTTTTTCAGTTGTATTGGAAAACTTACTCTTTTATTTATTTATGCTTAATTATTGGGGTTCTTAAACTAATTCTGATTTTGTATGTTTAAACACAGTCTGCTTCACACATATACAAAATTATTCTACTAGTTAAAGGGGTTTTTTTTAGTAAGATTCATCTCCTTTTTACGTAGATACAATGTGCATTTAAATTTTCTTTAAAAAAAAAAAAAAACTTGCTTCACTTTTCTAAATTCAGATAGGATTTTCTGGGGAAAATGTGCTCAAAATATACTCCCAGTTTTTAAAACATGAAAAGAAATTGATAATATGCAAGTGCCGTATAAGGCAAGGAGAATCAAAATATCTTTCATAAATAATATCGTATCATTTCTGAAAGAAATTAAAAACTAATAGACTGTTGCACTCTGAGGAAGCCATGAGAGTTTACTGAGAGATATTTTAATTGAAACTGCAAATTGGAAATGTTGGATCATGAGAACAAACAACGACTTGAGTAATGGTGGAAGCAGTAAAATGAAATTGAAATGAAGCCAAAGGACTTCTGCAGGTGTGAAAATAAAAGAATTGTGGAGAAAGAAGCTAATTGCAATTAACGTGACTACAGGGAGAGAAATGTATTCCAGAGGGAGCTGCATATTTTAGTCCTGGCATGTGCGTTTGATTGACTCTCCCCCAGTCTCTGCATAGTTATAATTAATGATTATCTTTCTATAGTGAAGAAGCACTGAGGTGGTTATACTTTCAGATCTAAATCTTCTCAAGCATGTTTGCTGACAGATTAGGAAATGACTTTAATGGCTTTTGGCATCTAAATATCACAACTTTGTGCCTTTATTATAAAGGAACTTGTAGGGAAGAATAGTAAAGACAAAAGAATTATTTAAGCAATGATAATAGGCTATATACATTCTCAGAAATATGAAACTCAAATACCGTTGATAAACATTGGTAGTGTGTTTCAAGATCTAAAAGAAGGCTTTTAAATCCAGATTTATCAGTACTTTTAATTTTGTTTTAAATGCCCTTTTTGTCATATTGTTAATAATACTTCAGAACATTCAGACCATTTCAAATACAGTTTTCAAAAGTCTGTAAGATTAAGTTTTAATTTGAATAGGCTTTGCTTGTAGCTTAAATCCAACATTACAAATGAAGAGAGCATAAAAAGAAAAAGAAAATAAAGGCAGGGGAGAAATTTTGCAGATGACTTGCACACCTGAAATTTACTTTCTTTGCAATTTTGCCATTATCTCATGGGAATGGGTAGTATAAAATGTAAAGCTGTATTGCATAGCTATTGTGTACTGTGTTCTCCCTCTCTACAATCAGATGTAGTCTGTTGTATGATTTATAGGTAGTCTTTTTTTTAATCAGCTGAAACCTCCTTGACTCTATTTAGTCAGGTTTTTTACCGTGATAGTAAAGATGGACATGGAAGCTGCATATGGTCCTGTATACCTTGTTGGAAAGGAGTAGTGTGTTGAATACTGAATATGTGTATATAATTATGCCTGCATATATGTGCACCTTTGTATGTGGATGAGTCAGATAATTAGAGATTGCTGTAATAGGAACATTTAAAAAACTGAGAAATCAGGCCAGTTTCCAACTACAGAGCAACACTTTTATCTGCTGGACATGTTAATGAATGTCAATTCCTAATTATTATCAATACCTGCTCCAGTAGTCATTAACAAACTTATCCCAGATGAGTTGTGACTATTCAGTACCATAGACCAGCTGCTGTGCAGTTGCTTTTGATGGCTTTGGTCCTTGGTGGTCTCGGTCACTACAGTCAAGATAAATTGGGCTTGATTTGATAAGGGAAACTGCAGTGGAGTGGGGTGTCTTTTCCTTAATTTTTTCCCCCTTCATTGTTAGCATCTCTTGCCTCTCTCTCCCCCAAAGAAAGGGGATGATCTCGTCTGCTCCTAACGTCATTCATGGCATTTATGAGACCTCCTGTGTTCTGACTTTGCACTCTTGCAGTGCAAGCCTGGCCTGTCTGCTAGGTCTTGCACGTTCTGCAGGTTCCATCAGATATCTCTTCTGCTGGTTCTGCAGGATAGTTTTGGTTTTGCCACTCATCTTTCCTTCCTGCTCTGCATCCTTAGTTCTTGGTAGCTTGCAGATTTTGCTGTTTGTGCGTGTTGTCCTGTCCTGGTTGATGCAGCTGTACCACAAGTTTGTTTTGCCCTTTGAAGTTAGTTATTTTTATACATCTATGCTTAGCTGTGTTGCAAAATTCTTGTTGCTAGTTATGTTATTAGTGATGTTGCAACAACACAAAATACTTGGGTACTGTTGCCGGTTTGTGCTATTTTAGTGTATTTCAGGGGATTTAAGACAAGCTAATATTAAATGGTTTGGTGTATGTGTGCAGCAGGTCTCTCCTTTAGTTACATGGTAACAAATCTCATCTCTCACTAGATGCAGACCCTGTGTGTGAGATCGTGTTGCTTTTGAAAAGATTCCAATGCTCCAATTTGATTTGCATGTACTTAGAGTGACTTCAAATATTTATAATCAATGGGATGCCTAGACCCCAGAGTGGGATCCTGTTCCTTCAGTTAGCACAAGAGGGATGTTTGCCTTTGCCTATACCCCATTGAGAGAAAAGAAGAATGGGCAGTGATCCAGCTGCAGAGTGCAGATAAGACAGGTAAAAGCAAAAGGGTAAAATAGAGAGAAAATATATATATAACTGTATGCAAGAAGCTTGCAGAGCTGAGTTTTTCTTGGTCCTTAAAGCACAATGGCAAAGTGGAGACAGATGTTAGGTTATGTTTGATAACCAAATATGGTTCTTTAAACTGCTGGGGCTGGTGCAGAATAGGAATAGGAATCTAGGTATGACAACAACATTGAGTATATGTGTCAAATCTTACCTGAGGTAAGATAAAGTGTGCAAGTTGCAAGCTGCTGCAGTGGGACTGTTTCAGGCATTATGGTTGAAATATTTAAAGCAAGATCAGTTGCTCTGATCACTTCTGTATAAGTGCTGGAGAGCTATCTGCATGTTGCAATTTTGCAGTCAGGTGAACTGAGCATAAGATGGTGTTTCTGGTGAGTAAACAATCCTGGCTTCATTCTGCCTGCTCACCTGCTCTGATACCTGAACTCTGTTCTGCTTGGACTCACTCCCCCGTCGAGCTCATCGCGCAGCTCTCTGAAAGGTCCTGCCTGCCTGGGCTGCCAGAACTCGTAGCAGAAAGGCAGGGGCTGCTTTCCTGGAGTGAATTTGGTGTACAGGTATGGAGCAAAGCTATCATGGTGCAGGTCAGCTGCATTAAGCTGACACTTTGTATGTGAACTGTATGTCCACAGATGGCTGATAATATGGGAATGATTTAAATGCACTAAAGGCATGTTTGCTAGAGCCTGGACTGACTAGGTGTTTAAATTTCATTTATTTATTTAATTTTATCGTTGTGACTGCAGTGTACAATGGAAGGGCAGCTTTTACTTTAGCAATTAGTCCTTAGCAGCTCAAATGCTCTGTCACTCTGATAAATGTACAATTAAGTCCCTTTTAAGGGGAGATATTGACATAGTTATGTAAATTTGTAATTATCTAATTATTACTGTAAGAATTTACACTCAAATCTTCTATTATATCCTGATCTCTTTAGAGAGAAGATTGCAGTAATGCAACAATAACTGAATAGCTGTTTATTAAACCTTTGAAAACTGGACTTCAAAGTAGACCGTATAAGATTTTCTAGGTATGGGAATATTACTGTTCACTTCGACATTCACATGTTTTTGTAGTTTGTTTCCTTAGCTGGTAACTGTAAATCTGATGATATACTGATGATATACTATGGTAGTTGACAATACCAATAATACTTTAATTCTACAAACTTTATAGTGACAAGTGTCCATGTGTTTTATAGATTTTCCCACACCTCTGCAAGAGCTATGTAGGTTCTATAGAAGTTTCATTGCTCTTGAAGTCTATTGTATTTTTTCATACTTCAGACAAGAAATATATTTAAGCAATAAATGCTATAACAAAGAAAAAGATTTTAGAATGTTCAGATAATTAGTGTTTCTCATATTAAAGTATATATTAAATTATAAATTATATATAAAAATAGAAAACTAAGAATAACTTAATAGACACCTTATAGGGATGTTAGTGGCTTCTCTATTTGATTTGTTCTTATATAACCCAGCGTTTTGGCTCCCACTTCTTGCTCTAGTGAACTCCTCTGAGTTTTACATGAATTTTAGTGTTGGAAAAGCATTTCAAGATGCAGGGCTAAGATTATGACATTAACATGACAATGAAATGTCCGCTTGCATGGAAAATGTGTTATAGTAATTTCTTTTCCTCTTTATAAAGACCGAGCATTGGTGTATGTAGTAGGTGTGGATAGAATAAGAATTACAGCCCTCCGTTTGTTTGCTGCATTTGGACAGGGATTATTAGATGCAGCTGACTATGGGGATGCATTGGGATTGCTACTAGTTACTAAAGCAGTACTATTATTCATCCTCATGTCATGTGTTTTCAGTATTTAGTCTTCAAACTGAGACATCTTTTTTTCATAAATAAGATTCCCTCCAGAGTTAGAATTTCCTAACTCTTTAGCGTAAAAATTCCTATAGTATGTGATTTCCATCTGTCTCTAATGGCAGATGTATGCTCCTAATCTACTCCTGATATGTATAGAAAAGGGGTAATTCAGATATTTCAGGAACTTCATTTTTACATTTTGATCACCTTCTACCAAAAGTCTTGACTAGTTCTAATCTTGTGTTAAAAGCTGTTTTTTCTTTCTAATGGAGGCAGATGAGTATGTCTGTCTAACGTTATGCATTCATTTCTCCAACTACTGTAAAGAGAGGAAAAAAAAAGTTGTAAACAAGTAAATATTCGATTTTATTCTTATGCCGCTGCCTTTTGAGGGGATCCAGTTAGAGCTGCTCAGAACAAGTTAGTGATTCTTTTCACACCGTGGAAGGCTTCAGAAGGATATTCTGGTAATGAGTAAAAAGGAGCTAATGCCATGCTTACAGCAAAACGCGCATTCAGATCAACGTGGCATTGACTCCACGCAACAGCAATTTTCCTCTAGGCAGCTATTTACTGTCTTCAACATTTACATAGATAACACGATAAAAATCTCCACGGGAAACTCAAGAAAATGAGAAATGTTGCTGTGAGACTTTGTAATTGAGAATTTTTATGAAGTGATTCTTTTTCTTAGATATTGATACATATACACATTTGCCTGCTGCTTTTCCCCGTTCTCTTGTTATTTAATCTTTATATTACTGTCTGTTCGGATTTAAGTCATGGGAAAAAAAAATTGGTCATCTAAAACTGCAATTTGCAATTCTGTTTTCCAACACAATTCTTACATTAGATGAAGTATTATTTCAATTTACTTTTTAGATAGTTATTTCTGCTTCTTCTGTTGTTTGTCCCGAAACCCTTTCCAGTCTTTCTTTTTTAATATATCCAGTGTGTTTATTTCTTCCTACAAGTAAGCAAAAAGAAAATCCATGTAACAATCAGTTTGATTTTTTTTTCCTTAAAATTGCATGAAAAAAGCACTTTGCAGTATGTCTCTAAAGAAATAAAAGATAAATGTGAACCGTGGGATTTTGCATGTCATTATGCCAATCAGACATTCCTTATTTTGAAGAAATTTTCTTTAAAATGAATGTTCACTGTTCCTTTCAGTTACAGTGTGGAAAAAGGATGTCTGAAATAATTATAATCAATTTTGAAATTCCTCAAAAAATGCTGTGAATTAGGCTATATGGATGCAGCAGAAACTATTGCAGATCATGAGTGCTTATTTGCTTTGTAGCTTTAATGAGGCTTTGTCATCTTTAAGCTTAGTATATGGATGACATCCAAGGTGTAGCTCTGTGTGAATCCACAATATCTTAATCAAGAAGTACTGTTTAAATTGTATATATTCTAGCATATAGAAAAATTACGCTTCATAGCAGATGCAATGGAAAATAGATTTTGATATACCTTTCTGTAGCTGCATTTTACTCTGAAATGTTTCAAAGTATAGTTTCTAAGCTAAGTTTGAGGCAATTGTCTTTCACAAAGTAGATACTGTTAGTGTCTAACCAGAATATACTGTGTTACCTTGCACGTTAGGTGTCTCTTTTTGTATTTCAAAACTTCAAATTCTGATGTTAGAATAGACCCTCTTACTATAGATGTCTGTGAAGCACAATAGAAATGACGATTGGGCTACAAGTAATGTCTATATTTAAAGAAAATATCATTAATTTTTTTTGAACACTTTTTGGTTAAGATGCTTATGAAAAAAGCTAGAAATCAA
Source organism: Tinamus guttatus (assembly GCF_059628265.1). Classification (NCBI taxonomy): domain Eukaryota; kingdom Metazoa; phylum Chordata; class Aves; order Tinamiformes; family Tinamidae; genus Tinamus; species Tinamus guttatus. Next base: position 4,470,863 of record NW_028289023.1, read on the forward strand.
TCAATGTGTGTTACAGAAAAGCACAATGTTCTTGGACATCTTTGCCAAACAGGCTTGTGACAACAGAAAAAGTGAATAAGAACTTCCTAAAAGCGGTCTTTTTGTTTCCATATGGATACGTATGAAAGTCTGTGCCATTATAGTTAGGGACTTTCTTTTACTGTTTTGTATATATATGTATATATATTTGTATATATACATACATATATATCTATATATATAACAGTAAAAGTAAAAAGAATTAGGTGGTTTTCTTGAATGCTGTATGTTTTATGTTTTACAAGATCATCCAAAGTAGAGCAAAAACAACTCGATAATACAAATTCCACATTATTTCTCAAGCTGCCTTTCTTTTCTCTCATTCTGTCGTTTTTGTTTGCTGCAGGTAGTTTGACATTCACAGAGTGAGAGGTCTTTTCACAGGCACTCAGCCTTATGGCAGCTAATTTTGGCTTTCTGCAGTTTAGTGGTCTGCGTTCTGAAGTAGTGCCTGTAAGCTCGGGTGATACCAATATCCAGCAGCTCTCCTCGTTTACTGCCAGTGCGCCCAAAGAGTGGTGCTTTCAAGGGCAATAATGCTCAGTGTTTCTTGCATTCTACATAAATAAGAGGAATACTGATTCATATATTTTACTTCAGGCACTGCAAGACAGAAAGAGAACGTGCCATTTCTTTTTTGCTTTATCTTTTCCCTTAGTCTTTTTGATTTGATTTTCTCATCATCCTGTTATTGCCAAGTATATTTTAGAATGAAAATTAAATTAAAAATATTAAACTATTTTTTCCACTGTAGAACCGGTATATAAATGTGCAATAAATATGGTATAATTTATAAAAACTTAATGTGAGAAAAGATTGGAAACACCAAATATTTTTGTTCCTGCTGGATGGATGCATTTTGTTGTTGTTGTCTGTTTTTCTCTTCTAAATTAATGAGAATATTCATCCTTAGTTTTCATTTTTCAACTGTTATTTTCAACTATTATCATTCAGCTAAGGCTACATTGCTGTGTTTTTTACATGGCAGATCTAATTGGAGTTAGATGCTTAGTGACAGTTTTGCAACGGTTCACATGAAGCCTCTTCTCCTCTTAAATAGATTTAAAAAATAGTATTTTATGCTAAATCCAGTCATTTTCACTACTTTCGAGTAAGTCGCTGGAAAACTCCCGTATATCTTGTTATACTGGAGTCACTAAAGAAAGTTTTGATGTTGATGACAAATAACTGCCTCTCCTGGACGTGGAAGGAGCTTTCTCCGTGGCTCATGTTCTTCCCAGAGACCTGCAGAATTTTCCTGGGTGCGATGCAGACACAGTCATGTTGTGCAGATTGTTCATATGGAGCTCGAGACCTTTTACAGAGCTTCTTATAATCCTTTCAGGTGTGAAATGTCTAGAATGAAGTAATTTATTATATACTAATTCTGATTAACCAGACATGGCATGAGATTTTCACACTCTGCAACAAATTAAGCATTCATTAACACTTAATGTCTTTAAATGACACAGTTGAACAATAAATGATTCATTTAATTCCTCTTACAGGAAATGTGTGTTAAAGTTACTGACTAGAAGATGACTGATAATTGTTTTTATTCTCAGTTATTTTCCTCATCTTTTATTTATTCTGACTCTTCATTGACTTGTCTTTCTCTCACTTTTTCTGAAGCAGAAGACGATGAAGTGGAAAATTTTGATGTTTCCAGTCTGCCTGAAGAAGTGCTGCAGAACATAGAAGCTGACAGTTATTGGTGCATGAGCAAGTTGCTTGATGGCATTCAGGTAAATGCATTTTTTTTTTTCTTGCCTTTAATTACTGGAGATAACTAATTAATGTCAAAGCCTTGAATTACTTTAACAGTGCTGAAACACAGTACCCCTATGAAAAATAGAGGAGAAGTCGATTTTTTTTCTGCCTGATTATGGGCTCCTAAGCATCTGTGCATGTGTCCCATCATTCTGGTTTCAGACCAGAAAATTTACTGATTTGAAATCTCTATAAATCGTGGGGTTTTTTGTTTGTTTTTAATATAAATTTATATATCTGCTGTGTCAATTAACCTTGTATTCTGTAGTTATATATGATGTTTTATAGCAGTCAGTTCTGGATGATTATACACTATACTGGTTTTCTTCCTCAGTGCTTCAAGAGCATGTACAGCTAGAGGAAAAACTTTTGTTCCAGAAACATTAAACCTCACTTAAGCTTTTCTTCCTTATTTCAGAAAAACACAAAAAAAACCCTTCTAAAATCATAAGATCAAAGGATAATTCAAGTTGGAAGGGACCTCTGGAGGTCATCTACTCCAGCCTCCTCCTCAAAGCAGGCGCAGCTATGAATTCACTTCAGACTGTTCAGGGCTTTATTCAGTCAGGTTTTGGAAGTCTCCAAGACTGAAGAGTGCAAAATCTCTGTGGGCAACTTGTTCCAATGCCTGACTCTCCTAGCAACGAAAAAGCTGCTGCTTATACTAAGACAGAACCTCTTGTTTCAATGTGTTGTCCCTTATCCTCTCGCCATGCACCACTGCTAAAAGCCTGTCTCTGTCATCTTGGTGACGTGGGGGTGTTCTGTGGGGTCCCTTTGAAGACTTTACTTCTTCGGGCTGAATGTCCCCAGTTTCCTCAGCCTCTCTGCAGCCCTTGAGATCTTAATAACTCTTCGCCCTTGCTCCAATTTATTGATATATTTATTATAGCAGGAAGCCCAAACTATTCTAGATGTGGTTTTCAAATAGAAGCAACTCTGTTTAAACGTAAGAAACGTTTTTATTTATTTATTTGTTTTTTAAGTGCAAGGGTGTTCAAGCAGTGGAATAGGTTGTGCAGAGGGGCTGCGGAGTCTCTGTTCTGGGAGACTTGCCAAACCAGACTGGACACCAGCAACCTGCTGCAGCTGACCCTGCTTTGAGCAGGGGGGTGGCTCGGCGATCTCCAGAGGAGCTGCTAAACCTCAGTGATGCTGTGAATCTGTAACAAGTGTGGAGAGGGGGGTAACGTCTTCCCTTGGTCTGCTGCTGCAGGAGGCAGTTGGCTGCCTTTGCTGCCAGGGCACGCTGCTGGCTTGTGTTTGACTTGCCCTCTACCAAGGCCCCCAGGTCCTCTTCAGCCAAACTGCTCTCTAGTTCGGGTCCAGCCTCTACAGATGCAAAATGCTCTAATGGAGATTTGTAAAATCTGTTTCCAAAAGTGTGTGTAACCACATACCATAGTGTGTCTAAATATCACTTGTTTTTGGTGGTTTTCAACACATTACTTCACAGTTTCACATCTGTAATCTATGTAACAGTATTTTAATATATTCATATATCAAATAAGAATAAGGTGATTCTGGTTTTGTACTTGGTTTATTACCAAAATTGCATCATCTTGCCTTTTCAATTCAAACACTCAAAAGATAAACTCTTTCAGAGGTCAATCCATCATGCTTCTTCAGAACAGTTCAGAACTGCAGATGATGTATTTATACTATTGCATTTTTTTTACCCAGAAAAATACGGGCTGTGAGCAAGAGAAGAATAGAACTTATCCCACCAGTGTTGTTTTTTTCTCCAGTTAGTTAAGTAGACATTCCCGTACATCTATCTTAATTTTTTTATTACTAAATCATCCTTTATAACATTTTCCTCAACTGGGTTCCATTAACATTCAAATAAAAAGTTCACGCTGATCTGTGCCTCCTACAAACGTAACATTCAAACATAAAATTGCGTATAAGTTTTCATTTTAAGTTCACTTGTAATAAAATAACCAAAAGGGAAAACATATGCATTTTGTAATGGTCTAACCACATGTGTTAAAAATAGCAATATCATTATTATTTATATCATTAATATCATTATTTATCAGGACCTGGGAATTTTTAGAATAAAAGGGAGATAGTTCATTTTTGAGGATTGAACTGAGATGTATATTAGCTATTTCTATAGCTGAGGAAATAGCAGAATTTAGGGGTTGCAAAGACAATCCAGTAGAGTTCTCTCTCCCTGCTTAGTTATGAAAAGTTTTTGCTATCATGTGCCTCGAATGTGAATTGTAAGTGGAAGAATGGAATGACTACGTTCTGTTTGGAAAATCTTTCAAAGGTCCATAGTTTTCTTTTAGGAAAAACAGTGCTGCTTTCTTTGTAACTTTTTCTTGTTAGTCTCTTGCAAGTTTCTTGGTTATGTCTGCATTTCGTCTATGTAGATAGGCTAAGTTCTGCTAGCCTGGGTTATGATAAATGACAGATTTGTTTTGTAGAAATAAGGCTTCCCTAACCAAGAAGACAGACCTGTGTAAGTGATATGGGCTGTGAGTCCCTGAGTCTGTCTGATCGTGCGAGCTTGTGCGTGTTGCGTGTTTGTGCCTTCACGCCCAGCTCGTGTTCCTGTATCACAGGGACTGCAGAGTCCCCCTGCGTGGGTGCAGGGCTAGCTGGGCTAGTGTTCCTAGCATGTACCAGCCCAGTCCTTGTGCACTGCCTACAGAAATGGGTAAAACACCCTTTCCTCCCACCTTCCTCAGGTAAATAGAGTTTGAAGAATGTCCTGTGTTGTAGGAAACTGTGGACATGAGATATTACTGATAAGTCAGTCTCCAGAGAAAAGTATTCAGGGTCCTCCCTGACAGTAGCTGATACTGAAAGAGTATGCGGCGGTCCCGCTCCTCTTGCTGCATAAACAGATGCTAATGCCAGCGAGGTTTGGAAATTCAGAGACCCTGTCAGGATTGCTGAGCAGTACTAGCATTCAGTTATCTAATTAGTTCTGTAATGTTTGAGTTATATACTCATGCTAAGTGACAGCTCGTGGCCACTGTCACTGTAGTTGCAAGTGAGATGCCAGTTCTTGGATAATTCCCCTTTACTAATTTCTAGAAATGCAAACTGTTCTCTGTGTCAGCATCCTGTCCAAGTTGCATCCTGGGAATGACAAATAAGATCTTTTCTTTTTTTCTGTAAGCTGCAGCTACACTATGGAAAATAAAAGCTTCAGAAATGGTTTGTTTGATCAGAAATTGTTTGATCAGCCCTGGTGAGGCCGCATCTGGAGTATTGTGTCCAGTTCTGGGCTCCACAGTACGAGAGGGATGTGGAGCTGCTGGAGAGAGTCCAGCGCAGGGCCACAAGGATGATCAGGGGCCTGGAATATCTGCTCTATGAGGAGAGGCTGAGGGAGCTGGGCCTGTTCAGCCTGGAGAAGAGAAGGCTGAGAGGGGATCTAATCAGTGTATATAAATACCTCAAGGGAGGGAGTGCAGAGGACGGGGATGGTCTCTCTTCACTGGTGGCCACTGATAGGACTAGAGGAAATGGCCGGAAACTGAAACACCAAAAATTCCATAGGAACTTAAGGAAAAATTTCTTAACAGTGAGGGTGACAGAGCACTGGAACAGGCTGCCCAGAGAGGTTGTGGAGTCTCCTTCTCTGGAGATCTTCCAAACCCGCTTGGACGCAGTCCTGTGCCATGTGCTCTAGGTGACCCTGCGTATGCAGGGGGGTTGGACTAGATGATCTCTAGAGGTCCCTTCCAACCCTAAGCATTCTATGATTCTATGAAATATCTTTTAAAATGCTTATAAAAGCAACATTTGTGTATCTTAGAATGGAAATGCAACTTGTGTTGTAGTAATCTGATGGATGTTATTAGGTGTAATGGTAGAGATGACTGCTGATGAGTGCTGTCTGCTCTCTCCTCGCAAAGGGAGCTTATTATGGAGCAACTCATTCTATTCTCATGTAGCCAGGGTTTACTCTTACTCTTTTCAATATCAATGGTTCCATAAAGGTGCTTCTGGTTTTTAATTAATTCTAATTTTAATCTTCTATGTTTTTGTTACTTCAATTATAATTACATTTTAAATTCTAATTTTGTTTATATTTTTATAATTTTCTATTCTTTTCTTTGTTATTTATTTTTCCAATTTGTTAACCAGCAAGTTGTACCCATTCTTGAAGCTGTACTGTTGGAGCTCTGTAAAGACTGAGGAAAAGAAAATGCATTTTATTGAACATTATTACCGTGTTAGGAAGTTAATTCACCGACTCTGGCAGTAGAATCACTGCGACTACAAAGGATTAAAAGGCAATTAACATAATCATTGTGTTAGTTCTGTTGTTTTGATGTAACATTGGTTAAAACATGTCTGGTATTGTCTGTTCAAAACTTAGAAAAATTTAGATGTGAAAAAGTGTGGACTGTGGACCATCAGTTTGTGATCAGAGTAGATTTAACTTGAGCAGTCAAGATCTTTATTTTGGATGTTGGTGACAAAATAGTACATTATTTCAGCGTAGCTCCTGAAGCTCTTGATGCAACAAAGACTGAGAATTAACAATGTCATCATCTTAGATTTTTGAGACAAGTGATCCTTCAAACTTGTCATCACCGAGACTGTCATTAACAATGAACCCAGAATATAGCACCAGAATCTACTTTGCAAAGTGTAAATAGTGCTTTGAGCCTGAAGCATTTGTGAAGCCACTGAGCTTTTTAGGAGGAGGAAGCCTCGACAAGAAGCTTCACAAGAAAATTATTGGTCTTGGCACCAGCTCCAGAGAAGGAGAGATCTTTTAGGACCCTCTTGAAATTCCTAAGTGCCAGCAGAGCATCCATATTCTGCCCCTTCAATCTGAGAGAATCAAATGCATCACCAAGATACTGTCAATCAGCATCTCCCATAAGAATTTCAAGTGCAGTAGTTAACTCTACTCAGTTTAAAATATATTGGTGCTGGTCTACCGTGAAGATCTTTACTAATGGCTATAGTCTTAGGAAGCCTCTAAACAGGAAGATTAAGGCCCAAAAATGCTTTGGGAGGAATGACAGGGAGTGAATACGACATTAGTTTTACAAAAAAATGGTTTCAAGGGAATTCATAACAAAAAACAAACAAACAAACAACCCCTCTTCTCCCCCCGCCCCCCCCAAAAAAAAGAACCCACAAACCAAGCAATTAAATGTGCATTTCAGTGAAGTTTGTAGAAAATATGATAAGAAATGGAGTTAATGGTTAAAGGCTAATACCATATTCTGGAACATTTTACATAAATGTTGTAATGGGTGATAGATCTGGTGATTTTTCTGAAGGAGTCAGTGAACAAATTAAAAGTATAGTTATGCATTTTAATGAAGACCTTTACCAACAGTTCTTAAACTAAGCTGCTATGGTAGAAACATTGTCTGTCATTCTGGGAGAAGGATTATTTAAGTAGCTCAAAGATAAAGCATCATTTTGGCATTTTTTGAAACCAAAGATGAGCTTGTGCTTGGTGTGCTCTGTGCTATTCTTATCTCTTCTGTCCATCTCCCTTCAAAATGATGGATTGGATGTTTAAAAAAAAAATGGAGCAAAACAAAGACATGAAATCAAAGATAAGGAGCCGGCTGTATTAAGTTCTTTAGCTTGGATAACTTGTCAGAGGAATATATAAAAGTCTCTAAAATGCTGAGTTGCATTAAGAAGGTGAATAGGGAATAGTTGCTTTTTCTACTGATTAAACATAGAACTGCTGAGTGATAGGCTTAAAAAGGAGGAGGAAAAAAAGGTAACTAAGCCATGGAGCCACTTGTCAAAGGATGCATAACTTCACTTAAGTTTAAGATCTGGATGGTTTGAAGTTTGATTGAGGAAAAATCGTCGAATAGCTTTAATTGCAAAGTTACCACCTTAGAATCATAGAATCATAGAATGCTTAGGGTTGGAAGGGAGCTCTAGAGATCATCTAATCCAACCCTCCTGCACACGCAGGGTCACCTAGAGCACGTGGCACAGGGTGGCATCCAAGCGGGTTTTGAAGATCTTCAGAGAAGGGGACTCCACAACCTCTCTGGGCAGCCTGTCCCAGTGCTCTGTCACCCTCACTGTTAAGAAATTTTTCCTTAAGTTTATGTGGAACTTTTGGTGCTTCAGTTTCCGGCCATTTCCTCTAGTTCTATCAGTGGCCACCACTGAAAAATGTGACCTTTGTCAACCTTGTGTTGGGGAAGCCCCAGCCCTGGAGATGGAAGCTGGAAAAATGTTGCCAATGTATCACTGCACTTACGCTCTTATGGAGCAGTTTGCTTTTGCTGCTCTTAAGAGATGAAAGGATTGAACCCAATATAGCCAGTTTTCAGATGGTTTTCAACAATAAGTCACATCCTTTGCCAGGCTTGTGATAAATACAGAACTGAGGGATTTATCCTGTGGACCATAGCTTGTGTTCAGCAGAAGAGTTTTCAGAAGTTCGTACAGAACCTGTATATCTTTGGAAACTGCTGATGCAATTTTCTAGTTTTTCCTCAAAAATGACTTTTTTTTTCAAGAAGACAATGAGTATATTTGTAATCAGGTGTGAATACTTATCTAGAAAACATTGTTTTCTATGCAATATGCAGTGCTACCACAGTGCTTTGCAATGAAAATGTTTTATCTTCGTGTAAAACATACAGCATCAACTTTTGGGTACTTGAGTGCCCATTTTAGGATTTCTGTCTTTTGTGTATCTTCCTAAGTTTTATCCATATTTGAGCTGTCATCTGGCCTTGCCCATAATCCAAAAAAAAAAAAAAAATTAGTTCTTGACCACTTCTTTAATTGCGGTTTTGACAGTTTCTGTAACGATTAATAACCCACTTACATAAAACTGACTTTTGATTGTGTAGCTGAAGAGAAGATGAGGTCTCTGGTTAGGAGATCTGTGGATAATGTCATAATGCAATGTGAGAATCGGTGCCTAGTTTGTAATATAAGAATCAGTACCTAGTTTTTAATAATTATAGTTATATAGTTATAGTTATATAGTTATATTTTCCATCACCTTATGTGACCTGGAAGGAGGAGAAGCAGCATGCCAGTATTTTTGCCTAGCTGAAGGCAATATTGTCAAATTATTGTCAGGCTTTTTGTTTTCAATTTGGCTTTTTTTTTTTTTCCTCCTCTGATGGCATAAAAGGTTGTTTTCTTTCCCTCTTTCCTTCATCTCTATAAAATTATGCCATCATCACCTATCTAAGGAAAAAGATGCAGGCTATATTTAACCACAGCCTGTAAAGAGTCGGAATGTTCTTCCTAGTGAAAACTGTAGTAAAGGTCATATATTCGGTAGTGCAGCAAAGGCTGCTGTGTCATTCACAGGGCACTCTTTCCCCAAGACCCTGAGCTTAGAGTTCCAAATTCCCTTCATTTTCTGATCCTGGAAAATAATATTCAGAAATTCTTTGTGTATTTTTAACTAACATAAATCAGTGTTGAAGGACAAAGAATATAAAATGTCAACATTTCTGATGTGGAGGATAATAAGAAATGTTGCTCTTTGTTTGAAAATCTTTCCTGAAGGAGTAGAAAAAGTAATATAGATGAGATGTGTGTATGTGTGCATACATTTGAACAAGTGTTTTGTGCATACAAGCACACACATGTGATAGTCAGCAACACTTTTTTACATTCATTTTTCATATGTATTTTCCTCTCAAAAAGCTGAGAAGAAAAAAATGCTCAAACTCATGCATATCAAATCTCTGTAGATACGTATTTTGGAAAAGGCTTAAAGTTAAAATAACATGGAGATCGTAGAACTTTAACAGTTGCTTTGGAAGTACCTTTCATGTGCATTTAAAAAGCGTCTTCATCCGTTCTTGCATTCCATCATAAGTTAGTAGCATTTTGTACAGCTAGCTGTCAGCACCGTAGCATATATGGTGACAAGAAAGTAGAAGATATTTATTATGGTATGCATGTCATGCTAATGAATTGCAAAGCATTGCTTAATCAGAGTGGTTCATAAGAATCTCGTTGATTTATTGCGTTTAAAATCTACTTCAATATACTGTTTGCTATAGACAATTACGCAGCATTCGTATGCTGCGGGAGCTGCAACGCTTGGTGGCTGTTGAGAACGGCACTAGAATTGTCCTCAGTTTATCCAGTATCACTGGCTCCGTCTATCCAGCCTTCGCTGAAAATGCTACGCTAGGCCTTTCTTTTTAAGGTGCACCCCTTTCCAAGCTATAGCTTACATTAGGATTAGAACTGACTAAATGAACAGGATTTGATTCCCGTGGTTTTTAGAATCTTGATCTTAGAAACTTTGATATCTCTGCCCTCTCCCTTCCTCATTTTTTTTGTGAGTGAGTCTCATTCTTTATAGGAAGGTGATTCAGTCAATTTTTTTAAATTTTCATTTTAAGCAAATTTCTTCCATTTAGAATTCTGTAACCTTTAAGAAAATACTATGTTATTTTCCTCTTTTATAGGCTGGTGGGGCCTTACAAAGCCTTTGTTTGTTTTGAGAATATAACTTTAGTTGAAGTGTTTAAAAAATTCAAATCCTACAATAAAGAATACAGTAAAGAATTATGTAATGTACTTTATCATGTCTAACGAGGCCTACACTTGGAATAGTCTATTTTAAATTACAAAGATTTTTTTTCCCTTTTTTTTACTGAGAACAGATTGAAAGTATGTGTCTTAAAAAATTAAAGAAATAAAAAGTTGTCAGACCTGCTTGTATACAGGGATACTGGGCTATACAGAGTAAGCACAGACTGCCCTCACAGGGAGATGTGAGAGTGTAGCAAGTTCTGAGTCCTCATGACACTGTGAAGACTTAAGCTTCCATCATGTAAAGTGAATTTAATGCTGGAGTCTGAACTAGAAATCAGCCATTCAGCTGTGAAATGGGTTAGCATAGTTCACTTGAAGTGTGTTGCAGGCTCTATGAATTGAACATCAAGGAATTTAGGTATTGCACGTTGATGCATAAATATTTTATAATATTCCCTTGTCTACTCATGCATGCCTTATCATATGTGAACACTTACTGGAAAGCACCCATAAGTGTTTAGAGGTGTGGGGCTCTATGAGCATTTTACCCATTTGCTGAGGTTGCATTAAGACAATCCTGTCTTCTGTGACTTTTTCAGAGGAAAAAGGGAATAAATGAGGAAATATAACAAAAATTTGAAAGATATGATATGCAGTAAAAGATTACCTCACACAAGTGTGAAAGGAAATAAGTAGGAGAGCTTAATGTTGAAGCATTCTTTTTCCTGCAAAATTTAGTGAAAAAAACTGTATTGAAGACAAAATATGTTGAAAAAATACAAACTTCTGAAGAACTGTTATACTAAATTTGGGAACTGATAACACCTCTTAAGAATCTTAATTCTCTATTGCCCTGAGAATTCACTCATATGTTTTGTGAGTTTATTGTAATTTTAAAAATCTGTGTTACTAGCTTCTTCTTCTACCTATAAGCATGAAAAGAGCAAGAATGATAACTAATATTATAGGGGTGTTTTTTTTTCTTTTTTTTTTCTTTTTTTTTTTTTTTTACATTTACAAAATCCTCCTCTGTTTCACAGACTCTGGAAAGTCAATCAATTACAAGCAAAATGTATCTTTTTAGACTATTGAATTAGCACTAATGAGAGTGGCTCCAGACTCTGTTCATTTGCAGCTTAAATAGTGGACAGAATAGGAAAAATAGTTAGGAGGTAAAAGATACTGTGAAGAGCAAACTAATTGTGTTTTCCAATCCAAGATGACAGTTTTGGGTTGCATTTTTAGGGGTTTCGAGAAATGTCGTTTTGAGAAAACGAACAGTTACACACTGGTGTATCAGTCAGGAGTTGCACTGTTTGATTAAAGTGGCAGTGCGTTTAGCTCTGGGTTTGTTTATGCTGTTAAATGTGTGAAGATGCTTTTAAATCGTTAAAAATGAATGATTAAATCATTCAATGCATTTTTAATCTCCTATGAGTACTATGTTACTTCTGGAAATAACTACTTAAATCAGTATAGAAAAATTACCCCAAATCCTTCTAACAATGAAAAAAAAAGTTGTTTCTGTGACTAACATGAATGTATGGATGTAATGTTTCCTAAAGATTGTGCATCCTTGATATGACTTTTGACTTTAATATAGAATGTGCAAGACTCCCGAAAGTCCCAGATAATTTCCCTGTTACCAAAATGAGAAGATGATCAGATTAGATTCTCTGAGAGACTTCTCAGTCTTTTACTTTTGACATTTTGCTGCAGTGTAGATGATGCTCAGCTTCTGTTTGGGATACAGTGCCAGCAGGATGTGAGGGCTGCCAGTTTCTAGAGGAAAAGTCCAGAGTTCGCTGATTTGTCTTGCTTTTTCTGGCCAGCACTGCCTTAGTTACTACACTTATTTCTCTTATCAAACTGTAAAAGTGCTACTGTTAGTCCAATAGAGATCTTTACTGTGGTAATTTAAAGACAGTAGTCAGCGAAGAAGTGATCACAACGCTTTAGAATTTCTTCTGGAAAAACAAAGTATTTCGTAGCCTATATTAGGTTGATGTGGCAGCCTTTGCTTAGGAGGCATGATTATGTGGAAAGGTATTCAATTACAGAAGAATAAGGGATGACCCGTTACTGTGCTGCTGAATAGAAAGCAACAAAGTAGGATTGGAAATTTATCCTTAATTTATAGGCATCTTTCTCAATTCTCAGATAAAAAGAAGGAAAACAGGAGTTTGGCATCCTTCTCCTTGTGCAGACACAATCTTTTGAGGAGAGTCTTGGGCAAAAGAACAGAGGGAAAACACTTAGTCTCTGTAAGAAAGATGCTTCCTCTGTGGTGAGAACGGCCTGATCGTGACCTAATCCAAAGCTCAAGATCAAACTCTTTTTTTTTCTATTCTCTTATCAGTCTCTTCACATTGCTGTATGGAAAGTTTATTATACTTTTCTATGTTTTGTTCTCTTTGTCCAATGAGAAAGACTCCCCTTAATGCAGACTCCCCTTGGTGTCTTGAAGTGCTCCCTAGCAGCCTTCCCATTCACTTCAGACAAATCGTTTTATCTGTCAAGCTCGTGTTTGGTCCATTCTGCGTGGACTTAGCTATTTTCTAGAGAAAAAAAAAAATCTAAACTCTGCCCATACTGTACTTGGAACTGTCAGTTATATCTCAAGGAGATATCGGAGTTTCATCTCAGAGAAAATATTAGAGTAATTCCTTTAAAATCATTGGCTCACTATGTAACAGGAGCCCAAAAAACAACAAAACACCAGGCATCAACGAAAAGGAAATTGAGAACAAAATGAGAGTATAATTTTGATGTTATGTAAAATATTGTTTTCCATATACCTTGAGTGCTTTGTACGGTTTTTCTAATCAAGAAGGATGTAGCAGAATAAAAAAAGATACAGAGAAGAAAAAAAAAAATGGTTAGAAGGATGGAACAGAGTATTTGTCACAGGGGAAACTGCAGTGACTCTAGTTAGGAGTAGAAAAAGTTAGAGAAGGATATCATGCAGGTCTAAATGTGATGAAAGTTGATAAACTTCATGTAAAATTCTTATTCAACACTTTGTAAAGACAAGAAATGGAAGACGCTTGACAAAATTAGCATGAGATTAGATAAAACATACAGATTCTTTATTTAGTAAGTGAACTGGAACTTGCTGCCATGGGAAGCTGAGACAGATAGGAGCTCAGCTGACTTGTGATGTCTAATGCTCTCAATAAATGAAATTATGTTCCTGTAATAAAAAAGGATAAAGCTAAATTTCATACCTCTGTGTTAATTTTCTGATTAATTGCACGATAACCTACTTAAGTTAAAATTTGAAGTCACAAAGAAATGTATTTTCCAATATCAGTGAAGATTTTTGTTACTATGATTTTAGGGATAGTTCCCCAACTCACCACTTGAATTTTGTAGGGGAATTGCTAAAATTGCAGTGTGGGTCTTCTGTATAGGTAGTGTGTATGTGAAAATAGTTATAAATAGTAATTTTCTTATAGGAAAAATGTTATTCTTGTAATAAAAATGTTGATGTGTATTTAAAGAATAATTTTTTTACATTTATATTTCTCTAAAAATTCTCTAAAAAATTCATGTCTGTGGATAAAGTGGAGATCTCTTTGCTGAACATTTTTTAAATTATGAGTTCCAATTTTGTAGCTCCATAATATAACAATATTATCTGACACTCTAACTTAAAAAATGTTCAGTTGGAATTCATGCATTCAAACAAATATGTGCAATTACCCTGTCATTATAGCTGTGTCACATATGTATTCATTTTTTGTAAATGATATTAGTTGTGACCTTGGTTTTACAATAGTCATGATTCCATTGAATTAGAGTTTTGATTTCTTATGCCATTGGAAACTATTATTATGAAGCTTTAAAGATCAAATTCTGGTCCTGTTGCTGATTACAGCCTAATTTTTCATGCTTCCCATATTATTTATGATAAAATTGTAAAACCTTACAAATCTCTAGTATGGCAAATTTTATCATTTAAGCATACAACCTTTTAATCTCTTTTTACTTCTATAATATAGGATATAACTTCAGTGGCACAGCAAATAGAGAGCAACAGAGACAGCAACAGCTCTGAGTTATTCTCTTAGAGACAGAGACTCCAAGCAGGACTGTAGAATGTGAGAATTTACTATTAAATGGGTGGAAACAGGCCTGGACAATGTAAAACCAGAATACAGCTTAAGCAAACATATTAAAATATATGGGTTTAGCTAAGTAATTGAGGGAAAAGAAATTTCAGTTTTTCACAAACTTATCCTTGCATATGGTCTCTTCTTTAGGATAATTACACATTTGCTCAGCCAGGAATTCAAAAGAAAGTGAAAATGTTGGAAGAACTTGTTAGACGGATTGATGGTAAGTCTTAAAAGCTGACGTGATTTCCAAATGGTGTTTCACTGAAAGTGTTTAGTTAAAACGTTTGCAAGAAGTCAAGCCAACATCATCACAGTTACCTATCTTGGTAGTGTAACGCAGCCTTCCTCAGATGAGTTGTAACACTCAGTCCATTTGTGGCACACTGGCCTTTGTGAGATCACTGTCGTGTATCATTTAAAAGAAAGCCACTAGAGCATGAGCCACTTTCATTACTTTTTATTAAGGCAATATAATCAAAATTCAATGGCAATTTCTTTTCAGCAGAGTAATGGCCACATACAAAAGGCAGCTAGTATTCATTTCGCATTAAGCTCAACGATTGTTGTAATTCGAGAGAGTCACAGTGGTTGTTTATGGTTGTCCTTCGACACTATGTTTTGTGCCTTTGTGCATCATTTTGCTCTCTGGAAAGCCTGAATAATTTCTCTGTGGAATCCAATTAATTATGAACTCTGGAAATAACATCTTTAATATTATAGATAAATTACAGTGTGTGCAGGGGTAATTTTAGATTATACTTTCATGTTTTAGCAGGGCACTTTGAAATATTTTTACCTTCATCTTTAAAATAATTCCCTTCATGAAATGCTGACTGTCATATTGCTAGAGCAAAGTTTAATTAAATGAAATGCAAGAGATAATGCTTGCCCATTCTAAACATACTCTCTTGATAGTTTGTTAAATTAATGAACAGAGTATTAACAAAATGTTGCCAAGCAGTACCAAGCATATATTTGTGACACTAGCCTGTCAGTGATGAGGTAGAAAAAATATTTCTTCCATAGCTTAATACTCTATAATCTTCTTGAAAAGATTAATTCTATCTTTTCATTATACATACTGTGAGCTTTCCTTGCGCCAGTGCTTACTGTAGCATATTTTGGCTTGACCTGCACGTATTTACATACTGAATATTTGATATAGCACTTCTTCTGTGCCCTTTTAAGGTGGTAAAATATTTAATGTTCAAAATAAAATAAGAGGGGAAAACAATGTTTATATAGTAATATTATAATATAAAAGTACATTGTATAAAACTCCGTTGTGTAAATATATATTTATTTTAAATGTAAATTAATATAAAAAAAATCTAAGAAGCTGCTTTTGTAATTTATAATCCATAGGGAAAGAAAAGTTATATTAAAATATGTCCAACGTAGTGTAATGGGGTACTTCAGAAAAAAATCTAACATCTTATAGTGTGGCTTTTTATATGTGTTATTTTATGCTTTTATTGATATTAGAATTTTCGTATCAGTTATATATAGAAGCACACATTTGTATATTAAAGTAAGCAGTTATAATACCTACAAAATAGACTTCCTAAACTCTTATGAAGCGAAAATATTATTCCGATGATCAAACACTTTTTTTTTTTTTTTTATTAAAAATAGCCTGCAAGAAAGGACAAAATCCTAAAGGCTTGTTTGTGCCTCTAGTGCTTCAATGTATACTTAGCTAACTTTTGTCAAATAGGTATGGTTTGGAAAGAATTATATTTAAGACTTTAACATGTAAAGGAAAAATAAGTTATAGCAAATAAATATTTCTTCTTCAACTCTCCTTTGCCAGACTCTGAAATTGAAAGTAAGTAAAGAGACTTTTCCATTTTTAAAATCTAATTTATACCAATTTGATAAGGTCTTTAAAAGTGCTGTATTTAAGAGGACATTGTTAAAATAGTCCTACATCAAAAGTTTACCTTGCTAAATGTGAACACAATTTCTCCTTCAATAATTACATTGACCTAAAGTGTATAATAGTCAGTAAAGGAAGCAACCAGGAATTTCTAAATACAGTGTGTTGATATCTTTTCTTTTTTTTTTTAAACTGAGCTACAATTTTTAGCAGACTGTATCAGTATCTATGAATATGGGTACCATCCAAAGATTTTTAAAAATACATAATGAACAATACGTTTTCTATGCTAGAATTGTTAATTTTCTTATGCTTAGAAATCAGGAATGTTTACTAGTTAATGTTGATTCTTTGTACTATCGTTCAGAGTTAGGAAGTAATGTCTTAAAGTAACTTGTAACTCTAAACTGTTTATGCAGTTGAGTAGTTTAAAACTGCCTTTTTGTTTTGAGTGGTGCTGCTGAAGAAAGCAAAACAAAATCCTAACTTCAAGAAACTGTTTTATACTAGATATATTTTACAGTGCGTGTAATCTGTATGACATGTCCGGAGCATATAATAGATCTTGGAAATTCTTTGAAATATTATATTCTCCATTTGTTTTTAAAGTGAGTGAAATTTCATTCTTTTGTAAACATGTATGGAAAATATAAAGCATTTTTAAAACAATGACTTTTGAAAAATGGAACTGCAAGCGTTGGAGGATGGACTTGGCATTACAGATCTCAGAACAATTTAGGTTGGATTGGGTCTCTGGAAGTCAAGTGGTCTAAACTCTCTCATCAGCCCCCTTGCTCAGCGGGCAGGGATGCTTAGGTTGGGCTCCTCCAAACCCAATCGGGCCGGGGGTTCTGAGTAACTTCAAGGATGGAGTTTGCATAGCTTCTCGGGGCACTGTCAAAGAGTTTGACTACCCTGATTGTATTTTTTTTTTTCTAGTACCAGTGAAGAGAAGCTTAACATAAAAAGTAGCTGTTTGAGTGTATGAGGCTTGTGCAGCTTGTTTCTTAATCGTGGTGGCTTAGTGGCATTTGAAAAGTGATACTTGCCTGTTGGAGTGTGTTAATGCATTACATGAGTGATCCAAGCAACCTTCATTGCCACAGTTTTGTGGATCACAACAACTCTCAAAGTAACTAACCTTGTGTGCTCAGTGCAGTAGTCCTTAAACAGCCTCTGCTAACCTGAAGAAACGTCTAGCTGTTTGAACTCCAGAAGATACATGTATTCAATGCAAGTTTTATAAGTTTATTAACAGAACTTTGTTATATTTGAAGGTAGAACATTTTGAAGGTAGAAGGAATTTGAAAGAAGAAACATCATTCAATCATCTCACTTATCTCCTTGTCGTTGCAATTTAGTTTGTTCTATGAATTATTAAAAAAAAAAAAAGTAGAGAGGGAGAATTAATAGATAACTCAATAATACCAAGTATCTGCTATAACTAATTTGCTATCTTGTCTATTTCCTGTGATAAGGCAGTGGAGATTTTCTATGGTAAATCATGAACTATCTCATGGTTTGTTAAAGGTCACACTGATATTGGATGATATGTTCTAGTATTGCTTCATTTAGACTGCAAATCAAATAAATTTGTAGCATAGGAGTGTTGAAATTAATTCAAGACTTTTAGTATTTACTGATGTTTAACATTTGGCTAGCTTCATGCTTGGGAGTCTCAGCTTCGCTTTAGTGAAAGACATCTGATAATTACATTAGAGCTTCACATTGTGATTTGGTTGAACATTTATTTAAATAAAAAGAATCATCGAAAGGTGTTCTCACACATGATATTTTAATTGAGATCATTTCTGGTTACTTGAAAAATAAAAAATATTGGAAATATGATACTTAAGGTCATGCAAAAGAAATTTTACAAATTGTGCAAGAGTAAGGTTGTTTTTAGGGCTGATTGAAGTGATTCAAAAAGTTATTTTATTTCAATTATTTCAAAAGGTAGATTAATAATCATTCCATCATTTTACTCTTTGGGAAAGTATTTTTGTTGTTGTCTAGTTGAAGTAAAATGTTCTTCGCTGTCCTTTTAAAAGCATAGTACACTAAAGATTTTACAACTCCTATTTTTTTATTGCTGCCATATTGTAAATAGTTTCTTTTGTTTACTTTGAATGGAATGCAAATTTGATAATGCATTTTCTTTTAGTATTCTGGACAAATCAGTCTTTGCATCACTAATTGCAAGATATTTATTTATTAGTGGCTTGTGATAGAAGTCTCCTGGTTGGTCAGGTGTTTGCATTTCTGTGAATAATGGCACAAATCATGACTTTCAATGAAGCAGATTTTTATAAAGCACTTACCTTTAATGGCTTTTAATTTATATTTTGCATATGTTTTTGTTATACAGGATATAGAAAATATTAATATAGAAATATAATCTGTTGCATACATGGGCAAGATGAGCAGTATGAAATCCAGCCAATTTAAAATATTTCATTTTTCATGTATTGTTACTTCTGCAATGAAAGTGCTTATTTGATTGCACGATTCTGTATGCTTATACCTTTGCGACTATACTAGTTGCATCTAAAAGATTATCTGATATAATATTCGATATTTTTGTGTCATGTTAAGGTTTCCATTAGCATATGATTAGCATATGTGGAATTATCCTTTGTAACATCTGAGTAATTGGAGCATTGGAGCTAAAAAAGTTGTGTGGGTTTTTCTTTGGAGTTTTAGGTGTTCAGAAATCACTTGGGATTTTTTCAAAACTTGTACTTAATCCATAGTATTCAGCAGCATATACAATTCTGCATCATGTAACAGAAGGAATCTACATGAAAGATTTAAAAATTATACCTTGCCCCAGAATTAGTTTGCTTTTCACATCTGGGAAAATTAATCCCTTGTAAGCATTATAATAAAAATATTAAAGAAAAGAAAAAAAAAAAAGGGCCTTATAAAATGAAAAGAAGCCTGGCACAAGACCAAAAATATTACTAAATTACGTTCTCCTCGATGTATTCCAAGGTACAAGTGATACTTTGATTCTTACAAAGCCAACAGGCTCCAAAGCAAAATCTCTAAATAAGTGTCAGAAGGGGACAAAAGAGAGAGCCAGTTGCCTCAGTTTGTAAGTGAAAGCAACAGTTCTGGGACGCCCAGAACAAGGAGATGAAAGCGTTCATAATAAGCAAGAAAAAGTATTTATTTCACAAACATGGGAGAATTCTAGACAATCCCATGTTGTTTGTTATTAGTGTTGCTCACATCTAATATCTGAGCACAGGAGGTCAAAAGCTAAAAATACAGTCAATTTCCAAGTGGAAGTGGAACTTGGGTATTAGCATTCCAAGTGCAATAAATAGCAGTGAGAAAGATACTTGAATGTAAACTTCTACTTTATAATATAAATCATTGCAATTCTATAGACTATTCTCCTCAGTCATCACTATGAACATTAATAATATTAGTTTTTCTTAATACTTCTTAAATTTTGCATTTTTTTTTTCCATGGACGTAGTATGTCTAACTATTTAAAAGCTGAAGTGTTTATACAGGTCAGTAAGTTGCAATTGGTTTTACAGTCTTAAATCTTGCTAAGATCTCTGAACTTTGTAAGAGTACACAAATATAATCTTTATGGCAAAACATAAAAATATACTTGGAAAGAAGTATTAAGTGAATCATGTTGCTTACAATGCCACTGAGCAACATTTAAGAGTGGTTTAAAGTATAGTACAGTTGTTATCACAAAATCAGATTAAAGTAAATACTGAAGAACTAAATAAGATAGTTTTGCTACAATGAAAAACTGCAACTCTCATATTGCACAAATTAATTAAACAATTATGGAATACTTACAAGATTTTTAATCACCTCAGCACCAAGCAAGTGCATAAAGATGGGCAGAGAAAGACCTTACTAATCTTTATAATTTTCAACAGCAGCACCAATTTCTAAATAAATTTAGTTTCATGTCCAATGCATAAAGTATGATATAAAGAAAGCAAGTCTTTTTTAGTATTACAATTAAAAACTTTTTCATGTACTTGGAAACAATTTTAGTTCCAAATTGTTGGTGTCAGTACAATGCTATTCAGTATAATTAAACATGAATATAATTTTGCACACACAATTAAGTATTCTGTAACTGTACTTTAGAAATTATTAGCATGACTGAATGCATAACCAAGACTGATCAAATGTCACTTACTACCATAGCTTCATCATCAGTTTGTAGTAGATTGCTAATAAGGTTTTCAATAGAAAATATACTTGTCTGGGTTGATATTTTGCCCTTTTGAGTGATTTCAGATTGTCATAAACAACAAAAAAAGATTTTTCTCTTCCATTTAAAAAGTTCAGTTGGAACACAAGCTGAATCTCTTTTAGAGATTATCAGAGTATCAAAACTACTTTAACTGCTTAGCAAAAATGTGCAACAGTTGTGTATTAACCATTGGAAATTTCTGCAGGAATTACAGTGTTTATTACCCAAGATCCTTCCTTGTGTCTTGTTCAGTCATCAGGAATTGATTTGCTTCTTGCTGTATGTTAATAATAGTTAGTTCAGGTAACTAATTCCTAGGTTGTGGTATTCCTGATAGAATTTTTCAGAGTTCCTTTTCTCAGACTCCCAGTCTGCCATTCGTATGAGTTAGGAGAGATTTCTCTCTGGTTGGAAAGCTGAATCTGCATCTGCCAGCATCTGGTGTTCAGGTTTTACTCCAAACCCTTACCTCCGTCTCCCATCAGCGTATTAGCTTTGAACAATATAGAAATGTTTGGGAAAGTCATAATGATTTTCAGAATTGCCTTGGGTAGGTAGGGAATTCCAAAGGAAAGCCAGCAGTTGCTGCTGATAAAGTTCACTATTTCAGTTGGCAAGATTCACTATGTCCAAACAGGAATTTTGAGGAATTTACAATCTTTAAATAAACTAGTTGCAGCAGAAGGTCAAGTTAGATTTTTACTTTTTACTATTATATTACTGAAACTTTTCAGGGACTTTATATCAGAGCTTCTGTTTGGTGGTAGGTAGTTGGAGTGGAGTCCCAGCCTGAGCGTGTGCGGGTGTGTGCAGTGCTTGCCTGCTACTCACCTGGCTAGGAAAAGAGCGTGTCTGCACTCGAGCAAAATGTTGTGTTTTGGAGTTACAGAAGAGAAATATGGATGACCAGTAGAATGTCTGCCGACTAAAGTGACTAAAGATATGTTTTTTCCCTACAGATATCTGGTAAGCTCACAAGCCATGCTTATGGTAATGAGTTTTATCAACTGTTTGCGCTAAGTGAGAAGTCAGCCTTAAGTCCCTGCTTTGCAGGAGATTCTCATTTAACAAATGCAAGTGTGCAGGGACAGCACCTGTGCATAATACCACGCAAAATAAGCAAGGTTTAGAGTAGGCAGTTTGCTGTTTGTGTGGCCTAGTTTTAATAGCTCGCCACACTTTTGGAAAGTTCAACTAGATGGAAATAAACCCTAGATATAATATTACATTAATTAGAAAACAATGAAGTTAGTTTGTGCAGTTAAAGGAGTGTTTAGTAGGCCTTGGAATGTATACATAGCACAAGATAAATGGAAGTGGTGTATGTATTTTCAGATCAGCTGAGGTTTAAGCTTAATCTTAAGTGTTCCACAGATAGTAGATTAGACTTCAGATTAAATTGGACTTAAAGAAATACCTTTTTTTCCTTTTATTTTTTTCTGCATTTACACAAGGCAAAAGTCAGAATTTTCCTTTTTTTTTTTTTAGTCTGGGAATATGCATCCTTACTTGATTTCTTAAAACAATTTTGATTGGCTTGATTGTCTTATTCCATTGCCCAAGTTTGTTTCTTCTTTTATTTTCGTTAAAGGAAGAATCAAATATTTTTCCTCAATATATTGATGTAGAACAGTGACTTCAAACATTTTGGTGGTAAAGTCGCAAAGTGACACTGGACGTCACTAATACATACAAATGAAAATGTCATTTTCATCTGAAATCAGTGTTTATTCTAATAAGATTTATGTCTTTACACTTTCCACAAGTCCTTCGTATTTATACACCACACTTTTAGAGATTCTTTGTTATTTCTGTTTAAGACTAAGTGTTATGTAAATAGTGCAGTGCATATGTGTAGCACCTTATTAGTAGTTTACCATATTTTCCCATCCTCCCGATAGTTACTCGTGCTTTGCCAGTATCTGTAGGTACATAATATTACTTATGGGCAGTTATTAAATCTAAGATTTTCCTCATTTTTCTTGAAAGCAGTTGATGGAAGGCAAGAAGATTATGTCTGCTTTTCTCTTTGTAAAATCAGAGGCTCATGCTGAAGTGCAAAGTTTTGCAAAAAAGCTTTTATCCATTGTGATTTATACGTATCTGACTGTGGAAATGAGTGCGATCCTATTTACATAATAATAAAAGTAATAATATTAATCCTAGGCAGTGTGTAGCAGGTTTTCATTTTTCTTTTTGGATTTATCATTTGACACACAGAACAATATAGTATTGTGATTTTTTGGTCTCCCCCTTCTTTCTTGGTTTACTTAAAATGTATTTTTAATTATTCAGAATTTATATAGTACATGAGATATTTAACTTTTTTGGATGGTATGCCACTTCAGAATTCATGTATTTTATTTTAATCAGAAGATCTGTTTCACCGGAATTTGCTTTGTGAAGGGTTTATTTAAACTGTTTAGAAATGAATTAAACTTAGTTCTTTTCCGTTCTTTTGCAGTTTTAAGGACTATCATTTTAAAAATTGTAGCATAATTTTATTATCAGAAACTGCAGTAGAAGTATTTAAAAAAAAAACTTAAGTCTGAAAGTTGACAGTAATTATCTCTTGCTTGCTCATTCCATATACATACTTTCCAGCGAAATGGAAAATTTAAATGTAGAATTATGACTCTCCAAATTACCTTTATCAGTAAAATAACTTCTACTGACAGTTACTTACAAAGCAGAAAGAATGAGCCTTTTCAGTCAATGCATTTTCTATTCCAGTCTTATATCAGTTGTATATAATGCGTGGAGTTTAGTAGCCTATTCTCAACACAGAGTAGAGAGCAACTTTCAAAAAATTCATTAAGGCTATTAAGAGCTGTAGTTGAAATATCACAGTTGACACCATTTATAGTTCTTTGTTACTTACTTTAAATAGCTGTGAATAATCAAGTGATATTTCCTTCTGCTATGTGAAGAACAAAAATGGTAGGTAGTATTTGGGAATTAAAGCTTCAGTTAAAAATAAAGCTGAGTCTTTGTATCCTGCTTGATGTAGTGGAATATCTAATTAGTAGTCTGCAGTATAGAAATATAAATGTGATATTTTTAAGATAACATTAACATTGTATCTCATTTCAGCTTATTAAACTTTTCGGTAAATTTGCCTGAGAAAATGCAGGTACCTGGTAGTAACTCTGCATTTTGCTTGAATAGCTATTGATGGCTTTCAGCCATCCATGCATCTAACCATGTGGCAAGTGAAAATACAAGAGCTTCTGAGGCTGGTACTGTCTTCAAAATGTGGACTTCTAAGTATAAACTGCCTTGGTCTATTTTTAAATCCATTTCTCTAAGACAGGGCCTATGCATTTGCCATGTCCTTCTCTCCTTCCAGGAATGTTTCAAGGTAAAAATTAGTTTCACCAGCATTTTACAGAGGGACAGCAGCCTCCAACCATGCAGAATTCCACAACTATCATCAGCTCAATTCTTCCAGCTTCCCAAATTAGTACTGCAGCTGAGGACAGGCTGTGGAGAGGCTCCAGCAGGTAGTTGTTGCTTTTGGAGGGCTCATTATGGCTGGATCCTTGGAGTGCGTAAGCTCAGCAGCCTACGGAGAGCCCAGGAAGGAAGGGCTGAAGGTGATGTGAGGAGCTTGGGTTCCTAGAGAAAGGATGAAAGTTAGTCACTGGGTCTTAGGACTGGACAGTGGAAATTTTTAGGGATAGTGGAACATGGATAGCACCATTCTTTCTTTTGAAAGTATGAAATGCAAGTTGATGGTAACACAATCGTGCTTTTCAAGTACACTGAGGGACTCAGGGGAGAAGAATTATCCTTTGATGATATGACCAAAGTGAACAGTCGTTGCCTTCCTACCCTTGTTCTCTACCTCTTCACATCCCATATTAATATTTCAGTCCATTATATAACAGCAATTTCTAATTACTTTGATTAGGGTGCATATAAGAGAATCATTTAAAGATGGATTGCACATCCTTAATTACAATTTTTAAAACATTTCACAGATGTAACAGACAGTACATAAACAATTTTATTTAGTTGTCTATGTTTGTATAGTAGTTTAGAAAGATAGTACTTTAAAGAAAAAATATAGAGAGTCTGACTGGGAAGGACCTGAGCCACAGATAACTAGAGGCTGAGCGTGCATGGAGAAATGTCTTTGCTTTACACACTTTGGCATCTGGATTTGTCCACCTTCAGAGACAGGATGATGCCCTCGAGGGACTTTGGTGTGACCTATTGTTGCTGTTCTCATATATGTGCGTGTGTATATATGTGTATGGAGAAATATATATATATATATTTAAAAAGCTCGTTGTTATTGTTAATATCAGAAAGGTTTTTACTACTTCCTTCCATATTGGAACCGTATTGGCTGAAGTTTTCTTATATCTGTATAAACTGTCTTGAGAAAAAAAGTCGAATGAATAACTTCAGTATAGACACTTAACATCTGATATATTTTAAATAAATAAAAATAGTGTTTTGTTAGGCTTTATTGGACCCACCTACAATTTGTAAATACAGACCAAAATTTAATTGTAGTTAACTTGAATGAAATTTTTTTCCCTAGGTTGGTGCATGTTCACATCTCTGTAATTCTCTGTTGCAGCTCTTTCAACATAGCAGTCTAGGAAGCAAACTTGGTTGTGTAGACCTGCTACTGATGTGTCTGTTCAGAAAGACTTAGATGTTTCAGATGTTTTCCAAAAGCCTTTGACCAGCTGCTGTAATAAATAGTTTAACTTCTGCTATCTTAATCTTTAGGCAGTATTTCCACATGATAGTTCTGCTGTGCTCTTGGGACTCTTCTGTTTGTTTGTTGGTGCCTTTTAAGTTCTCCCTGAGCTATGTAAAATGAGAGCTTTTAGCAGCAAATTTTCTGTGAACATAGATGAAGGATGATGCGAGGAACAGAATCTGCAAAGAATGTGTTACGTAAAGAAATTCTGTAAAGGAATAAAGCCTTCTTTAGACCTTAATTTAGAGTGCTGCTCATATGTTCATCCAAAATAGCGGCTAACATTTTCTATGTCAGCTGCAACTGTAATTTATATCATGCTGTTACAATACCTAAGCATCTTATCCAAAACTTATTAACGGGCTGTCTTTGATCCTTTTTGGGGAGAAATTCTGCTTGACACAAAAGCCACACTGATATATTAATTCTGTTAGCTATAGAAATGTGTATGCATGTGATTAGCCCAGCTTCCAAATAGTAAACATGATATAGTAAATAAAATGTTTATGGGTATTACTTTAAAGATCACCGATTTGTACAGATTTTTTTTTTACTAAAATTTTTTTCAAAGTACAAGCTAGTGAAATCACCTTACTCTATTTCTTAAACATTAATCTTAAACATTTGTTTCAGTGGACCAGAATCCTTCCTCTTTTTAGGAAAACGTAACTATTTCTCTGCGTTTTGTATTACTTATTGTCTCCTCCTTATCAATTGTTTTTGAAAAAAAATGATATATGCAAATCTTGTTGGTTGTAGTCCTGCCATAAATAAATTGTAGTCCAAGGATATGTGCAATTAATCATTTCACTTTATAGCCTTGTATATTTTGTTTTGTGGTATGCTGTAAGGTAGTGACCTCAATCTGAATGTAAAATAGCACAACTTTAGTTGCTTGCAGCATCTAAAGACAAAACTGAATCCAGTGTAATGTTCTTCGTAAGTCATTTCCCCTTTTTGGATTTTCATTTAGTTGTAAGATTGCGTAAACACCACCAATTTTATGTGCTTGGATGGGAAAAGTGTTTTTCAAAAAGCATTTGATAAATATTGACTGCAGAAAAGTTGCACTAAAATAGCTGTTCATTGTGTCTTCAGAACAAGTTCATAGACACTTGGATCAGCATGAGGTGAAATACTTGCAATTTGCTTTCCGTTGGATGAATAACTTACTGATGAGAGAGGTCCCTTTACGGTGTACCATCAGGCTGTGGGACACATACCAAGTAAGTACTACTTTTATACCTTCATAACTCTGAATGTTTTATATTTTGTATATGTAGGTATTTTTGCTTATTAACTTTCCTGAATGTTTTGTGTCTAAGAACTGTAGCAGTAAGGGGAAAAAATAACAGTGATCATTACCACTTTGAAAACGCTTCATGCCTTTGGTTATATTGTGCTTTAAAAACAAGCAAAACTTGATATCATCACAATTTATGGTACTGAAGTAAACACCTACTCAGGTCATGGTTTAACATCAGTACCCTCTCCTAGCTCTTTGGCAAAAAGCAAGATATTAAGTTTGACTTAATGCCCTCCATTGGTTTTTAAGTTCTAGACTTCTTCTTGTCCTAGTTAGCTGCTCATTCCAGTATTCGTTTCTAGTCTTGAATTCCCAGTGCTCATCCTTCAGTCATATTTTCTGCCTTATTATTTCTGTGGACTAGACACCTTATGCTATTGAACTCTTGGTGAGATTTTTTTTTCTCAATAGTTTCATACCATCTGCTCAGTGGTAAGTGAAAAAACTCAGAGAAAAAAAAGATTTTCCTGTTCTTAATTCTGTTTCTTAATATTTCAGTGACTTCTGGCTGCAATTTTTAAATACAGATTTAAGCAATGCACTCCTATTAAGTGGGTCTAGTGTGTTAAAATTAGCTTAAAAAGGTTAAGAGCTTAAAAATAATTTATGGGAAATTTCAACTGCATTAATTTAGTAGACATGGCGGTGACCGGAGTAAATCATAATAATATCTCATAAAGAGACATAAAATATTTTAATATCTATGTCATTACAAGTGCTTGTTATGTAGCAGTTAGTACTTAGTAGTCAGTTAGACCTTAGTGGCAGAAAGTGCCTTTAGACCATCTATCCAGAGAATTCTGAATTCAGGTAATTGAACCTATGGCAGAGAATTTGAATTGCTTGTTATTTCTTTAAAGAATCCAGTAAGTTTTTTCAATAGAGTGTGTTTTCTAGAAAGACGTCCACAATCTGATAGGAAAATGTGAAGATTTGAGGAAGCTGTCACTTCTCCTGCTAGTCTGTCAGTACAAGTTTTATTTGGTTGTTTATTTTCAAAAATTTGTTGGATTAAACTAATTATTGCCTTCCTCTGGGGTCTCTTTTTGTATTACTGCTTCTCTTTGGGCTGTCTCAGTATTGCCTACTTTGATAATAATCTGTTGTTTTCTGAGATTGATCTATTATTCACTCTAGCTTCTGCTAGTACATGGAAATTTCTTTTGGTGGGTAGTAGTGATGCTTCACAAGATCTTTCTGATAAACTAACATTTTTGAGCTTTTCAAGGGTTTCAATGTAGCTAATTTCTCTGGTCTTGAATATTTTTTGTAGCCATTGCTTCAGAATTTGAAACTTCTGAGGCTTTTTTTTTTTTTTTTTTAGTCATGTTGACTCTAGCACTGTGTTCCATACTTGAACACTGGTCTCGTCAATATGCTGTGTGTAGAGATGTAAAATTTCTTCCTTGTTCCAGATCACTACACAGGTACATCCAAGGATTAGCTGTTTTGCCAAAATTTCCCTTCGAGCTTATGATGTGTGAACTATGATTCCTCAGTAGGTTTTCTTTTTTTGTGAAAGTAAGATTATATCTTACTCTCTTAAACTGTTGCCGTGCTGAACATGATCATCTCTTATCCATAGGCATGCTAGTGCATAGGCAACTGTCATATTCCAGTTCGGTGGGATCTTTAAAAAAAATACCAAAAAATACCTAAATTTGATAATTCTGAGGTTCTGATAGTTTAATTTCTGCTTGATGCAAATATTGTTTTCTTATAGTAGTCATCTACAGTATTTTAAAACTAAACTTGGGATTTCCAAGTGCATCTTAAAATTAAAATTTATAATTCCATATAACTTTTTTATGTATAGACTAATGTATAAGGAGTATTTTTTTCTATTTTGACTCTACGTGTATCAAATCTATATTGTTTCTTAGATTTTGTTATTTAGTACACTGTTCCATATACCCTTTCTTTTTAATTGTGTATTTAAGCCCAATAAGGATATCTTCTGAAAAAAACCTAAAACAATGTTATAAATTGCTTAATAGATTTCATTTGTGCTTATATCAAATTTCTTCTCATCCAGTACCAACAATAAGACTAATAAATGCAGTATAACTACCAGAGCTGCTAAAGTTTGTGCTGACGTGTTAAGCAGTAACATTATAGATTTCTGCACAAATAACTTGTCATTAAGCCATTTCAATTGCATATAATTTTTAACTTAATCTTTAACATTTTATGGAAGTTTTCAGACTGCCACTTTGTAAAAGATTTGAAGATGGAATTCGTTCAATTAGCTTCATCTTCTGATTCGTGATTTTAACAGTAAATCCAAGTAGACCATTTTAGAGCTATGTTGGTAAAGAAGTTTTGCTGAGTCTAGCTATAGACCTGTGAGGGTGGATTTGAAAGAGTATTCAAAATTAGTAGAAGCAGATACGTCATAGGCAATCATATTTTTGAAAGAAACTTTAGCTGTCTAAGCATAGATGGAAACACAAATGCTACCAAAAACTGCAAGAGCCTGAATACTACTGAGCATTTAATTGTTTTCCTGAATGTGCTCAAGAGGTAATGATACCAATTATCGGGCTTGGTTTTGTGTCCTAAGGCGAGACAATAAGCAGAGCTGGGATTTTGCCTTGGACTTCCAAAGCAGTGCCTTGTGCTAAAAGCAGAGCTCATTTTCTCGTGACCAGGGGTAGGGCGGTTCAGGGGCAGGACGGCACACTTAGTATTTGGGTGTCAAATACTGCTTACTGTGATAGATAGCTGCTGCTCTTCGAAATTGTTTGAAAAGTTGCTTGATATTTTTTGAAGTTCTTGGATGAACTTCAGTGCGATCAGGATTGGACACCTAGATGATGTCCAGTTATTTCTTAAGAAAGGTATTTTGGCCCATATCTCATCTTCTGTAAAGTTTAATTCTGAATTCATTGGTCACATGTTATGCTATGTTAAATAAGTCATTGCACTTCATATAATCAAAATTATTTGTACTTGAACTAATAGTTGAGCGAAAATACTTTGCAAAGGTTCATAAATCTTTCCTTTTACTGAAGTTAACATTCTGGTATTCTAAAACTTTATCTCCAAAATACATTAAAATATATCACTGTCTTTTACAGCAGAGCTCTACGGAGTAGATAAAAATAATTATGTATCTTGCTTGCTTACTTAGGAGATGTTCCAAAACCTTCTAAACCACAAATATTTAGTTGAATTTATTCTTTGCCCTGAATTGCATTTTAACAAAAGTGAATAACCACATTTTCACTTTTTTTCCCCTTATTTTTCTAAAAGTAATTGTTATAAGTATCTTGTATGTTCTTTTAAAAGTGAAATTGCTTGGTAAAGTTCCCTCAGGACACTCGCATTCTAAGTCTATGAAAGTGAATTATGTGAATGTTCATAGACTTTGTCATAGGTAATAGGCTCTGCAAGCTAAAATAGTGCAAAACAAGACCTCAGTTTTATCTTTTTATTATTTCCTGCCTTTTTATCCTGCATGTTGTCACCTTTTTAACATAAAGGATGGGTAATATGATGACTAAATTATTCAGAATATATCAGTGTTTAACATTTTTCTGCATTTATGAAATGGAAAGTTGTATATTTGTTCCTTTCCAGAGGGGGTCCCTGACTCGGATTTAAAGATTTCATGGCATATTTAAAACAATAGCTTTGTTGGCTTTTATCGCTAACTTAAAAGACACAGTATATTGTATTTGAAAATTCTAGAGATAGCTGTTTGCTCCGATTTGTCTAGTCATATAGTCTTTAGTTTTAATTATCAGGAAAAAAGACTGCCATTATTTTGTTTTCTTGAACCATGTGTAAGTATTGACTTCTAAACAGTATCTGACTGCTGGGTGTTTGGAAGCTGGAAGGCAGCATCTCCCACACTGTCAAAGTCAGGTAGTCATCCTGGTAAGAGATATTATGTGGATGACTTTTAAAATATGATAAGAATTTTCATTTGCATTTTCATACTTTCTTTTTTTTATAAGTTACTTTTCCTGAAGAATGCAGTGGCTGTATTTTTTGCTACGCTGTTTCCCTTCTACAGTGATGTACTTGAATGCCTTTTTGTGCTGTCTTTTCATCCATCAGCTCTTCTGTGTACATAAATCTAAAGAAGCACCTAATATGCTGAGGAAACCCTGACAGAAGTTCCATAGTTAAATGTTTGCTCAGACTTTCGCTTTTGTTAAGATATTAACAAGAGGGATGTGGAGCTGCTGGAGAGAGTCCAGCGCAGGGCCACAAGGATCATCAGGGGCCTGGAACATCTGCCCTACGAGGAGAGGCTGAGGGAGCTGGGCCTGTTCAGCCTGGAGATGAGAAGGCTGAGAGGGGACCTGATCAGTGTCTATAAGTACCTCAAGGGAGGCAGCGAGGAGGATGGTGCTGGCCTCTTTTCACTGGTGGCCACCGACAGAACTAGAGGAAGTGGCCACAAACTAAAGCACCAAAAGTTCCACAGGAACTTTCTTAACAGTGAGGGTGCCAGAGCACCAGAACAGGCTGCCCAGAGAGGTTGTGGAGTCTCCTTCTCTGGAGATCTTCAAAACCCGCCTGGATGCCACCCTGTGCCACGTGCTCTAGGTGACCCTGCGTGTGCAGGGGGGTTGGACTAGATGACCTCTAGAGGACCCTTCCAACCTTAAGCATTCTATGATTCTATGATTAACATTTTTCTGGATCTGAAACTGGTTTCTTTAATAAAAAAAAAATGCGGAGTATGTATGTATTTTATAGAAATTCATGGAAAACTGCATCTGCCCTGTGTTTTCTCTTTACACAAATTAAGTTACAAGCTTAACTCTGTAGACATGTTAAAAGTATTTTGGCTATGTTATGAGTACAGGAGCACACACACGTGAGCCAAAGCTATGTGTATGAATGTTACTTGCCAGGCAAAGTCAGTCACTGGAATTTAAGGAATGTTCCAACAAGAATATTTTATTTTTTTTATGTGTTTCCAGGCAATATGTAGAAGTAATCAAGGATTCTAATTCCCTGAACGTGAGATAATTTAAGTCTCGTTTCCAGTAGAGTTGCCCTGTGGTTACTGTTGATTTAAAAAAAAAAATCACAATTCCAACAGGAATTTGTTTCTCAACAGACATTTGAGAACCTGCACAGGAAGGCTATTATTGCTACCATAGTTTCTGTCAAAGTGTAAGCCAGCAGAGATGTCAGAGATTTAAAAGATACTGCTAAAGCTGGATTTTATTTTAATTGCCAGGACCGCTGAATATTTAACATAGTTAGCATTTTTAACATCTTTTTTGAAGAAAACTCAAGAAATGTCCAACAAACATTATTAAATATTTATATTTTAAAAATATATTTTACTATTTTTAAAACATTCTGTGGTACAGATTTTTGCAATTTCTTTATGCAGTGTGAAGGAAACTATCTTTGAGTTCATTTCCCCTTATTTGATTATGAGAATTAGTGTCAAAGCACTCCATTCACGTTTTCCACACCATTTATTTCAAAACTGTTTTATCTCTTTCTATGCCATCCTCCCTGTTTCAAGCTGAAAATTTCTGCACGTGTAATAGCTTTTCCATGACCTTTCTGTGACTATCCTTCTTCTCTGCGAAAGACTGTATTGTGTAATGTTTTTGTCATCTGCTAAATGGAAACCTCATCAAGTTGCGAGCACACTATGCAGTCATACTGCCAGACGAGGCTGTTTTCTTCTTCATATCTGCGTATATAACTTTTTTGCTTTTTTGGGTATTAAACACTTTCAGGTAACGATTTATAGCAAGTGGTTGATGTAAAATACAGCATCAGGTATGTCATTGTTGCGTTGTTATCTCTGTGTCCGTGTCTGCAACTATCCAGATTGAATTTCATTTGCCATTTTATTATTCAGTAATGTAAGTGCTCTCTGCAACATCATGGGAACCAGTTTTATTTTCCACCAGTAAAAGCTATCCTGATATCTTACATTGCTACCAAACTACTATTCCTCAAGATCATTAAGTAATGTGTGCAAATACCTCTCTGATATTTTTCTCCTTTGTTTCTTATATTTTAGTAATACTTTAATTCATGAACACTTCCAATCTGGTCTGAAAGAGCTTAACTCTATAGAGAGTATTGCTTAGCAACCTTGGTAAAAGGATTTGGCCATCTGAATGTTTAATATCCAATTACTAAGACACAGGTAGGATTGTATCCTTGGATTTTCTAGGCATTCATCAGTTTGTCTGAAACAGGTCAGTGAGTTAAGCATTTCTGAAGTGGAGGAGAGAGACACAGAGAGACATAACCTTTCGTAGGCAGACATAAAGTGTGTTTGCAAAATATTATTTTTCTTAGGAAATAAAGCTAAACAATATTAGGGGATTAGGTAGTGACTTTTCTGGCTGAGTACCATGAAAGCAAACCAGTGACTGGGTACCGAAGAGTCAGAGGCCTCTGGGGTGTGTGCCCATGGCCTCCACTTTGTTCCTGGCGCCTTTTGTTTTCTTTTGGAGATATTTTTTCTACATTCCTTCTTGACAGCTCGAGTTCACTGCCCTCCGGTCTGCCCAGCTCTCGTCTTCCCACTTCCACTAGAATTCAAAAGTATCTTTTCACACTGTATGCTTCAAAAGTAAACTTAAAGAATGACTTAAATCAAACTTAATCCTTGGACACAGAAGGAAGAGCTTCTGACTGGCTACCTGTATCTTTTTCTTAAAAATCTAAACCTTTTTCTTAAAAATCTGAACGTGTTTCGGTTTAAACAAAACCTTTTTCTAGCTCGGCATTTCTTTAGAAATTACTAGATCCGTTTGTATTCAGCAAGGCAGTATTTTCCCTTATCTTTCTAGACTCCTGATATGTAGAGCTTTGAATTGAAAAGTTTTGATACTTTTCCAATCTGTCAATCAGACAACTGACTCTCTTCACCTTCTATCACAGGAAAAAGTTATCTTGCTGGATAACCTTATTGCCAAGACAACCAGCTCTTGACAAGAGTGATCCTCATTAGGACTTACTTTATTATTGCAGGTGATTGTATTGTACTGGTAAAGCACTTAAGTCAGTGACCTTTTACCCTTTATTTTGTGCTAACTGCCATCCGAAATAACAGAAAACTAAAGGAAAAGAAGGTGAAATGTTTGCCCAAAAAAGGCTGCTTTTTCTTGAACTGTTTGTACAACTTTGCCTACAGTCTTTAATGTGTGTAAGGATGTTGTGCAGAATAGAGAGAGAGAGAGAGGGAGAAAAAAAAAAAGTTTCTTGAACAGTGATTCAGCTGTTGAATAGCTGATTTTGTGACCCACAGAAACCCTATTTGTATATAAGCTCTCAGTTTCCTTGTAGGAAAGGAGAAAGCTGGATGCTCTTTGCAGAATTATAATAATAATTCTGGTCCAGCTCATTAGCTGTTCCTATATAAAGAATATTTTTTCAATTTCCTGATGAGAAATACAAGAGATAGAGTTTCCAAATTCCAGTGCTTTGCATGCTACTGTCGAAAGCAAGGTAAGCAGGGCTCGATCCAGAGCTGGGCTGCACAACAGATGTAAAACGGATCCAACTAATCTTTAGTTATATATCCTCACCTTCCCTCATTTTATCCTGTATGCTTTGCCTCAACACAATAGGATGAAGAAAGAAAAGCAAACAACAGAAAAATCCTTAAACACCATCTGCTTAGCCCAGTCTTCGTTTTCATGTTCTTTCTAGACTTTGATAGAAGAAATGATCTTAGCAACTGCTGTGTCCCTGCTAGATTCGCGAGGTGCGGCAGGGCAGCTCTGGACAGCAAAGCCTGGGCTGCAGTGTCAGGTGGCCTCGAGGGAGGGAGGGACTGCCCGTTTGGTGGTGTCTGCCCGGACTGTGGGACATGCGTTCACCCTAGCGTCATCAAACTGGCAGGAGCTGTCAATGAGATGCTTAAATCTGTTGCCACATAAGAACTGATATTTGCCTGTCACAAAGGCAGTTTTGAATGTTTTTGTCCCTCGCACACGGTGCTTGAGAATTTCTAGTTTTAAAGGTCTGTGAGATCTGGAACTCAGGTGTTAAGCCTCCAGTCTTTCTACTTATGGGCTTACTGTCAATAGCGACAGTGGAGTTCAACTTGAGTTCAGCTTGAGATCTAAGATCCAAAAGGGGCCTTAATAGGACTCTGTGTGGTACATGTGTTAAGTATTTAAGTTTTTATTACAGTTGATGGAGACCGTGTCAATAAAGAAATCTTAATACTAGAACTGAAGATCTGAGTTTCTTCAAAAAATTAGTTAAAATTTCTTTCTGAAAATTAAAAAGGAGTTTTTATAATGTGCAATTCCAAGCCATCTAGATTTGTTCAACTCTTTCTTTAATGTTACCAGCTTCTATTCTAGGTGAACATCTTATAATTTAAGTCAGTGTGAATTAGAAAGGCAGGTGTGTATGACCAACTTTTAACCAACTTGTTTTGATAGCTGTCACTGACCTGGGGTATTTGATGTGCAAAATTAAAGCAGGCAAATAAGTATATTCCAGAGTAGTCACACTGTTTATGAGGAAAATGTTTAGACTTCGTGTTGATGCACAGAACAATGAAACTGATACAGAGAAGGAAGCTTTTAGGTTTTCTAGGTTCAACTTCCAAAGGCAGCCTCCAGAGCTGTTGAAGTAAATGGCAGTGTTCTGTGGATAAGAAGTTGATTGAGAATGTAGAGAGCATCACATAAAGCATTTTTTCTTATGCTTAATCTTAAAAATGTGAGTAATCTCATTGACTTCAGTAGAACAACTCATGAATTTAGTTAATTAAGCGTGTACGTAAAGTGCTGTATTGATCAGGATCTTAATGCATTACTCTAGTGGGATGCTAATCCAGTGTCATGCACAGTCTAGGGAATAGTTTGTTCTGCTTTGTTACTAATTTGAAGTACTCTCTGTGATGGTTTCTAAAGGCAGATTTTATTAGAATTAATATAATTCTCCCTCAAAGAAGAAATTCTGAAATAGAATCATGCTACTGTCCAAGAAAAGAGAAAGGAAAATTGCTTTTCTTGTGTCTGTGTGCCATTAAATGTTGTGCTTCTCTTCGATTTTCTGCATGTCACACTTTTGTAACACCTTTCTGCAGTTTCTAAGCTAGATTTAAAATTAGTATCTTTAGTCTCTGAGTATACCTTTAGCCTTTGAATCACTTGCTTTTGACTTCGTAAAATTTTGTAAGAGGACTTTATTCTTAAAGCTAACTGTGTACAAATATTGCTTTCATAGTATTCTGTGGCACACTGCTTTATTATAAAGCACACTGCTTTCCTCTATTGTAAACTTTCCTCTGATTATTATCTAATGTTTGCATAGCCAATTATCTTTTTAGTGTATTGATTTATATAAATGAATACAGAGTACAGAATTTCAGTCTATTCAATCTAATTTTACCCAGTTCTTTTTCCCAAGCCTAAAAACTTTTAGGTAAATTTGGGAATGAGAGAATTTTAAATGTCTTCCATGAACAAAATAACAGCTAGGACTAAAAGATTTTTGAATGTTTACATATTAAAAGTCAGTATTTCAGAATGGGAAATATTTGGGGAAAGACAAGCTACTGGCTGTCTTAGTTCCATAAGATTTATAGCTCGATAACCCTATTTTATTTCTTTTAACAGTATGAGTTTCATATTAGAGATCTCTTAACCAGGTATGTAGTAAGAGTAGCTGCTTCATATTGCTTCTGCCTGTGTAGATTGGGAAGTCAGGGACTTGGAATTTATTGTGTGGCTTCAAAAGGCAGTTTCCGTGCTCCTGACTTGAAGAAAGGTAGTTCTGTTTGCTACTTAAATGAGGCACCTTAATGTAGCAGCCACTAATATATATTCCTGCCTCTGCTTCTACATTTACCATCGTCAATTCTTGCAGTTTATTTCTGCTGATCTGATGCTCTCCTGCCCCACAGTGAGCTGAAGCATCTGAGCCACCACAGGTGGTAAGTGATCTGCAAGAGGCTTCCTGAACCGTTCATTCAAACCTTGGTTTCACTGTTTCTTTAAGTTGGTATAACTTTTTCCTTTTCTGTTGGGTAGGTTTTCACCTGGTTCAGTTTAATGATCTGGCTCTCTGCATGGCTACATAAGCCTTCTTATTGCCTTAAAACAAGTCACAAAGTGGTGAGGGCTACATGAAAACACCTTTTCATCGAGAGCCTATTTCTATATTGCCTTGAAGCAGTTGTAGAACTGGATGTATCAATTTTTTCACCAGATGCTGCATGGATTTATATTATTTTCTCCTCTGTCTGCATGTCTGGGGCAGACTGTTTAGCCCATCTGCCCTGCAGAGAAAACAGGTAGTTGTTAGAGCAAGGATGGCTCAAGAGCAAGCCTGGAGTTAACATTTTGTCAAAGGGTAAACTCTTTTGTTACCATTATTTATGCGAGTAGTCCAGCAGTATATCCTCAATATTTAATATTGCATAGTACGGATACATGGAGAAATATGCTTGGCCAAAGGAAAAATAAATCAGAATCTCGTACAAAATGCCTAGTATGAGATCATTATGTGTACAAAGGTGGGTCATTCTCTACATAAGCTCTTGTTAAGTTTTGCAACCTGTTTTAGTTGTTATTTCTGATTTATCCCAATGACACTGTTTCTATGACTCTAACATGCTCTTTATTTTTGATTATTAAATTTCTTTTTTTTTAATTGCCAGCACAGCAAACTAAAGCTAGCATGTGGAATTCGGACTTCTTCGTTTTTGCTACCCATAATGAGAAATCTTGAAGTCAAATAATGGCTTCAGAAATACATAGCTAGGTAGGTATGTCTTCAGGGGATTTGTTCAGGATGAGCTGACTTGTAGTTGGTGAAAAGTACCTTTTGATGCATGAGGAAGCACAGATCCAAGCTGATAAGTCTTGTCAGCTGCCTGGTTTTACATCTTCATGGATTTTACTTGTGGGTAGAATGAGAGAAAAAGGCCTGACAGTTAAGCCCCCTTCATTACTTTAAAAACAGATTGTTATCATTAGACATGAAACATATTTGAAAACTTCACCCAAAGTCATTTTTTTCAAAGCCATTCTGAACTTCATTTTGTGCAACATAGAAAAATAATTGCCACTTTTTTTGCAGATTTTAATTAAAAGTGATTCCTCTTACATTATACTGTATGTTTCATCTTTTTTTTTAACCATTGTTTACTATTTTAGAAAGAAAGAAATGAGAGAAATCCTCCATTTCAAGCATTTTTGTCTGAAATTTCTTTGAGCTTAATGACTCGGGATTTTCTTCTCATACTCCTAATATTCTTTAAATGAGAGGTATTAGGCCAGATACCCTGCGTATGCAGGGGGGTTGGACTAGATGATCTCTAGAGGGCCCTTCCAACCTTAAGCATTCTATGATTCTATTCCTGATTTCCTTCTTTTGTACTTTTGTGGTAGCTTGACTATTTGCAGCATGGATGCAGGGAGTCCCTTACCTGGGTTCTGTCCAGACATGCAGTGCTGGTGCATGATCCTGAACTTCCAGGAGAAGAAGCCAGAGGGAAATAGGAACTTTGCATGGAAGCTCTCCCATGCAGGGCCGAGCTGCTTGCCTTTTATTCAGAACCTTTCCTTGCTAACCATGGGTCATGTCATATGAGACAACACTGCAAGTTTGGGACACACCATGCAGTATGTGTACATAGAATATATGCACAGCAATCCCCTATAATTTACCTGCCTGCAGTATGGGCAGTTTCCAGCTGAAGTAGAAAGCATTGTTTGCATACAATTCCAGATCATTTAAATTGCTTGGTAAATGGAACTTCCCAACAGATTGCAAATCCTGTAGACCTAGACTGAATGCTTTTGGTTATTTTATTTAGTATTGTAAGGACAGAATTTAATTAGTTTCTGAAGTTGCTGCTGTATTATAATAGTTATACTAGTTATTGGCATTCCTGGAAGTGCGCACTGGCAATTAAACCACCATTCCCTGCTCCCCCTTTTCTTGTGTGTGTTGTAGTTGTCAGGACCTGAACAAATGTGAAATGATAATCTAAACAAGTTGCACAGTTCTCCAGTCCCTTATTTCAAATTTACCGAAACATTTATAGCTAGCACATTTGATGTAGATTACCTTAATGTGAGAATGCATACTGCTTCCAAATTACACATAACTTTGAGCAGCCAACATTTTAAATCAGATCAGAAGTGTTTATAGCTGTAAGATGAACTGCTGAATAAAAATATAAGCATACATTTGAAAATGAACAACAAAATTGGAAATAATATTGAATATATGCTTTGTATTATTGAGCATAATAAACTTATAGCAGAACACCAACCAAACAAGGAACAAAATAAATTGCTATAAAACAGACTTGTGAAGCTGAGAAATCTAAGATTGATACCACTTTATAAGACTAAGAAACCTCAAAGCCATGGGTAAAATAATTAGTCTATACATATTTGTGACAATTTTTATAGTATAAAGGATTCTGCTAAACTGAAAGTTAATACATTAAGGTGTGTAGATTAGGCTGATCTTTTTCAATGCAGAATATTTTAATGAGCAATCTGCTCAGAAAATTCATTAAGCTGTCAAAATATTTTTTTTGACTCTTCCGCTGTGTAAGACAGTCCCTGTATCCAAAAGTAACCTTTATAGAAATAGATATGGCAAATTTGTATTCAGCAGATCTGTTACATATTCAATAAGAATAGCTGCTTTTTAGTAGTCACCATAGATACTTGTGGGCATATCATGGAAGGAATATAATTTATGTTTGTTTCTTGAGTGCACAACATCATTTGTATTGTTTGTACATTTAAGAACCTTGCCTTCCTTTGTCTGTCTTGTACTTTTTGTCCCAGTGTTCTTAGTATCAGAATATTAAGAAAGAATAGGAATGCCTCTCTTGGATTCGTGACACATGACAGTCCTGTGCTTTCTTCTGGTATTTGGGTTGCTCTTGACTGTTGCGGAACTATTTTACCCTTCCAGTCTCCCAGGGACTCTTGGTGATTTTTTGTTTCCTCACCATCCTATTCATGGGTGATCAGAACCTTTGCTACAAAATAACTGTCAGCTTTATGCTCGTGATCTGCATATCTACTTTTTTTAAAAAATTATATCTCACCCATAATTAAAGTATCCATTTCATCTAGTCTATATGACAATTTTCCCTAGAAAGATGATTAAATTAGCAATATATTGATACCAATAATCCTTTTTTTTTTTTCCTCACCTGAGATCTTAGTTCTCTTACTTTAGGAACCTGCTCAGAATTTCCAACATATTTTTTGTATATCTGCACTGTACTTCCCCTCACAGAATTTCAAAAACAACAACTTTAATTCTTGTTTTGAACTCTTTGTGCAATATGAAGTATATGAATCTCTTAAGGCACAAATAATATGTAATTTCCTTCCTGTGTCATTTTTTAAGTCATCCATCCTTCAGTTCCTTTATTTGCTTGCCATTTTTCTCCATAAACTGTTCTTGTGCTATACTATACAAATTTCAGGGTTTCTTCTCAAAAAGTTCTTAAAAGTTGAGGATTAACTGTCAAAAAAAAGAAAGCTTTCGAAGTGCATATAAAAATTTTGGCTGTTCAAAAATGTATGCTTATTTTCTTTAGCAAAAAGAAAAAAAAGAAGTAACACTAAATATGTTACAATGTGTCAGTGACAATGCAGAGGTTCTAGAGTGATGTTAAAGATCAGATATGGATAGTGATTTTCAAATTAAATCTGATTTTGGCCGTCCTTTTAACTGTTTTATGTATTATTCCAGTAGACTTTTTTCCTTCTTTGACAGTTTAGATTAATTTCAAAACAAAAATCAATCTAGAGAGCTTAAGTTTTGCAATGGTTTGGAAAGTGTTTTTTTCTCCTGATTATTCAGATCTCTGAACAGAACAATGTAGGACGTGCAAGAGAAAATAAAATCTGTGAAATATTTTATTATTGCAGTGGTTATTCTTTTTAAATCTATAAATCAGCTATTTATTTTTTGTCTAGTTTATTCCCCTATTTTAAAGGGTATCTTTAAAAGAATTTTCACTTCTGTATTCAGTATGTTTGGCTACCCTCTAATCTGTTTTCAACGTGCAGGAAATAAAACAGTTGGCTACCTTGTACTTTAAGTCAGTTGTTTATAATCATTCCAGGTAACTTTATTGTTTTAGCAATGTTGTACAGTTTCTGTGAAGCTAAAAAAATTTCTAAAATCTAAATAAGCCCATTTAAAACATTCACTCAAGATCATAGTGTGTGAATTAAGATTTAACTTTAGCATCATTACCTTGCTGTGATATTGTTTTCATGACTTTGTAAACTATCAAATAGTTTACAAATGAAATGAAAATTGCTGTTGTGGGAACCATATCTTTCAGAGATTCAGTGATTCAACATCTGCTATTGCTGTTTTTGAAAGGCACAGCTGTGACGATAATTGAAAGAAGATAAACCTTGAATTGAGCTGGAGGTACATGGGTTAAAATCTGCAAGTATATTTTCCCACCATATAGAAGGAGAAATAAGGATCTCTCTATATAGTGTTCATATTAACTGTGATATTTAAGAAATACTTTAGAGGTCATGCAATGAGATGGATGTAGAAATGTGTGTTGCCAGTAGCAAAATGCTGTCGCTCATGTATGCTGATTTTCAGAAATGCTTTGGGGATCTTAATTTGAAAGTGGCTTATGAAATTAGTTTTGAAAATCGGACCATTTAAATTATCTCAAGCTGAGAACTCCAAAGCAGGTGACTCATGTACTTTATCAGAGTGGTAAAGAACACTTGCATTTAGTTGATTACTGAGGTTTCTGTTCTTGTTGCAGTATTCGTAATGCTTAAATTTCTGTCCTGCTTAGCTTTTATTTATTAACTGGGACCAACAGTCCCAGTTAATTAT
This sequence comes from Tinamus guttatus, assembly GCF_059628265.1. Taxonomy (NCBI): domain Eukaryota; kingdom Metazoa; phylum Chordata; class Aves; order Tinamiformes; family Tinamidae; genus Tinamus; species Tinamus guttatus. The sequence goes on from NW_028289023.1 coordinate 4,512,239, forward strand.
TTCTTAATTAAGGACCGACAATTTCCCCAAGCTTTTCAAATCTGTTTCCAAGTCCTTTTAATAGTAGCTCTCTCCTCTCCTCCTTTCTCCCTCTCTTAGTTAAATTAAAGATATTTTCGAATTTCAGAACCAGCGGTTGCTTAAAAGACACAGTTATCCACCCCAGATGCTCTTTTCCAAATACATGCTAGAGAGAAACCAAATAATAGCATATAGAGACACCAAATAATAGAGACCTTCACATCTAAGATAAAGAGTCATCCTCTGGACAACTTTGAATCTTGTGAATGGTGGGGATGCTCCATTGAAGGCGGCAAGACTAAATCTAATTTGAAGTAAAATCCATACTCCAGCTGCATTTACTGTAGCTGTAGAAGCCTCAGAGCTAATGGCTTTGTTCTCACCTGCCCTTATCGCACTGAATTACTTCCTAGACACAAACTTTCAGATATCTGATTTACTCCAGTTTATCCAGTCCTGGATTAAGTGGGCATTACATCTAACTTGAGTGCATCTTATTACGGCATGATCGCTGCATTCTATCAGACGGCCCTAAGTCTTTACCTCATGTTAATCGGAGCATCTCAATTTCTGTTGAAAAGATTGGAAAGTTCAGCACATTTGGTCTGTAGTCATTCCTGACTATTTGTGCTTTGCGAGTGGAACTCCAAATATGTCTACTTTTGCTCTTATTGCTGTATCATGATAAAATCTTTGTGCAATGTTATACATGATAAAATATATCATGTTTTTTGCAAACGTAAATCAGAACCTAGCCCATTATTTATTATCATTATTAATGAATGTTTATTATCATTATTAATGAAAATAGTAGTTGTATGGAGAAACTTCATGCTGCATTAACATATAGGACAGGATGCACAGGAAAATAAAGGTATGCTGATTTTTTTTAAAATGACCTATTTTACTTGTTTTGTTTACAAGCAGAATATGTCCTATTCCAAATTGATTCAGTTGCCAAGTTCTGACAGCTTGAGTAACTAGCCTTCTGCAAGGCCAGCTTAATGGAATGGAATCCTGCTTACATTAATCTTCACTGTCCATCCCCACATTCACTGCAGCAGCATCCTCTTTTAGAAGAAAATATGCTGGTGTAGGTAAGACTTTTAATGCTGTATCTGACCAAAAGACCTCTTCAACTATTCTTGATCCTGTGTCAGTTTAGCTCATAAATTGGAATTCTAGACATTTTTTCCTGAAACACCTGCTAGTAAAAAGGGCAAAAAATGCTTATTTATAACATCATGCTATTCCTCATGTTGTTATTATGGTGCCTTCCAATGTCCAAGATACCACAAGGAATCTGTGTGGTGAAAATAAAAAGTTGATGTACAGCAGAATTAATGAAATTTGGCTTGCTTCGCACTTCTGGCCTAGGACTTCCTCCCATGTTGCAACAATCCTCTTTATCTCCTGGATCTCTTGCAAATCTTCCACTTCTCACTGGCAGAATACAGCCTGGGCTGTGGTTGAGAGTTAACTGAACACTCATCTCCAGGGCACTGCTACCAGAGAGTGCATCTTATCTTTGTGTCTGTCTCTAAGAGCTCCATCTTGGTCTTTTGCCTATTCACCAATTTTTCTAAAATTTCTTGTCATTTGTATTTGAGACGTTTGTTTCTCCTTCGAATGTGGTTGGAATTGGCTGCTGATTTAAAGTTACTGCAATGTGTTGTAGATGAAAGAAGAGATGCAGAGCATGATTGTGGAAGTTTGCTAGACTTCTTGATAAAGGAAGGAGAAAGAGGAGTTTTCTGATGCCTAGGAGATGTCTGGACACATCACCACAATCTTGTAAAACCACATCCCTAAGATCCTATAGAGATGAGTCAGCAAGATTAAAATGCTAACACCTTATACCCAAAGGCTTACATGATGCAAGAAAAGAATGACAACTTGTCTAATTGTTTGCTCCTTCTGAACGTTTCCACTGGGATGTGGGACACAGACACTATTTAAAAATAGTGTCTGAAAATGAGGAAGACCTATTTTTATTCCAGTTTAAGGACTACATAAAATGTTTATCCGGCTACTAATCTCATATTTTACACTTTCCTGTACCAAGGGTTTGCTTAGTCCAGGATGGTTTTAAATGTGTAAGCTTTCGTGGTGTGTTTGTGCTATAGCTACCACCAGTATGCATGTTTGTTTATGAATGGAAAGTAGGTGATCTTTTAAACTAGAAGAGTTAATAAAATCGTCAAGTTGAGGGGAATAAAACAGTGTTTAGATAATCTTATGACTTCAAGAACAACAACAACAAGGCAAGATAGTAATAGAGATGAGATAGCATTTCCTTTTCTGCAATTCTTTGAATCAGAATTATTATCAATTGCCAGATAAGTTGGTCGCTTGCTTGGTCATTCAAACTTTCTGGGTGTTTCTAATTGGAGACAGAGCTGCAACGTTGTGTATCCTCATTTACAGCTTAATATGTGGCCATGAAGCATACTGTATGCTTTATTTATGAAGTACTTTGTAAATATTTTGATTTGCAACCAAGTCATACGTGCATCTTCATTTACAAGCATACACATGTTCTTAAAGCATAACTTACTCTTTGGAGGAGGGAAGGGTGTTTATAAATGCCATAATTCCATGTGCTTCCTTTCATTTTCCACGTAAAGTTGCATTTGAAAGATGTGCTGGAGTTTTTCCATTTTAATACAGTAGCATCCACTAAGGAAGTTACAGTATGAATATTTCTAACGGCAACATGTTTTGGTGAAACTGATTGATTGTGTTAATCTTATCAAACTGGCAAAGCAATCCCTCTTACAACTTTCTTCTTCATAAGCCCATTAAACATCTGAACTTGTAAGCCTTTTATGCCTTTTCCGCAGCAGAAAGTAAGCCTGGATCACTGTCAAAAGTGAAAAGGGTGTAGGAATGAGAATATTCAGGAAGATTTGACTGGCAAAATAAATAAATAAATATGAGAAACAAACAGAAAAGCCTATATTTTACCAGTTACTCATCAGCAGTAGCATAATCATAAATTTACATGTGATGTATTAAAAAGAACCAATATGCATAATTTTGTAGACTTTTCTTAATGCAGTATTTTAATCAAAGTTATTCCATTGCTTTCTCTCTTTAGGGGTCAGATTGTTTTATTGGCAGTGATTGATACAAAGTTCGCATTATATCTGTCAGCCTGAAGATTAAAACATATTTAAAAATATCTTCTTTATAAGCTTTCTAATTTTGATGTGAAGGTTGTTGATTTTTTTTTTATGAGTGAAATTGAGATATTTTCTTTATTCCATATTTTTTTTTTATCAACTAAAGATAAGTAGAAAAGAGCCACAGCAAGCTGGGGAACAGTGTTGTGGTCGGTCCTCTTTAATTGATGATCTGGATTAGGGGACTGAGTTCACCCTCAGCAAATTTGCAGACAGCACCAAGATGGGAGGAAGAGTGGATCTGCTTGAGGGTAGGAAAGCTCTACAGAGGGGTCTGGATAGGCTGGATTGATGGGCTGAGACCAACTGTATGAGGTTCAGCAAGGCCAGGTGTTGGGTCCTGCCCTTTGGTCACAACCACCCCATGCAGTGCTACAGGCTTGGGGCAGAGCGGCTGGAGAGCTGTGTGGCAGAAAAGGATCTGGGGGCGTTGGTCGACAGCCGGATGAACATGAGCCAGCAGTGTGCCGAGGTGGCCAAGATGGCCAACAGTATCCTGGCTTGTGTCAGGAACAGTGTAGCCAGCAGGGCCGGGGGAAGTGATTGTTCCCCTGTACTGGGTGTTGGTGAGGCCGCACCTCGAGTACGGTGTTCAGATTTGGGCCCCTCGCTCTAAGAAAGACACTAAGGTGCTGGAACATGTTCAAGGAAGGGCAGTGAAGCTGGTGAAAGGGCTGGAGCAAAGACCTTACAAGGAGCAGCTGAGGGAGCTGGGATTGTTTAGTCTGGAGACAAGGAGACTCAGGAGAGACCTTATCGCTCTCTACAACTACCCAAAAGGAGTTTGTAGTGAGGCAGGGGTTGATCTCTTCTCCAAAATAACTGCACATAGAACAAGAGGAAATGGTCTCATGTTGCCCTAGGGCAGGTTCAGGTTAGACACTAGGAAGAATTCCTACATGGCAAGAAGCATTGGTGAAGCATTGGAACAGGCTGCCTGGGGAAGTGGTGGAGTCACCATCTCATGTTCTAGTAACGTGTAGATGAGGCACTTCCTTACGCATGCTTGTAATTTTTTTTTTTTTTTTAAGAAATGCCTATATAATTAGTTTTTGTTGCTCAGCTATGATAAGAAAAGAACCGCTTTCTGTTGATGTATTCTTTCCCTTGGCTGAGAGTTCTCTCCATGCCTTACTTAGAAGTGTCACCAAAATACTATGTACCAAAATCTAGAAGCACTTCAGATGCAGTGCACCATTTTAGCTGTGTGCTTGCTGTGCTTCGGAGATCACAAAATATAGGACTTCAGGAATTACTGAACTGACAGTCCAGTGCTGACAAAGTCTTAAAAAAGAGGGTTGTTCCCAGGATAGCTGCTGTGTCCTATTTGCCTTATGTGCCTATGCCTTTCCTTCATTCAGCAATCTTCTATATTACTGAATGTTCCTCATGAAGGATTGTCATGTTTAATAATTTTAAGTCTTATTGTGAAAATAAATTAGATTAATTTTTAAAAAATTATTTAGTAAAAAGAGTCTGAGTAGACGAAAAATACTATTTTGTAGCTGATCAGAAAATGGTTTTGTTATAACAGACTGTTGAAATTGATTTTTTCATAGAATATCTTATAATGCATTTATTACTAAAAGTCTATCAATGTATTTGAGCTGGAAAGGAGTACTTTGTTTTTCTGCTTGTTTTCTCACTTAAATCACAATTTACCTTTTCTGACTGGGTGTATTTAGTAGATTTAAAAACAACAACAACAACAAACTTGGTCATTCCTAGCAATGTTGTTGTTAACAAAAATTCAGTTTTCTGCCCAAGTTGCCCAATAACTGTATAGCTGCAGAAGTCTACATTCTGGGGATATGTTAATAAGGATTTCCTAAAGGCTGAATAAAACTCCTTATCTTGTCAAAAACAATGTGGATGTCAGTAAACAGTATAAGAAGGGGGTAGACTGAACCACCAGAATATGCTACTTATTATAAATAGAATATCAAAAAGCATTCATTTTGGGATCTGCATCCTTTTTTTTCCTTTCTTTTTAGTATAATGAGCAAGTACTATGTTTAGATCCTTCAATCAATCAGCAAAAATAAAAATAGCTTAAGGACAGTAGTGTGTTAATAGTTGAGACATTCTGTACTGAAATTCCAAATATCTTTCTCACTAAACTAATAATTATTCAGCCTCTCCTTTTCTTCTGACAAGCACATTGCCTGTCAGTCTGGCTGTATTATTAATTGCATCACTGACATCAGCTATAAACTCCATGAATGCAGCCGCTACGTGCTGTACTTAGTATATTAATCTATAGTTTCCTGGCATTTTCACCTGGTGGGTGTTTGTTTTTGCCATGCACGCGTTCCTCTGCAAGAGGGGCAGTGAGGAAGGCGCTGGGCAGCCATGGCTCATTGCTATTCCCGCAGCGCGGCCTGCTCCGTGGGGAGGGCGCCGGCTCCTTGGCATTCATTCCCTCGCGCTGCTGCGATAACAGAATAAAGGAGCTTTACAGCTGATTGAAGTCAAGTAGCAGGGCCATGGGAAAGGCTCGCAAGAAGATTACTGATGAATGCTGTAACTGCTGGAGGTTGGGCTAGCAATTGTGCCTGTCCAGGCTTCCTCATAGAGGATGAATAATAAAGGAGAGGGCGGGCTGGCAATTACACCTTACTGCGCTGCTGCTTCTAGAGCAAGATGGTGGTGGCCATTTGGGCTTCAGGTTGTTAATGATTGTATAATAAATACTTAGTAATATCTCTGAAACCTTCAATTTGCTTTTAGAGGGTAAGAAGAGCTGTGGCTGCATTATTTCGCCAGTTCTGAGTGCTAGAGCTCACTCCAAAAGGTGATTGACTGTCCCATAAATTAATGGAAATTCTCCTTTTTTGTGTTTCTCTTGTGACAGGAGTCAGATTGAAGGCTTTGAAATTATTCCATTGTATGGAACCGTCTTTGCTTATAAACTGAGCAGATGGCTGAGATAAAACTGCAGACTCTTCTGCAGTGCAGTTTGGCTGAATGTTTTTGAAACTAAAATATTTTATTTGTGTGAGATTGTCTATTCTTGTAGAGGGGGAATGTACAGGAAGTATTATGTCAGATTCCCATTCGGGATCTCATATATATGTATATCTTTTTTTTATATTGCTTTCAAAAAGTGATGGAAATAGAAGATGTAAAGACTTTGTAGGAAGTCTGTCATGTGCAAGAGAATAGCTCTTACTAGCTGTACAGTCTCTCACAGGTTCTTGCATATGTACTAAGCCTCATGTTTTTTAGGGTTTTGAGGTGGGCTGACACAGCCTCTCCTTTCCTACTTGCAAGCATTCTAGAAAGGCTTCCAAATTCACCTAAATACAGGGTTTTCTTAAAGATTAGCTAGAATACTTAGTTTCTTAAGTAGGAATAATTTTATGAATAGTTAAGATAGAATCAGGAGTATAAGGAGCTTATATGCAGTTCTTCCCCTCTTGACTAGGTAACTTTTTAGGGTAGGTTTGCTTCCAGGTTTGATTTCTACCTTTGGCTGTCTGTGTTAGTAAATAGTGCAGTGCAGTAGGAGTGGATCTGCAATGCAAACTGCAATTCAATATGTGATGGTACACTGGAAGGATTGTGAGATATGTTAAAAACAACGCTTCTGAGCCAAAACAAAACCCTGTTGTGTCTCTGTGATGAGTTTCCAAATCATAGCAAGGCCCTTGGAGTCCTCTCTGGCCTGTATCAGAGGTCAGTCTGCACTTCTGACTCCTCTGCTCTTCCTGTTCCTGTTATCATTCTTTCTGTTTCTGGTTGGGGTGTGGCCATATATATGTATATATGTATTTATGTGTGTTTATATATATGTATATATGTATTTTAATATATATCTTATTTTATATTTTTTAATTTTTATTTATTTATTTTTCTGCTGCTTTTTGCCTATGATCATAGAAACTTTTCTTTCCCAAGTGCCCTCAGTTGCCCCTAAGGGGGAATCCACCTTTCCCTTCAGAGGATTCCATCTGGCATACCTGTTTGGAAAGACAAATAGCTCCCGCAAACTGAGAACAGATCAGTAAAACCTACAGTCTCAAAATAGTCTTAAATTGGATCTTCATAAATATTCATCTGATTACTGTGCACAGGATTGTGTAACCTTAATATATCTTCTGTTGTTGATAGATGACAATAATTAAAGTTTATGCTGTAATTTCTTTGCCCTTCATCTATCTTTGGAAAGCAACAACAATAATTCTGTAGATCATGTTGATACCTCTGAATAAAAAAGGTATTATGAAAAGTAATAAATGAAAGTCATATCTCCAACTTATATTTGCCCTGAATTTGTTTTTAATGGTATTTTTATGAAACACAATAAATATTTAGTATCATAGTATCGAAGGTTTTATTTAGTGACTTAGGAAACAGAAATAATGTCTTGACTAAGGTAAATAGATCTAAAAAATATACAGCTGCTTTCTTGCATTCTAAGCAAAATAGATAGTTTATTTCAGGATGGAAATATGGTCTAGCAGGTTAGAGCAATAGATATTACAACTGAAAGGTCTAGATTTTCTTGCTTCTGCACTTAAATATGGTCACGTCACTTAAATATGGTGATGTCAATTCTTTGTTTTGTCTTTTGCAGAAGTTATGGATAACAATGGCCAGAACCTACCATTTTCCTTTCTTTTTGTAAATGGAGTTTTTGTGTTTTTTTTTTTTAAAGGTGTTATGTATAAATATAACTTATTAAATATTGGACAGCTCAATAGAAACTGTATTTTTCTGAGTATCCTTGAATAAATTTTCTTATAGAAAATTTTTCATATACATTGTGCTGAAATGTCCTCTGACAAAATTAAAATCAGTGTTTTCATAGTTATTAATGTTTTAAATTTAAATTCTAATTGTCTTAATGTTTGTTAATAAACTTTTTTTTTTTTCTTCTTCCTAAAATGGATTTTTCTTTTGTCCATAGTACTTTATCAAACCTGTGGAAAACCCATTGTGTTAGTGGAAAACAAATCAATCTGTCCTTTCTGGAAGGTATAAACAACTTTCATTAATGATACTTTTCAAAGCTTAGATTGCAAGTGCGGAAAAATACGTCTTAAGTAGGTTTTAACTTCAGGTTCGTGTTTCAGAGAAAAATCCTTTTCTGCTCTTGATGATAGCTTGTGTTTTATCTTAAAACAACCAAGCACACCCACTTTTTATATGACATTTTCATAATTATAAGCCTTTATGTGATTCGGGGGGAAATTTTTATAAAAGAAATTTTCAAATACTTTATTGCATGCTCATCACGTTTTTGAAGCTAAGCATTTGCTTTAGACTTGTATTTGGGCAGTTGTAAGATACTTTGATGTCTTGAAGATTTATGGTGATTATCGTGTTTGAATGCCTTTCTTGTGAATGTGTTAAAGAGCTTTTCCAACTTGTGGATTCCCTTCAATGCACTGTGGTACGGAGGGCTGATTCATAGAATCATAGAATCCTTAAGGTTGGAAGGGACCTCTAGAGGTCACCTAGTCCGACCCCCCCGCACACCCAGAGCACGTGGCACAGGGTGGCATCCAAACGGGTTTTGAAGCTCTCCAGAGAAGGAGACTCCACAGCCTCTCTTGGCAACCTGTTCCAGGGCTCTTTCCCCCTCACAGTTTTGCACCCTATTATGGCCACCAAACCTGCTGTTCAGATACCTACAGACTCTCAGTGAGCTGAGCCTGAAAAACTCCTGCTTCCTTCTTCTTTCCATAGCAGCAACATCTTGCCATTTTTCAGCAGTGAGTGTGTTTGGAAATTAGATCCTTGGAAGGAATAATGTTGTTGGCTTTACAGTTGCTTTTGTCACAAACCCTTTGGAAAAGGCTGCTGTTTTGCAGAAACACAGCTATGGAGTGATGATACCTGAGTGCTGGACATGGTTAAAGAGCAGCTGACTAATGTTCATGAATTTTATTTACTTTTTCTGCTACTTAATCATTGAAGATAATACTAGCTACTTTCTGCCTCTGCTTATTTTGATTTTTGTGGCATTATTGGTATGTTTGTTGTAACAGAAGCTGAATGAAATGCAAAATGCACAAGCCAAGGAACGTTGATACATCACGTGGCCTCAAAAAAGCCTGGTGTGATTAGATCATCAGCAAGGTTGAACATGCAGCCAAATTGCCATCTGGGTAGACACTAATCAGATTGTTTTGTCTTAAATTAGAGTGTGCTGGTTTGCAAGAAAACAGTGTCTTTTTGAGGAACTGGTAGAGTTATGCAGGACAGCAAGTTGAGGAAAACGTTGGTTCCAACTACTTGCTCATCTCTGGTTGATCCTGGGCAATCAGGACCTATGCATTTTAGCACTGCTTTGGAGGATGTAGCATAGTTCAGTGAGGGAGAGAAAGGGGATAAAAAGCAGATGTCCTTCTGAGAAGCAGCCTATCTTGAGTAGCTTTATTATAGTTGCCTTGAAACCTGTGTGTTGTTCTTGGCTCTTGTGTCCTGATTGCATCTCTGTTAGCTTGGAAAGCAGTTCCAGAAAGCCATAACTCCTGCCTAATTACTTTCTTGGTATTTCTGTGTACCCTATACAAGCTGCTTTGCTTCTTATTCAAGAAAACCAGAAGATTTGCCAGAAAATATCTGGTTGGATATGAGGGGGATATTTGTTCTCAGCTGATATGGTTTATTTCTTAAAAACTCAGGGCAATAATTCCCCTAATAACTTGTTATTATTTTTAAGAAATTAAGAGTTTTAGTATTCCCTCTTAGACCATGCAAGAGATTTTTGTGTAAATGCCAGTTCCTGTAAAATAGTAGAATGTAATAGTAAATTTTCCACAAAGTATTTCTATATACATTGATATTTCTGTATTCATCTCTGTTTTACAGATGTGGGAATCTCATGACCATGGATAAGATTTTAGTAATATATTCATTGGGTTACTTAATAAGCTTTCCTCAGATGACCTGTTAGCTTTCATTTTAATGTTCATTGTAATCAAAATGTTAATTTTTGTTCAAAGAGTTTAACAGATAAGCCTCCAAATCTGGATTTCTCATGTAATGCCGACAAAATTCTCCATGAGAGTGTGTCTTTGAATTCAATTTTGGCAAAGTACAATACATGCTATTTTCTGAGAATTTGAAATAATAGACTATAAGGTTTTAATATTGTTCATTTGTTTTAGTCTTTCAGCAAAAGTGGGTTATTTGTACAGTTAGGCAATATTTATTTTTGATTGCAATCTTCAAGGTAACCGTACTTTTTATAGATCTGCTTTGAGTAGATAGTTTACTATCCTATATTATAACTGTAATCAATCAAATAATTATATAAATAAAATTATAAAGTAATAAAACTATTAGGCATGTATTTCAGAATCTCTGAAATCCTGGGGCTGAAAACTCTGGTGGTTTTCCTGTGCTTGGTTTGTGTATGTCAGCAAAATGTGATAACTGATGAGTATCTGCAGAATAGAATATGATCATGTTCTTGTTAATGAACCAGCAATTTAATGCAAAAAAAATATCAGCAATCCTATTGTTTAGTATAAAGGAAGACATGTAAATGAGGCTGGTGCTGAAATTGTGTTTAAACAAAGCTGATGGTTTCTGTATTGTACCCATTAATTAATTTCCCAACATCAAGGTTCTCTGGGAATGAACTGGAAAAATAATTAAAATGATACATGAGGTAAATAGTTTAGAAATTCAAAAGGTGAAATAGGGAATTAGTTTAGTAAATATTAGTTATGCTGTTTATTTGTGCTCATTTGCCTTTTAAAGGCAGGATATTGAATAAGTAGGATCCAGTTTTGATTTTGATGATGATCTTTCAAAGTTTTTCTCTTTGAAACCGAAGCTGAAATACTCTTGCCTGCCCATGTGTACTTTCAAACCTATAGTCATCTTAAAACAGTTAACATTTATATAAAAACATATAACTATTTTGATTTTCCAAAGTGTTTCATGAACTGGTCTCAAGTAATATACCTGTTGGTGTAACCAAATTACTGATTTAAGTTAGAAAGTCAATATTCTTTTAATACATAAGCTACAAGTGTTTTATTAATAAAACTTTAATACACTTTATATTATATTATGATATTGCTACCAATTAGCTTACAGAGCTTTTCCTTGTAAACAAAAGCAATGATAGAAGACAATCCACAGCATGCTAATGCAACAAAAGTGTGTCTTTTATGTAAGCACTTCTATGTATAGAAGTAAAATTCTTTTTTAAAAAGTGTCATCACAAAAAATTCATCACCTCAGGATGATTATAGTTTTTATATGACTGATTGTAAAGCTGAGAAGTGGGAGAAGACTACCCTTAATGTGTAGTGATCTCTAAAATTAATTTTAATATTCTTTTACCATGAGTAAATATCACATGGCACGACTACTGTAAGAGAAATCATTCCTCTCAAATATATTGGAATTCTTTAGGAGCCAGTGAGCTTATGCAAAAGGTTGATGTAGTCTACCCCAATTTCTGAAAACAATGGACAGGATGCACAAAAGTGTATTAAGGAAAAAATACTGCTGTGGGATTAAAGAGAGTGCCCTTGTGTGGATAATAACGTCTGAAACATAGAAAACAGGTGGTGGGAGTAAGCAGGCAGGTCTCAGAATTAAGGGAAATCACAAGTGATATCCTGCTGGAATTTGTGATTAGACTTTTTGTTGTTTCCTCTGTAATGACTTGGAAAGGGATACAGAAAGAAAACAAAGTTTGCGGGCAGTACTGTGTCATTCAGGGTGGTGAAGGTTGACAGCAAGGGTTGCGGAAGGACGGGGTGCTGCTGTCCAGCCAGGCACTGAATGGCAGGTGGATTTCCATGTAGACAAATACAAAGTGAGACTGTACAGGGTGGAGGGGACAATCCTGATTTTACCTATACAACAATGTACTTCAAAGTAACTTTTTACACTCAAGAGCAAGAGGAAAATGTCAGCTCTGAAGCAATCGGGAAAGAACAGAAAGAAAAAAAGAATCAAAGGCTAGGAATTATTAGGAAAGGAAAGGAGAACAAACATCACTGTGCAACTATATGCATAGATGCCGTGTCTGCATCTTAAATGCCGTACATAGTTTTGAGCCTATTTCAAAAGTGGAATAATATAGGAAAGGATGCATAAGAAAATGAGCAAACATGGCAGCACCTGTTTATGTGTAATAAACGTTCTAGTCTGCAAAAGAGACAGGGGAAAATAGTAAGACATATAAAAGGGGATAAAGGCTGCATGAATAAGATGAATAGAGAATGGTTGTTTATACTCTCTTTCAATGCAGTAAGTGAACTGCTTTCATTAAGACTACTATGTGTGAGGCTCAAAACAGACATGCTATATAGCACATACTTGCATTTTGGAATTCTTTGCCACAGGGCTTTGGGCAGATCAGTGAAGCCAACCCCATCGTTGGCTATTAAATACAAATACTGTACAGCATGTCTTAAAGAGATGACTGAGCAGGAGATCGCTGAAAGGCAGACTAGTGTTCTGGGGAGGTACTGAGATATATAGATGTATATCCACACACACACACACACATATATATATGTATGTATATATGCTATATATGTATATTTATGTATGCTTGCACTGTTTTTACACAGTCATCTTTTAATAGACGTATCACTGCCGGAGATAAGACAGTTAGGTAGGTGGACTTCTCAGCAATGTGCTATTGCTGTGTTGACCATCAGACTGTTTGAAAATTTGAGTTTTGATAGCTAATCATGTTGCTGCGTTGGAGGTCAAAGTTGTAAATGATAGAAAAAGCAAATTTTGGAGGATAAGCCAACATGCTGTGCATGCTCTCCATGATGATCCTGTGATATTTGCTCTTTCTGCCATAGATACTTTGGAAAAAAAGATGCTTAAAAAATGTTTACAGCTATGGTGCTTACTCTTTGTAATAGCATAATAATTATGAACAATATAATTTGCCTTCTTCATCTGTAACTGTAAAATGCTTGGCAGTCCTTGAGTGTGGAATGCAGTATGTTCCGTACTTCAGTGTATTCAATATCTCTAGCACATAGCATTAATCATATTGGGAACTTCAGAAATAACCAAGTATTGCACCTAGTCCGTTGACAAATATACTAACACGAGATATTATCCTTTTCAAATGCTGAAGTATCCAGGGCATAGAAGGTAGGTTAGACTAATCATTGACTAGACAATAATCAGGCTGGTCTTACTGCAAATTTTGCACGCGTGTTCTCTCAGTGATTGTCTAATTCAAGAAGTTTGGGGAGTGCAGTATAACGCATGCCTCTCATTTCAGCCGCCGAGGAAATCCAGCTTTTGTATGGCAACGCAATATTGGTGATGTTAACAATCTAACTGATTTTTATTGATAATGACAGATAGTTCTTAGATAATGTGCTCTGAGTTGTTGGTAATATGTTCAGAGTAAGTCTGTAAGGCTGTACATCTGTCTTGAGATCTCTTTCTAAAATATTTAAATCAAGGTCATTGTTTATATTTGATTTTAAATAGCTTTTAGCTTGTAGTCTGCATTTTTGTACACTTAGACATCAAACTATTTGCAGCTTCAAATGCTACAAATGGAAAAGTATAATAGGTAGCAGGTGTTAGAAAAGGCAATTATGCATTAGCTGTTTTACTCAATTTTCAAAACTGTCTGAAACTATCCATTGAAAATACTTTGTAGCCTCGTCTTATCTCTGAAGCATGATGAATTTTTAAGTCTATAGGGAATATGCATTTTTTCTCTAATGAATTGCATATTTAAACCTATTTGCTTCCATTTAAAAGAGCTAAAGAAAATTGTATTGCAAAGAAAGGCTGCAGAGAAAAATTGCAAGAGAAAGCAAAGGTTTTTATATATTTCCAGATGTTGTCTCTGTATTTCTTCATAAACATTTTCAAATTTTTATAATTAAAATTTTGAGTGTATTTGCTTTTATATTTTTAAGCTATTTCTTTTGACCTTCTGTCTGTGGAAGTTAAGTCTGTTATAATAGACTAAATTCTTGGACTTATAAGCAGAATTTTAGATTATTGTCACAAAAGAAATATTATGATTATCTAATTTGACTGTTTTATAATATAGTTTTGTGAGTCACTGTAACAGGGAGCAAAATAAATAATTTTGAGGCAATTACTGTAAATTGACTTTGAAAGCACCATTGCAATGTCCTTTGGTCACCACCTGTGCTTTTGAATAATTGAGAGGGATGGAAAATGGAGGATTAGTGTGTGTTAATGCTGGCATTGGAGGAAAATAAATGTTCCTTTCAGATCCATCTTTCTTGCTCATATGATGTAATAAAAGAAATTTAAACCTTCTTATTTTGTGCAAGGATAACAAATAATCCATTATATAAAATATCCTAAATATTAATCTTTTCTTAATGAACACAGCAAGGATGACTTACAGAATGAGGAAAAATGACAAAACATGCTGAACTGACTTACTTAAGGGTGTTGTGAAGTGTCATTCTTTTGGACAACTTCTTTAAAATATGCTTTTAAAATTGTTAAGAAGTTGTTTGTATTCATTTTGAGTTGAGCGCGACAGGATGGATTGTGCCCCATTTCATGTATTATTTTTATTTATTTTGGTTACTGTTTTATAGCTCCTTACAACTTTTACCTTACTGCAAGAAATTCTGTTTGTTAGCTGTTGCCTTTATTTCTTCTTTCTTTTTTTTTGCTTGACTCTTACTCTACCATCATCCCATCATCTTGAAAGGCCTATTCTCTTTTTTTTTTCTGCTTACAGAATATTCAACTTCCTAATTCTTTGTCTACAAAGATAGTTTTATTCTTTATCTGTACAAAGATAGTTTTATTCTTTCCCTTCTGTCATCTGCATTTCTGTTCATTTATTTTTCTGTTCAACAGTCTAAATCCACTTGTATTTGCTGCCTCTGTCCAGGCCTCCACCCCATAACCATCATAGTCCCTCTTTAATTACAAATGCTTGAGCTGATCCTCTCCTCTTCCCTAAAGTAGATCTTTAAAGTAGAACTTTAGGTGAACATAGAGCATAGTCCGCCAAATGATGCTACCTTTTCCTATATTTTCAGTGACTAATCTAGTTCCAGAAATTCTTCACCAACAACAGCGTATACTTCTGGGACAGGCTTGAAGGCAGTCTATTACATTGGTCATTATCATCCTGTTTGTCTTCCAGTCTTGAAGAAGGTGTCATTTTTACAAGACCATATTCTGTATTGCACAGTAATATAAACATATAATGTATGCCTAAAAGCTACTGCTAAAGACATTTTTTTAATTTATAGAAAATGTGAGAAATTAATTGTAACTCAGTGCTGAGTAAAACTAGAAGACAAGAATTTTTAGTGTTTCCAGACTTAATTTAAGGAAATTTTTAATATTTTATTGATTTATCCTTTTTTTTTTTTTTTTTTAGAAAATGTTATATAAATATCAAGGATTTAATTTAAAACTGAAAATATTGCTACCTCTGCAAATTTTGTTTGCCAAATAGTTGTTTTCTTTGTATAGACATTCTACACTTTTAGACTTCAGTAAATTTCTTATATACTGCCAGAGTAATGTTTGATGTAATAGGTGGTAACACCAATTTTTCTTCAACTATGTCTTCTTGAGGTAACATTTTTATGTTTTTACGTAAATTAACTTTACATTCCGAGGAGAATGTCAATACTAAAGTAAAAAATGTGGATATTTCAGGAGAATGGCAGTGAATACATGATACTTAATTCTGTAAAATTTAGTTTTGATTTTACTGATTAAAACAAGCTCCAAAAGAAGTCTTATTAAAACTACTGTTTTAATACTGTTTTAATACTATCTGTCTCAGGATTTTTTAATATGCTATCATGTAACATATTAAATGTATATTCAAGTATATAACATGTATATTCAAGTACAGTTTTCCTGGAAAAGGAAAAATATCAAGGGGTCTTACAATCAAAATATTCTTTTTCTGTTTCCCAGTGTAACTCATTTCTATTTTCAGTTCAAAGTACACTTCAAAACTTAAAACTTACCTGAAAATGGGCATTTCATCTTCACTCTTATCAATTTGGACAGGATGATCTTTAGTTTCTGTAGGTGCCACCATGGTGTTTGTACCAACCTCCTGTATTGCAGAAACGTAATGGCACTTTAATCAGTCAAAGGTGGGAGAGAAGGAAAGATACAGCAGGAAGAAATTCTTTCCTTCACCTCCTTCCATTGCAGTGGAGTTTGCTGTACAGTTTTACGAACTTTATGAAGTAATATGTTGTTTTAGTTCAACACTATTTTTCCCAATAAACTGCAATTCTGAAATGACTTAGAATATGATAAAAATTCTGCCGTGTTTTAAGAAGATATATTTAGGAGGTATTATGGATGTTTAGACATAAGGATTTAAATATCTCATTTAAATATCCCTGCATTTGTCAGATTCTGTGGTTAATTTCTTAATTGTTTTTAAATGGTATTTTAATTAGATTTATGAGAGATGAGAATTATGTAGCATTAGTTCACAGCGATAACACTGATAATTTAGTGTCATAATGATTTTGCAATTCCAAGTGGATGGCTAGAAAAAGTCCAAAAGCTTAATCAATGAAGTCTCTTAAAGGTAGAATCCCAAATTTGACTAAATTCTTTGGAATGATCATGAAAAAATAATTTCTAGTAAGAGTTTTTTTTAAGTGACTATATCTGATGATTGGAATTAAAGTCAAATGTATATAGAAATCTTAGTTGCTAAAGGTTTTATTTATGCCACAAGGGATAGAACTGGAGCTTTTGTTTGTTAGGGGGGTGTTTTTTAGTAGGAAACTTTCAGTTAGTCAACTATTGACTAAGTTGTGTATTTAGAAAGTGTGAATAACCTGGCATAGCAGAATTTATAATCAAAAAGCTATTAGAATAAAATAGAGCTACCACACTTGATGGAATACACATTCACACCTTAATGTTGAACTACATAATACAGTGTTTAAGGATGGATACAATCTAAGGACAAAAACAGAAATGGAAGAAACACATTTGTAAAGAATGAATCAAAGTTTAAGAATGGATGCATACCTTACCTTGGGATAAGAACGTATGTACAATAAAAAAAAAAAAAATAGCCAACATTTTTAGCTGGTATTATATGGCATAAAGATACAGAGAATTGTAACTATGTAATGAAAACTGTGACTTTTTACATTCAAATATTTTCCTTTCAGTCTGAACCAGAGGGTTTTTCGCACTTCCACTTGTACGTCTGTGCTGCCTTCCTTGTCAGGTGGAGGAAAGAGATACTGGAAGAGAAAGACTTTCAAGTAAGTTAAGACATTTTTGTCATGCAAATAATGGGGATATTTTTCAAGCACAAGGTGGTATTTATTAAATGTAGGGTCGTATTTTTAAATGGGGATTAAATGATGCAGAGCAGTAGTAGTTGCACTGACTGATGATGTCTAACTGAGAGAATTGTTCCAAAACTATTAAACCTGAAGTGATTGACTGTAAGCAATATGAGATGAGTTTTCTTTGTTCGCTCTGGAAAAATTGCTGCTCAAACTGAGGAGATAATTTCTGGATACCCCATAATAAGAAAAGCTTTGATATTTTTATAGAGGCAATATCTTAAAAGGTGTCTTGAGGGCTTTTCCTTTTCTTATTAAATTTTCTTTATTAAATGTTGCATTGGAGTTATATATTTGTAATTTCACATCTGTAAAATGCTACAGCACCCTGTCAAAATGATGTTCTTTCAAAAATGCTAGGCAGGCAGCCTCTTAAAATAAGAAGCCTGTTTTCAATGATAAATAAAAGACCTGTAAGAGCCTTCTGGCCTCTGTGTTTAAGAACTTTTCTTACATTTGTTCAGCAAAGAGCATTTAAGATAGTAATTTGGAATGGGAGTTGAATGGAGTGAAAAGGCAACTGATTTGCCTACTCATGTAGTTCGGTTATGTCTGTGAACTGGAGATGATGTACTTTCACGGAGGTGCTTTAGATTGACTTTGATACACATGCAATACCCAGAAGGAATTAAAGGCCCAAAAGAAGCCAACTGTGAGCAAACCGTGCTGCAGACTCTGCACCTTTTCCTGCTCCTGGAAATGACCTTAGCCTATTTTCTCTACAGCTGTCTGAGCTCGTATAGCCTTGTACAAATGTACCACTGTGTCAATCTGTGCCTCGGTTCAATCTACTTTATATTTCTTCATAAAATGATTTGTTTAGAGCACTTTAAGTGCTCAATTTCACAATAAATTAACACCTAAGAGTACAGCACAACATATGAAACTGATACTAAATCCTAACACTATTGTCTTAGTTTGTCAAAAAAACAACCTTAAGGTCGGTAGTCTTGCCTCTCACTACAATGGTACATTTTTGAGGTGATTCCCTGTACCAAAGCTCATAATACTTTTCCCCATTCCGCCAAATACAGGACAACTATGTTAAACATAAATAGTAATCCTGTGGTAAAGTACTATAAAGGTTTGCTTTATTTTGCTTAAATATGTTCAGATTTGGTCATTCATGTTAGTTATTTCTTTCTGGTTTAAATGGTGAAATAAAATAAAAAGCTACTAAAATAGAGTGTAAATTATGCAAATAAAGAACACACTAGAAGACATTTATTTACTAGACAACTTCCAATTGCTTATCACATAAAAATGCAGTTAGTCATTTTGAGCATTCTACTTTTATCACTATCTTATTGTTATCACTAAAAGGTCTGGCCTTCTTTCTTGTGTAACATGACCTTTTAAAATTATTGAAGTGTTATTTGTTCTCCAGATGATACTTGTCTCCCACAGGCCAAAATAAAATCTGGTATTCTTCCACTTTGTTAAGAATAGCTGTAGAGCCTATCGCCTCTCTACAAAGTAGCTAGCTCAAATAATAGGGGTTTAAATACTGGAAAACTAGAACATTCCAAATGTGCTGCTGGAGTGCTCAGCTTGTGCATTATTCACTTTATTCAGAAGTCTTGGTAGTTTTTGCACTTTGGTCCATAATTTTGTGATCTGTAAATTATTTTGTGATCGTCCAGCTGTCTCTGGCACACACAGGGTTGTATTCCTTTTTCAGCCTAGCACACAGATGATGCAAGTCTCTACTAAATGTCAGCCTGAGGGCCTGGAGTTTTAGTACAAACTTTTGTTCCTTTTACACATCTGTTTGATCTTTTCAGCAGAATTTAAAATCTCATAGGCTTTTAAGGTAGAGTGATTTCCTCAGTGAGACATCAAGTGTGATAATCTTCCAGATGGGGCAGCGAGCATGGTTTGAATCACAGATTTATACTGAAGAACTTGATTATGTAATATTTTATTATTATTTGATGAAATATGTGTTATCAGTATGAGAGGCAGAAAGGGGATGAAAAATAATTTTTACTGTTAACATATTATTTCTCTTTAAGGTTTTAGATAAGTCAACAATGTCTTGTAGCCTAAGCTATCTGTGAAAATATTTGATACTTATTTCTCTTCATATGAACGTAGTAATTGTAGACTTATATACCAAATGTTCAGCTGTTCATGATAATTCCTTAATACAGAAAGCTTGTATGTGTGTGTGCATGTGTGTGTGTGTGTACATTTTTTTTTTTCCTCACACGCTTGTTTAATGGAGAAAGAAATTTTGCAGTCAGAGGCATCATTTTGGCTGGGGTAATACAACAACAAAATTGTTTTGTACTTGGTTTACGCCTGTAGAACAAAGTATAAATATATTGACTAAATTAAGTCACGGTGAGGAATATAGGCAAATAGGTAGAGGGAAAAAACAATGATGTGCAAGAACTACTGATTTTCTTAATTTTAACATTTTAAGAACAATTTTTTAAAAAGTAATGAAAATAGGTGTATTAGTAATTATAGTTAGTCTTTGAACACTATTGAATGTATTAACTCTGACTCTGATACTGCAGTTCAGTTGTGTTCTTAATTTGATTTGCTTTCAATTCTCCTTAAGTGGAACTATTTGCAGTGTATGAAGTTAAACAATTAGTAAACCCTTGCTGACTCAAGGCAAGGGTTTTTATTAGAAAAAATTCTAATTCTAAAAATTCTAATAAAATTTCTTTTTATTAGAAAAGAAATATTCTATGCTAATATCTTGCATATAGATTCGTTGTCTGATGTACTTCATACTGTCAATGAAATATGACTGTAAAAGCACTGAAGCATGTTTCATGTTGATATTATAAATATATAATGGTTTTATGTTGAATTTGTAGATATATGTCTGATTTTGACGAAGATTTTGCCTCCTTACATTTTAAATTAAAATCTATTTACATTTTTGTTGATGGTTCAAGTAGAAATTTGAGGAAGTAATTTGTTAAAGGATTAAAAAATGGGCAGTATTAGCTACTAAATTCCAAATACTCATTTGAAACCAATTATACAGAGAGGTTTATACATTTCTATAGTTTTGATTAAATGTTTCAGTACAGCTAAGTTGTGTATTTTAATTTGTAATTTGACTTCTGCTTTTTATTAGATGAAACACTGAGCAATAAAAGTAACAATTTCTCTAAATAAAGATCATTCATAAATGATAACAGAAAATGAATTAAGATGTGAAGAAATATTTTCACCTTTAAAACAGCATCTGATGATTTGATGTCATATAATCTGTTGAATTTAGAAGTTTGATTGGAAAACAGCTCAGTAGTGACAAAACGGTTAATGAAGTTGGTTTGAAGGAGTCTGTGTCTTGAGCAAGACTGATGAAAGATTTCTGCCCAGTAGCACTGTGCTATCTGCACCTCCAGTGAGAATTTTGTGTCTCAGCAGATGGAGAGGGATGACTGCAAAGCATGCTGCAGTAATTAGTTATTGCAGCATGGCATTCAGTTCTTCTTGAACATCAGTTTTAATGAGAACTAGTTAAAAAAAAAAAGTCATTTCACCTGTTTGTTTTTTGTAAGCTTGAATTTTCCATCAAGTCAGGTTGATGTTTCACCAGGAAATATATGTCATCTTCTAGAGTAATTTGGCTATTTCCAGTAACTTTTTCATGGCACTTAATCCGATTTGACCATCAATCCGCAGTTACTAGTGGTAGGCAAGAGAAAAAGGCTACCAATATATCTGTTTACTCTTAACTTCTTCCTTCTGCTCAGTCATTGCCACACAGATATGCAAGCAGTTGTGGTTGCCTTTGACGAGGTCCTCAAGAAAAACTTATAAAATATGGCAGAAATAACTTTCTGTATAGGTTCTTTCATCTACAAGGCTGTATCTATAAATTCCAGTTCTGGCTTTCTGTATGTGATAGTGTACGTAATTGCACACTGTATATGTAATTTGTGTTCTTCTTGGAAAGGATTTCCTGTAACTTTACAGTGGCTTGATACCTTGAATTCTTAAACCTAGGCACTTGTTCCTTTGCAAAATGACTGTTGTGGCTATTGTTATTTGTGATAGACACAGTACGTCCATCTCATACAAAGCATTTTAACTGAATTGCAGTACCAGTCCTGTCCACTAGCCCAAAACCTTGGTATTTTGTGGTTTAAAAAAAAAAAAAAAAAAAAAAAAAAGTATCTTTAACATTCTGTAATTGCAAGAATTTTCAAGGACAGGCTTTCACAAATTGTAGCCACGTGTCTTCCAGAGGACTTCCAAAAGCTGATTTGCTTACATTTGCCTTTGGTGAAGATCAAAAGTGCCAAACTGCTTTCTGGTTTTTGATAAGTAAGGTGATTGCAATGAGAAATGGTAAAGAAAACTTTTCAAATTTGGATTTATAAGGGTAAATAAGTTTAAATGAGAAGACGGGAAGATATCTCCTTCAGGGCAAGCCAGCAGTCTGCTAACCCCTTCTGCTGTTCATACTAATGGAAAAGTAGGAGTACAACTCTTCTGATGAATTCTGTATTGGGTAAAATGTATTCAGGTCATTTATATTTCTCTAGCAAAGTGAACTAATTTGTATGCAGACACAGGACACTAATTTTATGCCCTACGTTCTTTCATTCATTCAATGTCTTATTTATCCTGGGGAAAACAGCAGCCAAGAATACAATCCATTATATTTTTGTAGTTAAAAACTCTTTCTGCATTTTGTTGGTAAATTTAGATGTTATATGATAGAAGTAGTCCAGGTGCAGATACCCTGGAAGAAAAATGTCTTTTTGTTTTAAATTAGTAGGATCATCTGAAGTCTATAAGTAGGTGAAGGCTGACTAAGGTTCTAATTAAATAAAAATCAAGAGGATGAGATTAGGAAAGTCTACTTGCTTGAATCTAGAATTACCCCATGAATTCTTATGGGCTATTTCATACTTCATTTTGTGAGGCATAGCAATTCCTTCTCTATGAAGGCTTTTTTTTATTTGAGATAAATACATTTTTAGTTCTCCTTGTCACTGAGCTTTAATTAGCAAATTATGCCATGTAAGCCAAACTGTATCTTTAACATGTTTGTCCATTTCTTTGTGTTCTTGATATAGTAATGTGTGAGGCTTAGGTCTTCAAATTATATCATCTTCATGCATGAAAATATTTGGTGCTTATAAAGAACTTAATAAAGTTGAAACCAATTTTAGATGGGGCGTTCTTGGTCCCATGTTCTATATGTGTATAGTAATATAAAAGTGAACTTTAGTTGGCCTTAAGCCTGTAAAATCTGAAACAAATGAATTTAAGTTTCCACAAAGCTCTGTACCACTGAGTTGCAGGCAGAAAGGAGAGATGGTGGAAAGATGAGGTGCATTTGCATGACACTTTCTCTTTTACTGCAAGAGGCAATATCAGAAATTCTATAATAGCATCCTTTCGTATATACACTTTAGCATGACTATTTTTGACATTTAGATAAGGGTACGTTTGGATAAGCATTCCTTGAAATGGGGTTCACAATGAATATTAAAAACTTTCTTTTTTTTCTAAATTTCAAATACTATATTTTGCACTTACCAGATTGCATGCACATTAGCTAACAAAAATAAGAGAGAGAGAGAATTCAGTCTAATCATATCAAACTACTTCCAAAGCTTTTCAAGTCTGCTCATCAGTAATCATTAATCATTCCACATTGTTCTACCATGCATACATAGTATTTCTCCTTGAGGCAGATGAGAAGTGGTACAGTCTGGATGACATCAGTACAGCTGAATATTGAATTGTTCTCCTAAATATGTCTTGACCTTTATTGATATGAAGTATTCTCCATTACCATTTTACTGAATTGAAATGTGATTAATGCTTTTGAATTGCTTTGAATGTTCAAGCTCATAAAGGGTAAGTTTTGTCAGTGCCAGTAACAGAAATACATTGTAGGGACAGGCTGCTGCTTAGGTATTTCTCATTAACAAGGAAAGAATACCTAGAATAAAAAAGAGATAAATAAAGATTGGTTTGTCAGAGCTTTTCTGTGTGATTAGAGTTGCTCAAAATTGTGGATAAATAAGTTAAATAGAACAGATCATAGTCCATAAACAAATCCTATATTCCTTTTGGCAACATATATGAAAAAAGCCTGCTTATTTATCATCATGAAATTTAAAGGTGAGACATTTGGAGACAGCCACGAAGCCTGCCCATCACGTTCCTCTCTGCAGGAGAGCAGCAAGAGCAGCATTTGTAGTGTCACTTACTTATAAGTAGTGATCGATATGAGTAGTAAATCAGCCAGATGCAGACATGCTTTATAGCTTTTCAGAGACTTTAATCCAGTTCTTCCATTTTCTGCATTGTGTTTACAGTTGTGCAAAACTGTGCAGCAGTGAACTTTGATCTTGTGATATCTTCAACCAAATATAACAGAAAAGATGAGACTTTTAGGAGACTGATTGCCTATAATGTATTCTGAATTTGTGTATGTGTATTTTTGTCTCAAAACAGGCAACTTAGTGGATCTCCTACGTTTAAGTTTCCCACAATCATCGCAGTGTGCCATTAGCTGTGACACTTGTTTAACAGTCATTAGTGTTACAGTTTTATTGCTCATCACGTTTTCAAATCTGTCCATTTTTGAGTTCCGAATAAATAAAAATGTGGCAAAGTATGTGCATTTTTATTCTGAAAATGCTAACTATTTGACAAATAGGAAAATACCTATAAGCTGTTTCTGAATTCTTCATCTCTGATAATATTGTTGGAGGAACATCACTTTTAAACTGAAAACTCCTGGCAGAAAACTTAAAAGTTTTAATTTGGAAAAATACCGTCCCAATGCCTCAAATATATATAAGTATCTTTATTTTCATACAGATTTTGTTTGTGTATGAAAATTCTCTTATGTACCTCCACTAGTGACTTTTATTATACCTTGCTCTGATTCAAGATGATGGAAAAGGCTCCACTTGCTTACCGAGCAGAGGCCTTAGCAAGGGCACCCAGCCCAATGTAGACATAAACAAATATAGTTCCACAAGACAGTTTTCCTTGACAAAAACTTCGTTTTCTAGCAAAGTGTTGGCCTTTTCCCCAGGATAGACTTTTGCATTCCTGCTTCATTTTGATTTGCTACGATTTACCCTGCTGTGTAGAAAATCCCTATAGCTAAGGCTCACAAATGTTCAAATAATCATGTATTTACAATCAGATAAAATTTGGATGCTATTCCCATATATTTAATGCTTGAAAGAATTTAACAGATTAACTTTCTCACTATGAGGTGATCATCAACTCATAGTAGAAGCTGCTTCTGTTCATTTTAATCTTTTTGAGCCAGATTTTGTTCTTCCTGCTGTCTGTTTGGTCAAGTATAAGAAATCAATGTCGGGCTTCTGTGAAACATGATATTTGCAGGTGAGCATAATTTTTGGCAATAGACTTGTGAACAGATGTTTTATGTGAAATCTTGAGCAATTTGCAACAGAGTACACTATTTTTAGACATTGTCCCGAGCATCTGCCTTGTAAAGTTGAAGCCTTTTGATTTATTTCATGCCACCTGCCCATGTCCTGTTAAGTTGTTCTTGTTTTATTATGATAAAATTCAATACACTAGACAATGAAGGACAACTCTGTCAAACTGCAGTGTCCCAAGTGAAAGCATTTGATTTTAATAACTTAAAGGGGAGGAGGGAATCATCAGGCTTTGTTTTGATGAGACTTTATGGTTGCTTATCTTCTACCCTGCTAAATAGAGGCATTAGAATAAGAAGAAATGACCTCAAGTTGCACTGAGGGAGGTTCAAGTTAGCTAGTAGGAAGAATTTCTACGAGGAAAGAGGGGTGAAGCGTTGGAATGGTCTAACCAGGGAAGTGGTGGAGTTCAAGAAACATGTAGATGAGGCACTGAGGGACATGGTTTAACAGGTATGGTGTTGGTGGGTTTATGTTTGGGTTGATGATCTTGAAGGTCTTTTCCAACCATTATGATTCTGTGATCATAACTATTTTTAGTAAGTTTGATCCCAGTTTGAAATTTGTTATGCAATGCCTGAACACAAAAAATAGCGATTTAGAAATTTTTCAGTTGTGACTTTTGATAACAGTGAGAATATCTTAAATTATTGAAGGTATTTCATGATTTCAGGTAGATACCTGTGGTATTTTCAAGTCACTTATAATATAAAGGTTGGTATTGTGGAAAAGAATAGTGCTATTTTAATTATAGTTAGAAATTTTTTTGGTACTTTTACTTAAAACTATGGAAATGGTGGGCTTCTGTGGCCTTAACCACAGTATATTTATACTGCATAAACACAACTCTGTTCACCCCTTATATTAGCTGCTTTTATTTCACATATGGGGAGAATGGAGAGGACAATATACAAGACAGACAGTAAATGGGCTCAGTCTTGACTCATGACTCAATTTTTTCCATTGTTCACCAATAAGATGTTCTTTGGGACTGAACTGCAAGATATCAAGGTCATTCTTGGCTTGCAATATTTCTCTTGATGGTATAAAATGTTCTGTGCTGCAGAATCCAAAACTGATATCATCTTGAAAAAGAGAAAAAGTGTTAAATTTAATACAGATAAAAATACAATATTTCTTAAATGTGGTTAAGTTCAGTTTATAATATGAATGCAAAATGTGAAATTTATTTAATTCATACTATCTAAGCTTCAGTAATCAAAGATACAAGTAATGAGGACCTTCTTATTCATCGACATGTCTTAGACTTTGACTTATTGTTAGTAATTTTCCCAACTATGGCTATAATTCCCAAATTTTGCTGGATTCATGAGAGAGATGTGAATGATTGATGTTCTTAAGTGATAAAACATTCAAGCATGATTTTGAGCATATTTAGAATTAAAATATTAATAGAAACTATAGCTACTGAATTTAATAGTGCAATGTACAAGACATTTAAGAGATTGATAAAGAAATAAAACATTAGGGACCAGGTTCAATTGTCATACTGAACATAAGCTGATAGTAATTTTGGACTTCATTGATTTAACTGTTAGACATTAGAGATTTAGTTCAAACTTTCAGTTTGAGTAAGTTGTTATTTCATTGACATAGCTAATCTATAAAAATATATTCAACATGTTATAGTATAAGAAATCTGTCTTGCAGATTTTTTTCTTCATGATTCTAAGATACAGGCATTCTTGTCTCTCTAACAGACATTTTTACCCATGCTGTCATCATCCAATGTCTTTATTACTGCAATGTCCTTTTCTTTGGCTTTGACAAATGCATTTTTGCTTCATTTATATTCATTCAGACCGCATAGAAGCTGTAAAGATCATTTTTCAGCCCATCATTCTTTATTGCTTTGCACCTTTTTTGGTTCACTTTTCTCTATGGCATCAAGGAAAGCTTTGCTTTCAAGCAAGCCTTTGCTTTCAAGGCCTTTGATGGACTACTATCAACACCTTAAATGTCCCCCCATATTCTGTATTGAGATGTTGACTGCCAGTTTGTCAGGCAGTGATGACAGCTTCATCACACACTTAAGTTCTCCAGAAAGTATCTGCGCTATTTCCTGTGTCGACCATTTTACTTGAATGAAACACCTAATACAGATCTTCAAAGTTACTTTTTTCCTTAATCCTTGGGCAGGTTCCCTTTATTTTATTTTTTATTTTTTTGATCATGCCTGGAATAGGTTTGACAAATAGGCTTCTGATCTGTTAATACCACTTATTACAAAACTGATTAGTTTTGTGTTGTTTCTTTCTTTTATTTTATATGAATGTGTTGTCTCTTGGGTCCATCACTTTTTGATCAAGGTCTTTCTAGATGTTTAGATATTTTTTAGATGTGTGGAGGGGTTAATGTTAATACAAAATTTGCTAACTGGAAGTTATATGTAATTAATTGCTTTGGATTTTGATTTAGCAGAGTGATACAGCAACGTATTTGCATCACAAATTATGCTTAGCAGAGTACAGCAATTGTACTCTACATTTGAATCAAAACGTAAGCATGAGTCTCGTGGCCAGTGCACAGGATTTGTTGCCCATTGTGATGCCAGGTGTCCCCAGTTGCCAAGGAGGAAGAGGGAAGTTGAAGGACCTCAAACCTGTAGCTCTCTTCAAACTTTTGTTTGTTATTTGTTTTTTATCTTTTATTGCACTGAGCCAGACATACTCCCTATGCTAATCTTCCAGCTGTGGAGTCTCCATTTTCTGGCATCCCAGGCCTGTATTCCTCTATACTGCATCCAGTGTATTTACTTCACAAGGCTGCCGCTATCATAAGAAGTTTGTACTTCTCTGTGCAACATCAGGTAGAGTCGTAAACATCTCATTCCACATAGAGCAACTGCTTGTTACTGCTATCTATGTAAAACTGTGGTTGTATTATGCAGAGACAAAACTAACCAAATTGGCATTAGACAGAAGAAAAGTTCAGACAGGACAAGCCCCACAAGTCTCAGTCCTCTGAGGCCTTGCAAATTCAGTACCAAGCTTATGGCTCATCACTGTTAATGGCTATATCATTTTATTGCTAAATTGCTATTATAAAGTGCAGCACTAGGTTCTGAATTCTTGCAGGTAAAGAAAACTATGCAATAGACTCCATGATGGGCCTCTCCATCCTACAGTGAGCAGGACCCACCTGGAGCTTGAGGCCAGCAACCAGTGCCCAGTGGCCTTCTCAGGGCTCTGTGTCCTGCTCAGGCCCCTGGGCCGCCCTGAGAGCCCGAGTTTCTGCATTATGGCTTCATCAGCCACTGGCACTACAGAAAAGTGCAGAACAATAAACTAAGCACCTGTTATATGAGTAGAAATATCGCTAGGTAACATCGTAGATTCACAGAATAGAGGTAAATCTAATAAGCGTGCTATTTCACTTCAACAAAAATTATATCTCTAAAACCAGTTTTGTCCAGCTGTAGGCTTGCATTTCTTTAATTCAGGGACAGATACACAAGGAGTTGTTACACTTAACTGGTACAGGCAGTTTATTTAGAACAAAACTACCCTCCAGTTTCCTTCAGTTTCCTTTACTAGTGAGATAAATTCTTTCTTTCTTTTTTTTTTTTTTGTCCTCCTTTCCTCCTTGCAACAAGCATGGGCAATGCAGTGGTTAATCACTCTATTCTTCCCTGAGATGTAACCTCAGCTCCTCCTGAGAGCCTCAGAGCCTTCTTCCACTGCAGGGACTGACTGATGGTACCAGCCACCCTACTGGTCTGTTTCATACTTGGCAGAATTTCTTGTTAAATATAAGTTGTATTTGGCCATGAATATCTAATCAATCTAGCCATCTATCCAATCATGTCCCTTTAGGACATGACTTGCGAAGCTTTACACTATTGGAGGCTCTTGGACCGTTAGGATGTTGGTGGATGTCTATCTGCTGCAAGCAGTTTTATCAGTCTCTGGAGTGACTGTCTATTCTAATTTTTTTTTTCAGTCAAGCAAAGGTTTACGGTTATCAACAGCTGGAGTACACTTAGG
Organism: Tinamus guttatus; assembly: GCF_059628265.1. Classification (NCBI taxonomy): domain Eukaryota; kingdom Metazoa; phylum Chordata; class Aves; order Tinamiformes; family Tinamidae; genus Tinamus; species Tinamus guttatus. The sequence goes on from NW_028289023.1 coordinate 4,541,185, forward strand.
AGAACAGTTATACAGAGCTGTGTAACTTGTATTCTAGTTGTGAAGCCCCACAAATTCCACTGTTTATTTGAAGGTAATAACAACCCATTTTGGATAAATAGAATTCATCTTTTTATTGAGGAGCCTTCAGTGCGATCCTTTCTGGCAGCAGTATATTCTTGTGTGTATTTGTGCCTTGCCTTGTTTCTGTTTCCCTGTGCCCAGCAGCTCCTTCCCTTCTGGCCTGTCTCTCCTATTCCACCAAACTCTTTTCCTTCAGAAACTTTGCAGCTGCACCAGGAACTTCCTGATCACATCTTCTGTCTGCTCTTTCTGGCTTACATTAATCATGTTGTCGCTAACGTCCCAGTCACTCACTAGCCTTAAAATGAAAGAGATATGACAGTGGCATACCACCTGGCTACTCCAATATTTCACATTTTCCTACATTCAATTAAGTGACTCTATTTAAGTATATTTATCCAAGTATCTTGTTGCTTCTCAGTAATTTCAGGCAAATATGATTTGAGCAGTCATTCTGTGCTAAGAGCATTGCCAACTCAGTTGTATCCATTTAACTTGCACTTATGTTTTCTTGAGTTCTTTCTTTGCTATAGAGCCTACCTCCCCCATTAAGCCAACCTGACCATACCTTCTAATGTTTATGTGTATATTGCATTCAAAAAGAAGCTCTCAAAAAATAAAATGGTCTAAAATCTCTGCTCCTTACAATTTTTATGTTTATTATTAAGGATTATAAATTTACAGACACTGCAGAGAATTTACATCAATTTTCTATTAATTCATAGATTTCTGAGGAACAAGCACTGTTTTTCACTAGTGTTTTCAACAGGGCAAAAATTATTTTTAGCAGAATTATTTGTCTCCTTTCTGAAGTCATCTGTAGATGACCTTTTAACATTTGTTCAGAAAAGTTCCTAGGATAATTCAGGCTGGACAGAATTTCAGGAGGTTTCTGGTCCCTCGAAGCAGGGTCAGCTCTGAGGTCAGGCTGGGTTACTCAGGACTTCCTTCAGTCGGGTCTTGAAAGCCTCCGAGGACAGAGACGTCATGACCTGGATCCGCCCTCCCAGGTTGTGTGGTGTGTGCTGTTGCTGGGAATCACAAATGTCTCGAGTTCTGACTCAGTGCTGGGTCAAAGTCAAACAGCGCTAGACTGAAATGCTTTGAGTACCAGGCTAAAAGCCCTGAAGCTGACAATCAAAGCAAGCTGAGATCTGATAGGATTTGACTTCAGCTTAGTGCTTTTAGACCAACCTGATCTTTTGAACAGAGTAGCCTTTGAGGAGAGGGTTTCTTGCTCCTCATCTCTCTGAGCGCTGTGATTAGGCTGTGTAGATGCCGGTCCTACACTCTCACTCCTCCAGGCGTGGAGGCTACCAGTGCTTTTCCTGTGACCACATCAAAACAGGTAAAGACAAAGTACTGTGTGCATGGAAAACTGTCTAGCCATGAAGAACTTGATTTCTAGCATTACTGGGATTTTATTCCCTGCTGCTTTTTGAAGTCATTCAATGTATTGTAGGAACCTGGAAAGCATTTTGTCCTACAGTCTTGGAAACACCAATTTAGCCCCACAGATTATTTTCTCAAAATTTTAGTATTGAAATAGAATATAAGGGATAGACTGCATGCCATTTGTCTTTTAAATTCAAGCAAACTATTAGTACTTGAGTACTACCAGAGCAGGAGCTGTCTTTTTAGAAATATTTAGCGTATAAGGCATGTTGTGCTTTAACCCAAAGAAAAAATAAGACAGCTACTTCGACTCTAAACTTGATTTCTTTCTTCTTCCTCTGAGTTTAAGGAATACTGAGTTTTTAGTGGAATATATATGCATTTTAGTCATAGGAAGATGATTTTTCAAATCTATAAGAAATAATCAGATGCCTAATTTCTACTTCTGAGCATATTAGTTTTAACTTTTCAAAGTTAAATTAATAAAAGGTTAATTCTATTCCTCTACTAAAACTGAGTGATCGCTATAGGGATTTTTCTTTGAGTGCATTCTTATTTTATTTATGGTTATTTTGCTAGATCAAATAATGTGCTTTGTATACTGTAGCCAGGAATTGATTTAATAAATTTTACTGATTTGTTTGTAATTCTGCCATTACTAATCAGTTTGTGTAGTGGCCGATTAAATAATCATTGTAAAAGCACAACCTAGAAAAGGTATTACCAGCATACCACTTTATCCCTGAATAATTGCCTTAATAGCTTCTTCAGAAACAGAATTTATTGAGGAAGGGAATATAAAGAATTACAAAAGACATAATATATGAACTATGAACATATAGCTATATGAATTTAAGAACCTTCTGAGGTCATTCCAGTAAAAATTGTTTACTAATATTTTATTTCGCAAACCCTCTGTACCATGCCTAACAGTTTAATGCTAAGAAAGCTAACTAAAGCTGACTCTCTAGTGTTACATATATCTGTAAAGTTCAGCTCTTTGACAGTATTTTATTCCATGATACTCCCAGAAACATGCATATTTTGGAGTGTGATTAGATTGATCCTATTAACCTTGCAGCATCATTGGTCAACTTCTCCTATTTGCCCCAGGAATTCATTCTCAATTTTTAAATGGAAATTGCTTAATGAAATTTGCGCCAGATAAACTGTTTTTTCTCTATTGTCTTCATTACTGTTGTTATTTTAATTGCTAAAACATGCTTAATATCGCTTAATGTCCTCTACTTGATTATTTTTGTCTAAAGCCATCCTTGCCAAATGAATTGATGCACAATAAATAGATGTAGCAATAAAAATGAATAGCAAATGCAACTTGTGAAGTGCATGAGGCTGACCTAGACCCGAATAAAGTCTAATCATTTTGGTTTTAGAGGACATTTCTTTACGGACTGTGTTTTAGGTTTCATTTTTGAGGTCTGTATATTCTGATGAGTTCCTAAGGCATTAAGCTGTATGATCTTTAAGGATCAATGTTTTGGTTTGGTGAATAACAGTACTTTGGTTCTTTTTTATTCTTTTTAAAACTGCATGTTTTGAAACTCTCAAAAGGACAAAATGTTTCAGTGGTTACTGGTGCCGTATTTTATAGCACTGTTGTTTTGATGTTGAAATACGCTACAAACCAGAAATTATGCAAGTATCCCTCTCTGTACTTGTGGCATCAAGTAAATATCTGCTGTTACAGTATTTCGGCAGATGCTAGATGTTTCTATCTTGTCTACAATGTCTTATTTTTTTTTCTGGATCTTACTACACATAAACATTAAAAATAAATGCACAGATTAACATGAAATAGAATATTTTTTCAAACAATTCAGGTTGAATGTGTAATAAGGATTACAAGTGGGCTACTTGTACTGTCATCTATTTAAGGTCAGAAACTTTTTATAAGTTGGCTATTTGAAATATGCAAGTACAACTCAGGCCATTAAGAAAGGAAAAAAAAAAAAAAAAAAAAAAAAAAAAAAACGAGAGAGGTTTCCTTAAAGCCGATACAATTGTAAAATGTTGCTTTGAATATGGACTACAAGTTTGGGGATTTTTGTTGTTGTTGTTGCTCTAAAAAAACCAAACTGGTAGTCATATTGTTGTAGCTGATATTACCCGTGTATAATGTGTTGTTTTCCCACATTATCAGGATGATACTATCAAGGTATCAAAATATTCCAGGGTGATGATATGTTTTAAAAAAATCAAAAAACCTTGTGCAGAAAACTGACAGTTTTGTTGTGTTCTACTGCAGACCGTGCAGGGGCAACTGGTACTATCAAGTCCGTACTGTTCACAAAACATGGCATTTAGTGTGCAAGCAGCACAGTGAATCTTAATTTATGGAAATGTCATATGGTACTAGAATTCATAAATCAGAAGCTTAAAATTAATTTGGTTGGAAGATATATTTTTCATCTCTTTTGAAGAATACTGCACAAAGAAGAAAAAAGCTATTCAAGGATAGAGTGCTCTTGACAGTCTCTAACAAATCTAGGCATTGTATCCATGATTTTATTTAAATAACTTTTGCTAAACTTTAAAAAATGTTTTTGGCACAGTTTTGTAATTACATTTAGGTGCAGTGTTGGAGTGATTAAATAGTTCAGATTACATCTGAAAGTCATCTTTATATTATACTAGAAATAGAATTCTAGTTCACTTATTCCAGAAGAAATAATGAGTTGAAAAATATTTGCATAAAATACAATGTGGATGAAGATATTATTTGTGTGATAAGCTGTTGGGGCACATACAATAACGACTCATTTATGTTCATTCATCCATACAGAACATTTTTTGGTAATTCTCTGGGTCTTTGGATTACTTTAAGTGAGCAAGAATAATATTTCATTTTTGACTTAGCTATTTGATAAATGTTTGACTCTGTTTTTAGTAGATGCAGCTGTCTACAGTTAAATTGTACATGGAGAGAATTTTTATTAAAAGCATATTTACTTGGGCTTAGCAAGAATGGGTGAAATATAAATTCAAGGCCTCCAAAGCAAAAATGTTTGCACATATACAGAGCTATTCAAGTATAATTTGCAAAAAATTTTAGCAAGATTTCAAAATTTTATTCTTCCCATACATACCATTACTACCATTCTTCCCATACATACCATTACCATTACTAATACTGAATAAAAAGTTGTTGGCAGAAAATTAAATGAAAAAAAATAGAACTAGGGATTTTACATCTATATTCTACTACAATCCCTATTTTTTAAAAAACATGTTTTTAAATATGTTTTATACATTGGTTTCTGTAATAGTTTCTACCTTCTGAGCCCCTCTTGAGTGGGAGCAGAGCTGCATAAAACTTTCTACCAATAGAAAAAAGAAATAACAAGCAGAAATTTTAAGACTGAGAAGCTTTAAAGGTTCTTATCTCCCTTCATGTAAAAATAAATTGGCAAATAAGTCAGAGCAGAAAAGACTGTCTATGTTATCTGTTTTGGTAAAGACCAGTGCTTTTTTAATATATCAATTCTCTTACCTGTCTGTATTCCCTTCCAACTATGATTTGCATATTGAAGCAGAACATAATGTTATAATTTACTATGACATTTCAATTGGCACCCATTAAAAAAACAACAAACTGTATGCTGCTTGGAACTACTTTCTGTTTGGGGGGATAGAGATGGTTGAATCCTTACAAATTCCACTGAAATTCCATTTAAAGTCTAGACTTCATCCCTACTACAGTACTTTCATGTTGTATCTTGAATGATTTCATCAGAATTATTTCATATTCAGAGTAAATATTGAGTTTTTCTTAATTGCAGAATTATCACACTTTGTCTTTGCTAAAGTTGCGTGTCTTAACAAATTGAGCCTAACGATAAAAATACTTTTATGACTGAAGACACTGTGGAAAAGCAATGCCAGAGTATCAATTTGTCAACAAATTAGACTGAAACTAATTCAGCTGAAAGTGATGTGATGAATACAAACCACAATGACAGAGTTGACTAAGAGAAAGTGACAAGTGACTTTAGAAAGTGCTTTTTATTTATTTCGTAGTGTCAATTTCTACAGACTTAATGGGGAGAATGCTAGACACAGATTAAATATAGATTAACTTAAGGAATAATGATCTAAGAATATATTAAGTATTTTTACAGATGTTATAAATTTAAACAGATTGGAAAAGATCCCAATCTATTTCACAGTAACTAAGTCTAGACATTCAGCAAGAGTTATTCAGCATACAAAATTATACGCTGTGACATGACTAACTGAATGTATTTCAAGATTTGGTCAAAATTAGAAATCTAAATATAGCACTTCAGGAGGAGTTTTCCTAAGCCCCAGCTGATCAGCTGGGGCCAAGGCACAGTACCGGAACAAGGAGAAACTGGAAAATGATACCTGAGTTCTTATTTCTTATTCTAATTCATGGTATTTTTGTGGACAAATCTGTAATTTTTAGTTCCGTGTTGAGAAGTTACTGCATATTAATTTACATTTTTGTTAAGATGATAATAAGTAGTCATCTATTATTTTCACAGAGGATAAAAAAAGAAGTTTATCTCTCTAAACACAAACTCAGTTGAATTCTCCGCCTTCTCATTGCTGATCTTACTTACTCTTTTATAAACCTACTAAACAGCAAAAGGTTTTCACAGAGACTTAGAAATACGTACCGGAGACCGTGGATTTTCCACCTCCTAGTTAGCTTATATCTGTGAAGGGAAAAGGTCAAGGAGAATTTAAAACCAATCAGTCCAGTAGTGTTCGTGCTTCACAGTCCTTAATATGAAGTGGTGGACTTAGTGCACACACAGCATTTACCCTAACTGGGTGAACATCCTGCATCTCCCTGCCTCAAGGACACGTGTGTCAGCCTGTTTTGTGCAAGAGCGATGATGCGGTGACACAGCATTCACATTACTGCTGTGTTTACTTGTGTGTGTAGGTAGTATTACTGGAAGCTAATACTAAATGCTATAGTAATTATTTTATTGTAATATAAGAAATTGCTTAGCATGAATTAAGGAAGGAGGATGCAAGGGAGAGGGGGCAAACACTGAAAGGAGAGATGCAGTTGCAGCATTAGCTAGAAGGAGCTGTAGATAAAGTGTCCCTGCTGCGAAAGGGTCATGTCTGCAGCAGCTGCTCCAGCAAGCTTTATCTGTCTTTTACTATGGTCCACTCATTCCGAATTAAAAGCACGATCTTACTCAAGTTAATGCTTCTGACACATTGTTAGAAATCAAACTAGAGGCAGCATACTAAGATTTAGCAGTTTATACGTTTAAAAACGTATATACTGCTAATGTAGCTAATAAAGTGCAGAGATGCTATGCTGTGATTGATAGATTGCATTTTCTTTAGAAATGTTTTAGCCTGCTAATTTGACATCACATCAGACATGAAAATCTAAAGCCTTCAAAGTTTTGACTATGCAGATAAAATCTTTTTTTATCTCCTTTTATGATTTTTGGTTCCCTTAATATGTGAGAAGGGCTTTGCCCATAGTCCAGAGGGTGAAATTATAAAAGGGAATGATTAATTATTCTTCCCTGCTGTTCGGGTTCCTGGCAATCATTTTCAAGTCATTTGATGTTTGATAACTGCTAGATTGAATTGCTGAAAAGGCACCATAAGAACCACAAGAAAAAAATCCATGCCACATATATCCTGGAGATACAAACAACACAGATAAATATTAACTCTTTGGATTAAAAAAAACAACAACAACTAAAAAACCCTGCTACAATCTTAAATATCGTCTTCATGCTGAATCTTTCTTTTGGCAAAAACACCTGTATACAGATTTTTTTGTCAGTGGTTATTCTTTATATAATCACTGAAATAGAATTGTGTGAAACTGTGTCTGAAATGCTAAACTTTTTTTTACTGCTGGAACTGATTTAATTCCCAAAGAGTAGACTTTATAGAGTTGGATATAGGCAAGAAAATGTTGTTTCTTCTTGTCACAGTTTATCTGTGCTGGCTCTGACCGTAATAACTCCCCTAATAAAGTAGTGTCATAGCAGCATTAATACAGTGTAATAGCAGCATGATTTAACAGCTTGAATCAGCAGCGGGCTGTTTTAGCTTTCCAAACCTGCACAAATCTTTCCAACTTTGCTATCTGGACAGAATGCTAGAAAGTAAATGAGGTAGCTTTGGGGTTGGAGTGATTCCAGTCGGCACAAGCAGCCTGAGTTCATCCTTTACTGATGCTGCAGGGATGCTGTCTTGTCCTACTGCAGTCTTGCTGAGAGGGCTATCGTTTCTCTGGCTGTAGCATGATCACTTACCAGTAACTGATATATTGTAGGCCATAAATATAAAACTGTAATGAAAGAATTTGACATTTACTACCTTTATTGATGTTTTCTTTAATTTTCAGAAAGAAATATACGTGCATGTTCTTTTCAAAATATCATCTTAAAAATTTTTAGATGTAGATCTTATTCTTGTGAAGACTTCCAATACTCATCTACTTTTTACTAATGCTTGTATATCTCTTGTAGCTTATCAGAACTCTTTTTTAGTGTTGAGTTTATTCTTTTAATGATAGGCATTATTGTACGCAGATGTTTTATTGTCAACAAAAAAAGCTTTATCTTCATTTTCTATTATGGATTTTTAACGATAAGCTCTTAACATGTAAGTTGTTCATATCTCAAGATTTTTATTTAGCTATTGTGGACTAGTATGTGGGAAGAAAATAGTATTGTTCTGTTTGTGAAAATGAAAAATATATACTTTTAATTATAGATATTAAATATTTTCTATTAGGTTTAACTAACCAGTATTTTTCTAATTATTATTATTTATCTGGTTAGTTGCCTAATTATTGCTTCAGTCAAGAAGAATGTATGCAACTTTTTCTTTTCTAATTCATTCCAAAAAGGTTTATTTCTATATTTACTCCTGAAAAGTTAAATTATATTTGATAACAGAGAAGGGAACAAAACTGAATTTTGTTCTTTGATGTTTATATGTTCTTTGATGTTGTACAACAAAATACATATAAACATCAAATATTGTAAATGTGCAAGGTCATGATTTCATACTCTGGTCTCAGCAAGCTGCATTTTGATACAGCCAGATGGAGAAGTTTCACGTAAAGGACAGGTAGAGCAGGAAATACCTCTGCAGCAAGAGACTCTCCCCTGGGATGCGCCGCCTCAGAGAAGGTCTTAGGGGGATCGCTATGATGGGCACTGCTGAGACATATCTTGACATGGGAGTGATGTGATCCTAAGATCGATGAATAGAAAAGTTTATTTTGCCTTTGTGGAGTGATTTTGCATCTGGCTCTGATGTCCCTACTTCTTTAAATTTGGATGGCTTGGAAAAGATGATTTTCTGTGTTCAATGTATTTAATCTGACAAAAAGAAATCAGTAGGCAAATTGATTAATATATGAGAAATTAGATGGGAAAAAGATATGACACTGCATTAATTTAGCAGAGAGAAGGATAACAAACTGAAGTCTGACTAATTGAAGAGAAACAGACTCATATAGTAAAGGGCAGTTAATCTTAACACAGCAGCAAAATAAGTCAAGACTTTCTACATTTCTTAGATTTCAAATCAATGCCTTTCTAAAAAATGTGCCTTCTGCAACCAGAATCTGTCTAATGTATATACGATCAAATGGATTTAGATTTTGTTCCTCCAATCTGCAGAAGAGGTCAAACCTTGATAAGTAATTATTTTTCCTGGCTTTAACATCTATAACTCTAGGAAATCAGCTGCAAATTTCTGTCACATATCTCACAGATAATATTGCTACTAGCTGCTATCGTGTTAGATATAAAAGGTCTCTGAAATAATTATAATTGCCTAAGCAATTAGACAGTGGCCTTAAGCTCCAACTTTGCAATGATGGTCATCTTATCTAAAATCTGTAAGATGTTTTCGTGTTCACACAGTTAGCTCTGAAACATTTTTCTATCTAGTCATCACCTATCAAATACCTTTGTTATCTTTACTGGATCCTCGGCACAATGAGTTTTCATAATTCTTACCACTTCATTTCTGAAATGATGCTGTCTTCTCAAGCTCCTGATCATAACACAAGCATCCCAGCAAAGGAAAGTAGTAATTCCTGTCTGTGCCTATCTGCGTCCTGACTGGCCCCTGGTCAGGGCCACTCTTCACAATTTGGTGATGTTCAGCTGACTTCTTTTGTGTTACTTAGTGTTTTCCTTAAGTCTGTCAGTAAGTCATATTCCCTTTGTAAAATATAAATCTAAAATGTTGTATCTCTATAAAGCCATGTTGCAGAGAAAAAAGTACTCTTTTTTCTAAAAATGACATTCAAAAATGACATCATTTTTGTCACCGTGTATGGTAACATAACGATTCAGAGCTTCGTGGGTCTGAAACCAAATCCCATGCAGGGCTGGCAATGTCCTTCCCAGACTGCGAGGACCAGCACTTGCAACTCAGGTCCGCTGCACCTTGGTGTCAGGAGTTTTGTTTGGTCCAACTCCTGCTAAACGGACTGGAGGAATATATATGATCCCTGGTGTGGGTGATCTGGTGAGACTTCCTCTACACCTTGGTTTATGGGTTGCATCTCCCAGAGGTGCTGTGGTTGTCAAAGTTTTAAATCAAATCTTTCACGTGATGAAAATCTGATTTTCCTGGCCTGTAGGTTTCCAGGAAAAAAAAAAAAAAAGCTCTTTCTGATTAATAATGGTATTTTTCTTTCATCGAACAATGTTTGTATGTATTTTCAGTAAATACCACAAAGGTGTCTGTGCGCTTTCTCCATTTCAATATGAACAGCATTTTCATGAACAAAGAAAAACTGTTCTTCCTGAGCAATTTAAGTGACCTGCTAAACTAAATGCACCGGCAGAGCTTCCATTTAGTTAGTAATTCCCAGCTGTCACTGGAGACATCTCTCTACAAAGAAAACTGTTTTCTTTCCATGTTTATTTCTTCAGCAGAAACTGCTGCATAACAATGTCAATTATTGGCCTTATCAGTGTATGACCCTGGAGAAGACTAAAATCACAGGAGCCTGTACACTTGACTACCAAACTCAATCAAAACTACTGATAAGAGAACAAAAAGAAACTAAAAGCTTTTGGAGAATGAGCTGAATAATAGGATGAAGTGACACATGCCTTTCTTTGAGACAAGCAGATGGAGGAGGATTAATTTTATTTCTTTCGCTAGTCTGTACTCTCTTATGGTTTGCTAAATGCTGGTGCATGTAGATTTTGTTATCTTACAACAAAATTGTCACATTGCAACAGCAAGACAGTAAAAATAACAAGAATTAAAATGCCCAGTTTTGTCTCTACTTGTAAACAAATTGGATTGAAAATCCTTCCAGAAATGTCATTATAACAGATTGACTATTGTTATAACCTCCTGGTTAGAGCTCTCAGCTGCCATAAAGAGGAAGATCTTAGCACAAGACAGCTCTTTCCCTCCATATAGTCGATTTTTTTTCATTAGAATTCAAAAATATATAATCTCTGGCAAATATATTACGAGGTGCAGTTTATGCTCTCCTAATTCATTTTTTTGCACAGTTGTATTTGCTTGTTGTAAGCTGAGTAAATAGCAGTACTTGCCTTCTGTCCTTAGGCAATGGTTCACCAAAGCTCTGTGTTAATTTTTATTCATCACAGGTGTTACACTTATGTTTGGTTTCAGGTCCTGATTTGCATGGGACAGCAGATTAAACAAGGATGTCTGAAACCGCTAATAGCTTTTGCTGTTTATCGTGTCCTTCCTAAAAGATTGCCACCCCCTAGGAAAAGATGACAGAACATAGGATGTAGCAACCTCTGAATTGGGAGCTTGCAGGGAAGCCTATTAAAGTAAACCAAAATTGGCAACAATAATACACCTCTGAAAGTTGTGTTTCGTATATTTATATCTTTATTCTCCTCTGTAACAAAAGGCTACTTCTTCCAATATGTGCTCTGGTTCCATCTCTTGCAGATTACTGTGATAGAGGAAGTCCTCCTCTCATCTGCCTCCTGAGGAGCAGATAAGAGTCACTGTGGGCATAGCAACCCATCACACACACAGATTATACCACATTATAAACCACTGAAGTAGTTTCCACTAGAAATGTTATCATTGTTTTGGTCAAACCCTCAAACACCTTTTGGTCATGTTCATTGACTTAAACAAAATGACATTTTATGTGCGAGATGTGGTTTTCCGAAAAGATTTAATTTTGTCAAAAGCCCAGTTCTCCATAGAAAATCCATTCTGATATATTATTTTTCTTAAATATGATTTTTTTATTACTTGTAGTTTTGAGTCTCTTAGTTTCACTTTTTTCACATTTTTCAAGGCTTTTCTCTGTGCCCTTTTTTAATGTTATTTGAATTTTTACCAAACCACAGGGGCTTGAGAACTCTAGACTTAGGAAAAATACTTAGAACTGCTATTAAAATTTAGTTTATATAGCACTAGTGACTGTCACATACTAAAATAATTATTAAGGAGTATTTCTTTTTTTCATATTGATTTTCTGTGTTTTTCTAAGATTCATCTTTGCACAGTGGAAAATTAAGCATTTTCCCTTGCCTGATCTTTGATACAAGATCAGGAGTTGCTTTATAAATGCCTGATGAACTAAACCATTCTAAGGATTGATGCGGTGACAGGGCCAACTGCTTTTGTTGTGTAGATTTTTATAAAGCATTAAAATATAACCTTGATTTACTTCTTTAAATGTATGGAGTAGATTTTACCAAAAGAAAGGTACTCCTGGGTAAGCTCTTTTAGGACTTTAATCATGGAAGTCTTAAAATCAGCAGTAGGGCAGGATTATTGTAGCACATTGTTATGCATGAAACTGAAAAAAAATGTGCTTTTATTTTTTTTTATTCTCTTATTTATGTCTACAGACTGTTTCTTTGCAGATAAGGGAAGAATAAATTCTGCATTCAGCTGTTGATTTGCAAACTCATATTTTACAGTGAAAGGGGAGGTGTTTTTTGTCTTGTATTGAAATTTGATACCAGTTTCTAGCTAGACCAAAGCTGAATATTCAGATTTCTGTTTTACAAGTACAATGGCATGTAAGAAAGGCATGTAAATATTATGCAAGTAAAATGTGCTAGTGTTTTAATTAGCTAAGAATGCTAGGATTTAAGATGTTTGTATGCTTCTTCGGTCCTTAATATAGTTGCATTTGAATTATTGTTTTTATGTTATCCCGATAATACATTTCTTTTGTTCATATGATTTTGAAAATTTGAAGCACTGTGGACCTTGGATGAGAGTAATTTGTTTGGCAAAGGAAGGATGCTTTTCTTTAAACCCTTCTCTATTATATTTTTAAAAAGCAGCAGTAGCTTGGGGGTAATGAAGAACATGCCCTAGCAGAGAGAGGATTAAGATCAATAAATAATGGGGGTAGAGATTTAAGTTTTAATGTAATTTTGGTGCAAGATCAAATGGATGCAAATTGTTCCACTTTAATTTATGAAACATTAGCTAAAGTAAAGTCTGGGAGCACCTTCCACAGACTATCAAGAGGTAAAGGACAGTAAATATTTTAAGAGAAACCTTAATACGTTTATGTGAGGTATTGTATGATATAACGGGAGTAATGGGTTTGGCGTTCTTGTTTGTCTCTAGAGTTTGAAAGACATCTTGAGGAAAGTTGAGAATAATACTTTTTTGCATAATATTTTTACTGTTTTAGATGAATTTTATTATTTAGCTTACATTTTACAAGTATATTATATTGTGTTATTAGAATTAATGCTTCCATCAGGTTGCTTGTGGAAGCGGATCTGGTATTTTTCTCCAGTGATGCACTGTTCATTCTAGCAGCTACAAAGGAAAGGCATTTTGAAGTATTTTTCTCTAAAGTATCAAGAAACAGAAAGGACATTTTTGTTTATTATTTGTTTGGTTTTGTACACTGAGAAAACCTGTGCAGTTTGGATGAGCCCCTGCCTGGTCCTCTTGTGCTTTGCATTTGCAGTGTGCAGCAGGGAAGCTTACTCTCACTGTGAACCCTTATTGATTTCTGTGAGGCTTCCCAGGTTTGTTGGGAATTTTTCAGCAGTCAGGTTCCCTGCCAGTGTAAAGACGTAGGACTTGGGTCACGTTCTTTACCTGTCCTTTGCTTTTGATATGGTACTTTCATGAAGGTGGTTTCTTCTCTATTAATGCCCTTAAGTTTGCAACAACTGTACAAATGTTTTGTGTGTTTTGCCATGGCAGGTGTGGAATGATTATTTATTATCCAGGACAAAACAGCTATTATGTGGCTTCCTGAGGTCTGGATGCTTGAACAACATGATGGAGATAGGCTGTTTCAGCTCTGTATTCTCAGGTTCATGACTATCGTCTGTTGAATTTACTTAGGGCATTTTATTAGTTCTAAAAAATATACTAGTTTGTGTCCACTGTGCTTTGTGAAATACTTGTTAAGCTGCATATACAGGCAATTTTGCATCAGCAATCCATAACATATGTTTTCTCTTAAAGCAAGATGAGATTTTACTCAAGCCAATTTACAGTGTGAAATACCTATTTGTTAAAACCTACTAGTTGCTTTAAGTCCAAAATATGCAGTATTTTTGATATTCTTTTCCCCATGTGGTTCATTACAGTCAGTTAGTATCCTGTGGTTTTCTTTTTTCTTTTTGCTGTCCATTTAATTCTTCAGACTGTGACACTTAGATTTAAAAATAGTCATGGAGGGGAATGTACGTAAGCAAGAAGCCATGCAAACTGTTCTATTTAAAATGTATTGGCAAATTATGATCTGGAAAACCAACCTCAGAGGAGTGGTTAATGTGAACTTTATGGAGAGTAAGAATTGTAAATTTTCCATTTGAAGCTGCTATACATTTTTTTTTTTCTCGTTAGACTGTAGGACAATCAGTAGAATGTAGTAGCTTACTTGTGGCAATTCATTTCAGAAATAGAAAGCTCTGTTGTGACTGTTGCAGTTTTGATGTGTACAACAGGTCCTATGCTTCAGAGATTTTTTTTTTGTCTTTTTAGCAGGTAGGCTTCTGATCTTCACGACTTTGCCTGCTCTGCATAATTACATCTGTTTACTTGATTTGCTGCTTTTTGCATGGGCCTACTGACACATGATAAACTTAGGCTTTCTCTTTTCAACACTTGCTATATTTTATATTTTGCTATATAAGAAATACACATCTCCAAATATCACCAATATTTCATAAAACAATGTGGTCTAGTGAGAGTGATTCAGGACCATCTTGCTTTTTGCTGGAGCCAGTTGTGATGTCCTTGAAATCAGTGAAATCTTCAGGAATCAATATTTAAGTTTCATATGAGATTTTTTTTTAATTATAGGTAATCAATAAGGAAAAAAGCAGTTCTGTTTTTGTTTGATTGACTGATTGAGGTGTGGATATATATCACACCTCGTTGCGTGATATACCTGATTGAGGCTTGATTAAGATAACTTCCTGTTCTTCGCTGAGTCCTGAGTATGCTGTATCTGTGCCTGGACTTCTATTTTGCATGTATATAATTTTGAAGCATTTTGAGACAACTTGAGAGAGAATAAAAAATAAAATTTTTGTTGATGGAGTTAAATATCTTTAACTTTTGTGGCAAAGTTTGCTTTGTGTGTAAGTCCATATCCTTAACCTTCCCCATAACCTTGCAGATAGTAACTCTTCTAACAGATCTAGCATGCAGATTTATGTTTTTATGTTTTAGGAGTGGGGGAATTACTTATGTTTCTGGTTTTGTTTTATTTTGTTAAAAAGAGCATAAGGCTACCTACTATATCAGATGAGATGCAATTCTTTAATGTGCTTTTGCAGCATGTGAGTGTATTTATTTTCGTATGAATCAAGTTAGCTGCAAACCCTTATAAAAGATTATGTAAATCTTCCGTTCTGCTAATGTAAGGACAATTTCTCTAACAGTTTTTTAAAACCACATATTTTATGATTAACAATTAAAGATGCTAATGACTTTCCTAAGCCATCCATATAGGATGAAACAGGACTTTAATTGCTGTTTTAGGGTTTTTAATATGCTGAGTCCAAGAATCTTTGTCAGCAGTCATGAAAAGAAAAACATGAAAGGGAAATGATCAGACCCATCCACTTTTCATAAGCTTTCATTTCAGTATGTTTAGATGCATTGCTGTGAAGTTCTTTCTTCTTAAAATAAGAGTTCCTGAAAATATGAAGTTAATTATAACAATAGGATATTTCCATATATTATCAGAATATTAACAGGAGATTGTTCTGTTAAAGCTTCACCTTCTATTTTTCACCTTTTTGAGAGCTGTCAGGCCTGCTTGACCAATTTCAGAATGTGGTAGCTGAGCCTTATCTAGCTACTGCTATTTCTCTATTTTTAGCAGGGATTTCTGCTTGAAACTTGAGAAGATTTTTGAACTAATAACAGTAATGTCAAGGAAATCTGCTGCAGAATTCTGGATGAGCTAATGCATTTCAGCAGTGCATTGGGGGTGTTTGTGGCTGTGTGTCTTGGACCACCAGTAATTTTAAAGATGAGGAACAGATTAAATTGCACAAATCCCAGTTCAGACTGGAGAAGAACAGAAGACTTGATTACACTGAAAGGCTAAAATAAGTGCTTGAAGAATGAAAAAAATATATATTTTTTGAGAATCACTATGCATTTGAGTTGCTGACTGTAAGCTGATGACAGGAGAAATTGACTTTTAGCCTGTTCTTTTTCTTTTTTTTTTTTTTTTTTAGTATCCATTTTAAGATCCAACAGGACTAGTTAGAGCAGTGAATAATCTGTTTGTCTATAGTTTAAGAGGAAATTTAAGAGTCTTTTTAAGAATTTCTGGGTACATTAGTTTAGTTTAGCTAATATGCAGTACAGATAGGTATAAAACCAAATCAAATTTGGCATTGAATCTATAAGGTTCAGTATTTCAGCAAATATTGGTTCGTTTTTTCCTTTTTTTTTTTTTCTTTTTTTTTTTCCCCTAAACTGGGAAATGGGAGTTTGGCATGCCAAAAGTATAAATCTTGTGTAAATCATTCAAATTTACTGTGTCGTTGAAAGAATTATTTCAAGAATGGTGAAATGGGTCAATTTAGACAATGCATAATATGAACATATATTTAAGCATAAACATATATTTATTATTTTTAATAGTAAGATTGCTTTAGGCAGAGCATGAAACTAAGCTGGAAGACTGTGTGGTAGATTTTCATGAGCAAACTGCAACATTAGACACAGGCAAAGCATGGGCATTTAACCGTGTCCAGTGCAGGCTTAAATTCTAATACTATATAATATAGATAAACCATTGTTTCCTCATCTTCTTGTCAAAATTTAAGTTCCCCCACAAGTTTTAGAAGGTAATATTGCTTCCACAAATGTAACTAGATGGTTTTGTGCTATCTCGGCTGACCCTACCCGTAGCCTGTGTTGTAGCCTCCTGCACTCTGGAAGCAGCACAAATGATCCACACCAGCACAGGAGAACTGCAGCTCCAGTTAGGTCTCTTAACCTTTATCTGCAGGAAGTGGTTCTTAAACTGCAATAAATTACCTTTTTCTACTCTCTCTTTAATATCAGATTCCTAAATCTTAGTTTTCTCAACTCCAGCTGTGCCCAATAGGAAAGAAATGTTTTCTCTCACTACAAGACATAGGTAATTAATAAGATGCACAGCGGTCCAGAAATATAGCTCATTATATGCAACTCTGCCTAGTAGGTTAGGACAGCTGGAGAAACAAGAAGTGGCAAGAGCCCAGGGAATATTGCTGACTGCATTGAAAAAAAGGTAAACGCTGCTCAAGAAAGAAAAAAGAGCTCATGGCAGAGCGAGAGCTCTGCTTATTTGGAGTGTAACATGTCAACAGCAAGAGGCAGAGGGAAAGGAAATGTAGCTCTAAGGCAGCTAAACAAGGTCAGCTCTGCTCTGCAGTGCGCGCTGAGACCTGGACTTGCCTGCTACCAGTCAATGTATCTGTGGCTGCTTTGATAGTGGGCGGAAGGAGGGCGAGTTGGGCTGAGTCTAGCGGAGCCCCGGAGCGGTGGTGTCCTTCATCAGGAGCATCAGGGAAGATGATGGAAGGTCACTGCACAGCGCATTGCCAAGCCAGGAAGTGCAGCAGCTCGCAGGGTCTCAGCAGGGCAGGAGCTCTGGCACTTCTGGCTTCCTCTTTGCTCTCCAGCCCAGGCGAGGGACTGCCTTTCAGGGATGCCCCCTTGCCATCCATGTCACCTTTCCTTTCATTCTTCACAGTCTCAGAAACGAGAAAGTGAAAAAGACTTTTATGAGGAAATAGGAATTTAACCGTTCCTATACTCAGTATTTTTTTTTTCTATATAATAGTCAAACATGTTTGGAAAAAAAATTGAGGCATTAAGTCCCATCCTGGCTGTCTCTGGCATCACATTACACAATTCTCCTTAAAATCTCAGTAGCATTTCAAAAGTTTGAATGCGTGCATATGTGCATGTTTCTTTCTGTTTTCTGTCATTTAATAAGACAAAATGGTAATATTTCTAGCAATAATCAGTTTCTTCCTAAGCTTGTCTCCACATTTTCTGTAAATTTAGTAGTACTTATTAGCTCTTTAACAGTAAATGGCATGTTCTAAAAGTTCAAGCAGAACATTTGAAAGTACAAATAATTCCTGTAAAGAAGTAATTTAATCAAGTTGTCAGTATAAATGCTGTGGTGTTCTGTAGTATACCTTATATATGTGTGTAATGTGCAATAGATGCAGGAGTCATATTGCGTTGCAGATGCATTGTTAAAATTAGAGCTATTACGAATTCCTTATATGTAATCAAAGATTACATATAACATTAACTTACCTTTTATTTAGTTATTTGCACTCCTACACTATAATATTACAAGTTCACTATCATAAAATAATATAGTGCAAAATAGAGCTCCTGTAGACCAGAAGCATGATTACATTGCAGCTCGCAAAGGGAGGATTAACAATTTTTGTAGAAATGCTATAGTTTAGGACTGCCTTTTTATAAAATTAATACACCAGTTCTCAGATTACATTAAAAACCTAACTCTCTTGATTTTCCTCCATGTTTTCTAGTTTGATTTTAATTTTAGTTATTGTCATTTCTGTTAGCTAGATATATCAGAGACTGTTCTATTAGTGGCTTTATGTTCTGTTCTTTACATTCTGTTCTGAATGTTTCTTATTTTGTAAAAAAAAAAAATGCAATTAAACTCTATCAATAATTCACACAAACAAAAAGTCTGAACTGAATTTTCAGATATATAAATAGTTTTGATTATCACAGCAGAGTTCTTTATGTGCTCTGCTCATTAGAATAACTTATTTTACTTGTTATTAAATATCAGTCTGGTTTTCCTTCTGTAGTCGTATGCCTTCCTTCAGAATTGAAGGGTCAGAGATAAGAAGAGAAGATAAATAGTGTAGTAACTATAGATATGATGAAATATCCAATATTACTACCAAATCTTATGAAAAACTGTACTGATTAAAATATGGTAGGCCTTGAACTGTGGGGATTACAAGGAATGGAGCTTGACCAATTGATTTTGATGGAAACCACGCGAGTCCAAAGAATAAGGGTTTAGATTTTTATTATTTTTTTATTATTTTTTTTGAGAGAGATATATTATCAGATAGTCTGGTATTGTCTTGTAGTTACTGGATCTTTCATGAAATATTTTCTTTTCAAGGATATTTTTTTATCCAACATCCAACACCAGCCATTGCTTAGGAGGCACTATTACTATTAGATCTTGTGTTATTACCATGTTGCTTAAAACGTAGACCTTGTGCATTTACTTTTCATCCTTCTGTATCACAGCATTTTTAGAAATTCTAATGCTCTCTTTTCTGTCTGGAGATTAGGGTAATTCTTGAAACTAAGCAAAAACCTAAGGAAAATGACTTTTTTGAAGTGCACTTTTGGCACTATCTAGCTGCTAATAAGTGCTTTAGCATACCTTAGCATATTTTACAGAAACATGTACAATAAGATTGCTGGGAAAGGAGTGCACAAGCTGTCATATGAGACTTTTCTTTTTGAGGAGAAGCATCAAACTTGTCTTTTTTTCATCATCATGAATCTTCTCCAGCAAATTGCCTTGACGTTTTAAAGATGATAGGGAACAGTTGTGCAATAACATTGGTCAGCTCACTTGACACCCTTGTCTTCATCCTATCCAGTCCTGTAGACCGTGCAAATCCAGCTTACCTGAGCAGAACCTAACTTGATCCTCCTCTACTGTTGGTGGTGTCTCTTTTCTCTGGATGTTGCTCCTAAGCAGAAAGTCTTACCAAATCTGAAAGCAGACCTGGGCAGTCAATACTGATGCTAAGAAGCAATCATATCTCCATTTCATTCACTACTGTGCTATGCTTTTTAATACTTGGGAAATACTCTTATTTTTCCTATAAATTTTAGAAAGAGGTGAAAACAAACAGGTATTTGTAGGTAATTTTTAGTTAATATATATATAAAATGAAGATATTCTAAGGATCAGGAATTATCTATTGTTTGGATATTCTTAAAATATATATGATTCTTCCCCGGCAGGAAAGAAGCCTGTCACTGCCTGAATGAAATGAAGAAAGTAAGGCTGGAAATTAGAGAGCAATGCTGCATACAGATTGAACTGAATTGGTGCTGGCAGGCTAGTTCATGCAGATAGACTTTAGTACAGGGCATGAATATGGATATTTAGCACAGTAAAAGTGCAGTGAAACTAGAATACTCAATTCTCAAAATAGGAAGGCTGTAATTTAGACTACTCTGTATCTATTGTAGATGCAGCCAAAGCATAAACAAACATTGGACTGTGATTTTGGAAACCACAGCTCTGCTAATGTTCTACTAACTGGCTTTGGGCAAGAAACTTCATACTGTCCTTAGTTCTACATGGGAGCAAAAAAAGAATACTGATCAACTTTCAAATACGTTTTAATTTCAAAAGGTTCTGTGTGAAGGGTAGGTGGCATTATTGTTACAGTTATTGTGACATTGCTAAGTTATATTGCAACCAGTATTTTCAGTGAACTCTCGTGGTTCGTTATTATTGGTGAACGTTACATCTCTGACATAGCAGAGGCTGCAGGTGTCACCCACCAACGAGCACATGCTACAGTTCTCCATCTGGGGCCTTTCATACGACCCAAGTAATCTCAACCTCATTCCATTAGCTCGTGTTTTTGTCTCTAGAGACTACCAGCTGACCTGTGTGTAAGCCATGAGAGATGGTCATTCTCATAATTCAGTTTTATGAAAGTTAAAGTCGTTAAAGTGTAATCTCCTAGACACTGCTGGAGAGCAAAGAGGTCCCACTTGAAAAGCGTTATGTTGATATTGGTTGTCCTGTATCATTTCACAGGTGTGAATATTGACTTTCTTAACACTAAAATGACTAAATTATGACTGCATTTTGGTAACTATAAAGGGGGTTTAAAATTACTTTGATATGCAATAGTATGAAATATATGAAAATGATAGATGGTGAAATAATTTGGAAAAGAATTTCTTTAAAGCCAACTTCATGCTACAGTGCCAAAAACTAAATCCCCAGCTTGATGGAAGTGCTTTGAAAAGAATGATAATTGTTATTATTTAATAGAAAGTTTACGTGTATTTATCTTTTAAGAAGTACCTTATTTTTAGACTGTGAAATTAAGAAATAGGCCCATCATTTTTTCTTACATAGTCTCCTAAGAAGATAGGGTAGGGATTTTTTTGTGTTTTACTCCCCTACTGGCTGTACTTAAACATTGCTTTAACAGTTAATCATTCCAGAAGTGCCACATAATGGGCTCTACAAGTCAGGATCAATGGGAACAGATGTGTGAGTAGAAAGTGGAATTGCGGCCATTTAAAAATCATTTTTTCAGAAAGAGGGAAGTGGTATTTATTCTGTATGCTTATCAGAGTCTAATTATGAAAAATGGAATCAAGCAGGCTGCTAAAATATGTAATATGATTTGTTCTAACTGTATTAAATGTATAAAGAATATCAAGATAGTTTTTTTTAGCCTTGATGCTTGGTGAACAATTTCAGTGAAACCAGGAAGTATTTGGCATATTCCCCATCCAGACAACATCACAGTATCATTTAAATTAAGCAGAAAATATTAATCTTGCAGAAAGGTTTTTAAAATACTGCTTTTTAAACTTTTCTTGTTCCAAAATATATTAAACTGTTTATCACCAATGAATGTTTTCTTAGTTCAAGTGCATAATTCATCTTACTCCAAAGATAGCCTCATATATTTTAATTCTGTATGTGGATAGGAAAATGAACTAAACCAGTTAGGAGGGATGCCTCATTTACATGTGTACTACTAGTTCCTACTGTATCTACTGACAAAAAAGGCAATAATAACTGTATATTTTTACTCTTTTGTCAATGTTCATGTAGTCATCTGTGCCCTTCCTTAAATTTTAAGTGTTAAATTAGACAGTTTTAGATTGACTGGTCATTTTTTCTTGTAAATATAGTTTAACGTATGTATGTTATGGTTCCTCCCATCAAAAGACTCTGGTTTTGTTTTTTGTTTTGTTTTCTTTCTAAGACTGCTGCATATTCAGACTGTGCAGCAGTAATATGTTCTGCAGTTAAAGAAAATAGAATTTTATTTTGGAAGGGTTTTTTTTTCAGTTCTACATTTTATTTTTATCAAACTCTAAGATTAATTTTTCTCTGACCAAGTTTTGAAGCTCTGTAAAGTAATAGATCACAAGAAGATAAGCTTCATCTTTACTAAATCACTGAAGCAATGTGTCTTGGGGCTGGCCTGTTATGTCACTTGTTTTTATAATGCATATTCACTACTCAGTTCCAGCTTTAGCAATTAAAGCATCATCCTTTCTCCTTGAAAACAGTGGGCAAGATGCCATTTCAATGAGAACAGGATTGGAAACTTGCTAAATAAATGGCAGAGTAATTCATATATCCAATTCTGGTGAAAATTATGAGTAAGTTTGAAAGTAATCATGGAGGTATTAAATTAATTCTTATGAAAAAATCCTATTATCTGTTTGAGCTGGTTGTTAAATTTCAGATAGTTGCGAATACTAAAGATGAACTACTGTGAGATAATGTACTTCATATGCCACAAAAAGCAAGATCTGAAAGTTTGAGCGGAACATCTGAATTCTTCCTCTCTTGCACTTTGTGTTCTGGAAGGAAAATCATGTATTTTTATCAAGTTCTGCGTAGGTCACGTGGTTTGTTCATTTGTAAGACAATGTACCTTCAGTGCTTTGAAAAGGTAAATATAGCAGCATGGATGACTGGTTTAATTTTTTTGAGCAGTCAGATGTTTGTAAAAGTGAAGAAGATTTTAAAAGATTAATCTATAATATGGCAATGATTTTCTGATAGGCGTAACCAATATGATCACCTTGCCTTCAAAACTGAATGCATAACCAGAAGTTTTTTATCTACAAGATTTTTATTATTATTATTTCAGGGAGCTGAAGCAACGTTTTTTAGCTTCAAAAACATGTACAATTCTCATAGAAACAATTTGACAAAGTGGACAAATATGTGACCAAAGTAGACTCTGGTACTGTAATCTCGTTCTGAAATGGTTTAGCTCTAATTCAATAGCAGCCGAGCA
Organism: Tinamus guttatus; assembly: GCF_059628265.1. Taxonomy (NCBI): domain Eukaryota; kingdom Metazoa; phylum Chordata; class Aves; order Tinamiformes; family Tinamidae; genus Tinamus; species Tinamus guttatus. The sequence goes on from NW_028289023.1 coordinate 4,564,203, forward strand.
GAGTACCCTGTACACAGGTGTTTGTTGCAGCGTCTCATGAGGTGATGTTCTACAAAGTACAGATGCTGAGATGTGGTAGAAAGCTCAGAGTCTTCCGTTGGCTGGAGTACTGGTTAGGTCTGCATTTATTTGAATGAGAGCCCAAAAGAAAACCAAACGCTGCTCAGGTGATCCAAATGGGCTGTGCCAGCTTCCCCCAGCAACCTGGCCAAGCAAAGTGTGGGAACTGTAAACATTAGAACTGATAAATTCACAGAACTATGTAGTACTAACTGAATTTAGCTACCATGTTGTAGAACTGATAGCAAGTCTCTTTGTAACAATAAAAAAAATCAATTTAATAGAGGTAGGCATTTATTTTCCCTCTACTCAACCTTTCTATTCCTCATTACTAATATATTAATGACTGTTATCAGCATAACTGTCAAAGAAGCAGATAGAAATGAATTTGGCAGGTGTTTAACACTTCATTATAAATATGATCTCTCAAGTAGTAGAGATATTTTGATGCTATTGTATCGATAGTAATTATTTATTAATAAATGTACAGCACTGCTTAACTTCTATCCTTTCTTGCTTAACAAGGTTTAGTATAGTAATACTATGAAATAGGTGAAGCCAAAATAATTACATGAAAAAGAAAAAAAAATGTTTTCCTTTGTTGCTTTTACTCTGTTGTTACAGTTTCCTGTAATCACAGAGTCCTTATTAATCATTCCTACAGCTGTCTTCCGCCAAAACAACTGCAAATGGGGGAACTGGGGACAAGGCAAGGAACATGAGGTCCTTAAAAATAAGAATTCATGCAGTTTTATGTGATATCACAGGATTCTGATTTATAGCAGGATAGTAGTTGTGATTTTAATTAGATTCCTACTTGTTCATTCCTACTATTCAGAATAAATCTTAACCAAGCATATGAGTATTCATCGTAAAATTTACATTAGTATGCAGACATATGCTCACAAATCTTTCTGATTTTTTTCTACAATTACTGAGCATCTAAAATGTGGAAGCAGGCACATATTTCTAAGATTGTCTTACAAATCCTATCATAAATTTCTGTATTCAATTTGCTACGGTGATGCTGATCCAAAAATTTCCCTTTTGCTGTTATGCCAGAGCTTAAATTTTAAGGAAAGTTTTTGCCAAAACAGTTAAAAGCATAAGGCAAGGAATCCTTGGGTAATCTTTTCTTTGGAAAGTTTGAAGCATTAACTTGATGTTTGGCATAAAAGGTGGCTTTTGCATCTTGTTCGAACATTTATGGGCTTTTGAGGTGACCTATTAAAAAAAACTTCCAAGGTTTGTTCAATTAAAAGCTTTATTAAACTGTCTGTTGCATGAACTCAGGAGAAAATTTCTAGTAGTTAATCTTTCAAGATTCCATTCAAAAGGGGCATGTGTTACCCTACAGTTGAGGCCCTTCATCACCTCTGTCACTGGGCTTTAGGCTGCCTGGAAACAAATTTTGCCTAAGCAAAATGATGGAGGAAAAATTGGTCTGCCGGGAAATATTTTAGGACCAGAAAGCTGATGAGAGGGAAACCAGGGCTGGGAATTGAGTTGGGAATAGACCCATCCCATTCCCATTGGGAATTCATAATTTTATATATTTTCATGCATAAATAGAAAATCTTTTCATCAATGTCAGAGACTCCTCCAGAGAATATGAGGGAAGAAGAAAGTACCTGGAAAAATCCCAGACTTAGTGAGTAATCATGATTTTGAGCGTATATGCAGTTGTATAGCTTCCTCAAGTTTGGGTAATCATTTTGTATGTCTGCTCATATCATATTGCTGCAATAAAACATATGCCCTATGAAAGCACGAGTTCACATTTTAGCACCTTTTTAAAGTTCAAATCATCATCTGCAATTGCTTTTAGTAATGAAATTTAATCTATATTACTACATAATTAATGTTGAAATAAATTGAATTAATTTGAACTGCTAATAACCCATGGTTACGTGGCATCCCTAGGAAGTAGCAGCCCTAGAAAGTTAGATCTTCATGTTTGCATATGAAAAGACTAATTAGAGGAAAAAAATGCAACACTCCCATTCATGCAGTGGTCTAACCTGGGCTACTTAATATCGAATTTTGATATTGAAATGCAGTGTAGTTAGCAACTTTATCTGTAGCTCTCTGCTTATCATCCATCCAATAAAAAGGTTATAGAAACATGTAAGGAATTAAAAATAAAATGAATATTTTACCGCTTCTTTAGGAAGAGATCTAGTATGATGTGCCTTATGTTCATAGCTGACAGAGGAATATTGAAGTAATCTGAGTTATGGATTTTACAGAGTGAAAGTAGGTTAAAGATGTTAAATGTAGGAGATACCTGTGGAGTCTTGAAAGAACAACACATAAAACAGTAGGTATGTGATTGGACTGTGGTGGGATAGGAAGTCAATCCTGTGACAAAACTAGAAGAGTCTGGCCTGTGTCAAAGCAATGAATTGGACTTACGGAGCTCAGAGTTCAATTTCTGGCAGAGTTCTGCATGACTCAGTACTCAATCACCAGGTATAAAACTGTGTGGGAAGTCTATTTTCCTTTTAAAACCCTGATATGTGTATGGTTCTGTGCTGTGGCTGTGTGTGTCGCATGAGAGGACCTGTGTGTCTGACTGCCATCCACGGGCAGAGGCAGGAAAATGAATAATTATACAGAGGCAAATACAGCTAAATAAAATGTACCCCCTTTGGAGGCAATATAGCTTTCTTTTACTCGTAATATGTACCAAATAAGTGAATTCACATACTTTTTAATTTTTTCTAGGCACTAGAAAATAACTGTAGTTCAGGTACAATTAATAGCTTTAATGGTAATTACTTCTGTAAAAGATGCAAGAAAATCCTAATCAAACCTAATGGGATCTCAGATGTCTTTGGAATAGTGAGGTACTGCATGAGTGATTGCTTATGGTGTATTACTTTGATGTTACACAGATATTTGAAAAAAAATAATTTTTCTTTTTTTTTTTTTTCTTCCAACTAGGAATTGCTGATATTTTTACAGAATTTGCCCACAATGCACTGGGGAAATGAAGAAATTAGTGTACTCCTGGCAGAGGCATACAGACTTAAGTTTGCATTTGCGGATGCCCCCAACCATTACAAGAAATGAACATAAAGAACCAGAAATTGTTAAGACCAGCATGTTCTGCAGTATTATGGCATCAGTTACTCTGGTTGTGCTTTTGGTTCATTCTTCTTTCATTTGAATTAAGATGGCCATTAAAGTTCTGTTAAATTTTACAGAATGAGAACGGGATACCAAAGAAATGGACATAGCAGGGTATCAAACATTGAATGAACAAACTTAAAAGTGAATTTTCTTGCTCAACATAAAAAAGGAGTTCAGTTGTCTACTACATAATTTATTGGTTTTTTTTCTCCTTCTGTAATTAAGAGAATTACAGTCTGTAAATTTTGTCCAACAATTGCTATATGTGCTTGAGACTTAAATTTTCTTACAGAATGAATAGATGATTATTTTGGTGTCATCTGTAATAATTTTATCAGCTAGTATTGGCCAGTAGTAAGAATTATTAATTTTGAAGAGAAAAAAAGAAATTTCTCAGTCATAAATGGCATTTGAGACAGTAAGGCCTGTGTTTTGAGATCTGATTATTTCTCAGAAGACTTTTATATTGTCATGCCATCTTTTCTTTTTCTATGGAATGAAGTTAGAATACTTCTGTGGTTTAAGAAAATAGAAGATTGCAATAGAAGGTGGACAAAAATAGAACATATTCTGAGTATCACGAAGTCTTGTAGGGTGCCTCAGGAGCTTTGTTGCCATACAAAGGAGTTACTTAAAGCTTAAGTTTCATCTCTATTGCTAAAAGAAATCCCTCTATATGAATTTTGGAGTTTGAGGTTTTTTTAATATATTGAATGAAATAAAAGATGAGGTCTTGTTAAAATAATTAAAGCCTTTACTGAAAGACTTTATAATTTTTCAGTGTGAAGGTTCACTTTTAAGAGACTTAAGAAGCTTGGTTTACCAAGCAGGATGCATTTTGATCTCAGTTGTTGCCTTATTCTCCATTTCTAGCATTTTAGAAAAGGAAAATTAATACATCTGTCCTAAGCGTATTTGTTTAAGTAAGTTTAAGTTTTTTTCTCATATTATTCAGAGGAAACAAGAAGATAGTTTCAAATAACAATAGCAGTTAACTGTAAACTCAGATCACTTGTGTCATTACCAGAATAAAACTCCTCTGTGACTTTACAGAGTAAAATTAGTGTTTCTTCAATAATCATGGGATTCTGCATAACTTCTTAAAACTTACTTAATTTAAGTGCACTATTTATTTCAGGAAATCTTTTCATATGCGGATTCTGTTGTTGCTCTATTGGATGTAAATAAACTCATGTTAATTTGTGCCTACCCTATATATAGTTTATTAAGCGTGAGAGTTGCCATAGGTAGTATACTGCGAGCTCAGAACTGTTATTCCTCAGTTCAATTCTAGAGTTGCACAGTGTTGCACCAAAAATGTGTACACTTTTAAGTTTAGAAAATAAAAGGTCTTCAAGAGGTTTTCTCTTATGGTATGTTATTGGAAGATTATTTTCAAGTCCTTAAAAATATATATTTGCATATTTTTTTTAAAAAAAAAGGCTTTCTAGATATGTTAGTTACATTACTTGTTTTAGGGGCATATAAGTTCCTGACACCCATTTTTAAAGTTACTAAGGTGTTTCAGGGTAAATAGAATACATTTTTACCAACATGTGATTATACAGGATCTGTATTTTAAAATTATGTAAAAACAGTAGTGGGCTGGAAAATACCAACTTAATTCAGAAGTAGGAGGGTTTGGTAACTAGGGTGTTTTTTGGTATTGCTGAATTCACCTAGAGTCCTTAGTTGCAGTGTATAAAAATTCAGGCCTCCTAGATTATTGCATTTGTGCCTGGCGTGTAGTGGCTCTGTGTTTCTTAAATGTCAGTATACTCTTTTCTGTACTTCCATTTATGGTCTAATGTACCAAGATTTATTTTTATGTTTACAAAGAATGTCATACTGTGCCTAATAGAGTATCTACCAATAACAGAATAAAAGAAATTTATGACCATTTGCTTTAGATAAACTTAGTATCTTCAAACATTTGTTAATATAAATGCATATTATTGTGACTAAAGAGAAGACACATAGCATTAAATGTAAAATGTTGTAAGGGTTTTCTGTAATTTTTTTTTATTAAGATGTTATTTAGGTAATTACATGTAACATAAAAAGCTGGCCCAGAGTCATCTGCTGTGTCAGATGCTTCTGCATAACATTTGTGAGACTGGATACATAAAATTTCCTTCACCGGGTCCATGTAAGTTGACTGCCATGTCTTCCAAATTCAACAGGTACCTCTTACTTTCCTTGGAAGAAAGTATTACCATGTTACCAAGAGAGGTCACATTTACTACTGTGTCTGTGTCAGAAGTTGAATATTGTACTTGAGCACATTGCTTTTTAAAAGATAGTGGGACTTTTCCTAAAGTAATACCAATGTTTATTAATATGTAGAGAGAGAATTCTCTGGAAAATATGATATAGGTACATAAATGATGTTTATATATCCATACAAATAGAAATAGTTTTCAGTATATAGAAGGCCAACATTTATGTAAAATTTCAAATTTTCTATACTTTAAAATTTACATAAAGTCATTTCATTTTGTTAAAAAATATAACAATTCTACATCTCAGGTAAAATGTTATTCAAAAGAAAAAACAGAGAAAAGTATATAACTTTATCATTCTTAAATCCCATGTGGCTATTTTGTCAGAACTCAAGATTCTGAGTGCTATACAGTTCATTTACAAAATGTATTTTCTTATGAAGGAGGCATCTGTACACATCACTAGTGAATCCAGACAGCAATTTCATAGAACTGATGTGAAATACTGAAAATTATTGTGTCTCAAATCTATGTTGAAAATTTTCTGTAATAAAAATTAAAATAACAATGTACATTATAAACAGATTTATGAAAACAGTGTTTGAAAAGTGTAAATAAATTAGTCAAATATGTAAATACAATACATGGGATAGAATAGAAATGTAAGTTTGAAATCTTATGTAAGTCTGTTAATTCATTACAAGAAATTAGTTACCTTATTTTTTGGCTCAGTTCCATAAGGCCCATAAATTTGTTTTTAACTTCATAACTATAGAATAAAAGTATGCAAAATTCAGTTGTATGCTTCTGACAAACATTAACACTGAGACACTGGCTAAAACTGTAAAAGTGATGAAAGATGAGGAAATAAATGCATATTTATAAAGTGCTATATAGAGTGGAAACTTCTTTTTATTATTATTTATTTATTGTTTTCATGAAACACATTCCATAGCACATCAAAATGTGTTTTTAGGTCTGCTTATTTTTTTGGCAGTCTTCATATCCTATATCACAAGAGCAAAAGCAGTGGGAAAGCTCTGTTCTCAGTTACGTTTCTGCAGCTCCCTGTCCTTCTATCTTGTAGCTTTTGCAGGTCAGTAAGGCAGCCAACCTGCAGAGGTGTCTCTGCGGGCACCATGTGCCCAGAGGGTACTGAGCTTTTTCCATGAGAAGCAAATTAGGATAAATTTGACTAAACAGCAGATTTAAACTGGGAGGAAGCCTATGAAATAAGGAAAAAGGAAACAAACAAGGAAGTCCAGAGTTTTGTGGGCTTGGGAGGTAAGGAGAAGAAAATTCAGTTCAATGTGGGGAAAGGAGATGACGCTTTATGTGTCCAGAGAGGATTGAGTTGCCTGCTTCAAGGAAGCTGGAGGAGGAGTTCCAACAACTGAGATGGGGTTGATGAAGAATATAACAAGCTTTGATATGTGAAAGGCAAAGTTAATTAGTTAATTACTGTTAGTACTCCAAATGCAGAACTGTTAAACAACACGCATGGCTTTCGGGGATGGGGTGTAGGGGGGAAGAAGAGAAAAGGATGCCAAGAGCCATCTTTTTGTTACACGCCTGAGTGAGAACAAATTGTAATCATGCTGGTTTCTCACCCCGAATGGAATTTGTGTTTCTCCATCTTCAGATCCTGCATAAAATCAACAAAGAAAGAGATTTCAGATTACTTTCTGAAAAGCTGCAGAAATCAAGGATGGAATAAAGGTCCCAAGGGTTTCACAAGGGATGTGCTGGGAGACATAGCTGAAAGCTATTTGTTTCCTCATCTGCACAGAAAAAAGTATAGCAGTTATGGATATCTCATATTCTGGGCAAGCATCCCAGAGATTTAAATGTAAAGTGTAATGAAAAGACTTTCCAGAAAGCTGACCCACATGTCAGATTTCCTCCATGAAAACAAGGGAAAGGAGGGAAAAAAGTGCCTTATAGATACCTAGAACAATAATCTGCCTAATTTCATTGGAGACAGGAAAAGCAGAGCGAGGCAGCAATGCTCCCAGTCCAGCAGTCACTCACACAGAGTGCTCTGCCATCAGCTTCTACTCGTATATGTAAAAGAACTTCAACTCAAGTGCCTCTAATCAGTGTATGATGGAAAGTGAAGTCCCCGAACAATTTAATTCCAGATTAGTAGCATTTTTGTAAATTAAAACTAAGATCTCGCATCCCATATGATTCCTTAACCTGAGTATAGTTGAGGCAGCAATAGAATAAATAATTAAATCACTATGGCACCACGTCAAAGAATCTCCTAATGCTTCACAAGATTTTATATGCAGCCTGCGTTCAAGTCAAGACACATGCACGATACAAGAGACTAAGAGAGATACTGTGGAAATCCTCTCAAAGACAAGTGCTCTGAAACTTAGATTTATTTGACCAGAAGAATTGCCTGCAAGTGTCTGAATGAGAATTAATGTGTCAGTAAAGCATGGTCATGTGAACTGGGATTCCAGATGTATGCTTGTTACAAGGTTCTCGACACAGAATTTTAATGTCCAAGTTTGCCACTTGAGCTTGAACCGCAATGCAGACAGTCATTCTGTTCATAATACAGAATTAGCTGGAAACATCCAGTATTTCATTTCTCACCTATTGTACTTCTGTGACACCCTAATTTTGGAGATCACCAATATTTCAGATGTTTCTCACCATACCATCATTTATCTATGCCTATTCAGAGATCCCTCATGTGGGAATGAAGACCCTTCTGAATTCAGAGCACTAAACAAATAAATAACCCATAGGGAGAATAGAAGAGTTTCATTGCTGTTAATTTCCTACTTACAGAAAGGATACAGGTTTCCTGACAGTGCACCTCTCGAGTATTTGGACAAATTAATCCTCAAATTCAGGCTGCTGGCTCTGACACACAGCTTTTGAAATTCAGAATATTTTTACATATTTCCATCTCCTTACAGAAGGAACTGAGATTTGCAGTGAACCATTGCTGGTGCCAGTACAAAGGACTTCCATACAGCCAATTCCCTTCACTGTTGTAGCAGCATCAAAAACACTCACAAAATATGTAGCTGTCACGAGAGCTCATGTGTGGTAACAGGGTGCCCAGGATTACAGATAGTTAAATGGCTATCTTGCTCATAAAATGTCATTTTAACAAGTAAGACAACTCAGCAGACTTGGGAATTTTTCAAGTCTCTTGGTCTAGAAACAAAGTCAGTGACTCCAGATCAAAGTAATACTTGTTGAAGCACTTGTAAGCTCAGCTTATGCATATGGAGCAAAATCATTGTCCTACACCTGCCCGGTCATGTTCAAATTCCTGCTAAGACATCAGTGAGGATTTGCTGCTGCCTTACAGAATATATGATCTCGAGCAAATATATAACTGCTTCTGCATTTAGGAATGAATGAAACAGACATGTCAATAAAGAAAACATGTTGCTAATATGTTTTCCCGATATATTTTACCATTATTGCATAAGTGGGAAAATTTCTGCAATTTTGGAAAAGGGGGACATTTCTCTGTCACTGAAAGGCATACGTGCCTTTGTGACCATTTTGCTGTCACCGGATGCTGGGTGGCAGGCATGCTCACATTTGGGTAGGAACACTAAGACAGCCTTTATATTCGGAGTAAGGAGACAACTAAAGAAACTTTAAATGTTTCAAAGGTAAAGGATATGCATGGTAATTCTCTGTGATATAAAAGTTTACTAATTTAAATCATGCTGTCTAATACTACATCTGTTTTCTCAGAGAGAATAAGATCAAAGACCATCTTTCCCCATCAAACATCTGCATGTTTGTGATAACTTGTTTTCTTAATGGAAATACTCTAAAAGTAAAATATGGAATAGGCAATAAGAGCAATTCATCTGACAGGTAACTGTAGCCAGCAAAGGATACTCAAATCCAAAAAGTATTCCACAAGAAAAGAGGCAAGTGCCAAAAATTGACCCAACAGGAGGATGTACGTGAACAAGATGAGCTACTACTGCTCATCTTGTTAAGTAATGGCTTTGTCATCTTTATGCAAGTTATCTTTCTAGTCCTACAACCTGTCAGAAATGTAGACATTACATCTGAGCATGTCACTCACATTTCTTTTATAGTCAATGGAGAAGAACATGTACCTGGGGGGGTGCAAGTCTCCCTCCCCCAAGAAGACTTCTGAACTATGTCAGTGAGTTGCAGAGTAAAGTTTCCCTGTCCTCTGCTCACATTAATGGAGTCAGGAGTGAGGAGCTCATATTTAGGTGTTGACATTGTCAATATCCAGATGATTTGAATCTCTCCCAAATTTGAAAGAAATACTTAGACTAAGCTTTCCATAATAAATGGAAATAAATAAATAAATAATAAATAAAGTGGAATAATAGACCATCATGAGAAAAAGCAAGATTTCACATCATCAAAAATCTTACACAGATTTAGACTGTTCTGAAATTGCTCCTAAGGGTAACAAAAACACTGAACTAAAAATCTCCCCCAGTATTGTCTGTCTACTGCAGGTAAACTAAAGAAAAATTGTTAATTTTAAGTCTATGAAACTGAACATTTTATAGAGTATTACTTAAATCACACTTTTGTATTTTGAAGTCTAGCAGCTAACAATTTTAATTTGAAGCAGCATTTCTGTACATACAATTGGAAAGAATCAGACATTAATTCTGTCAAATGCCTTTGAAAAAGGGACACCTGAAGTTAAATTTTATAGTACACAATGACCAAATAAGCTATAAACTGAAGAACACATATTGACTTGTTTGTTGCAGCTGCTGTACTGTAACATCAACCTCACTTAGCCAGGCTTTAGCTCCAGCTAGATAGTGGTTCAGCCCATTAGCTTGCTGCTTATATTTGCTATCATTCATGCTGTGAATAAACTATAGCCCTGTAGCACAGCCAGAGATAAAACTTAGTACCCCTGCATGCAAATTAAAGTGAGTGAAAAAAAAAATGTTGATAAATTGCTTCTTATTTTTAAATGGGATCTTTACACTGGGATCCTAATACTTGTATTGTGAATAAACACTATAGGCTGCTAAGTAAAATTTAAAAGAGACAATTTGCCATTCTGTCTAACTAAAAGTAATAGTAATGGTAGTGTTTACTCTTCCTATTTAAGTAGCATCCAAATGATATAATGTGTTCTGCAGACAGGAAGATGAAGATCCTGCCTCACAGAACAGCCCGTGCATGTCCAGATGTCCTGGAAGAAACTGCTGAACACAGCAGGGAATTTAGGGAGGATAGGGTGGTGTTATCCACTTGGAGATCTGCAAAGGAGATTTTGCTCCTCTGCTGAGAGTCGCAGACCACAGACTAGTGTGAAACTGTGTTCACTTCATATATATGTATGGTAGCCCTGAAGATGGAAACAATAGATCTGATTATTTCTTTCAAAAATGCAATCTTTCAAAAAAAAAAAAAAAGACCACACAAACAAACAAAAAGAAATGAGCAACCCCCAGCAACGTGTTATTAATCCACCAGAGAAACAGCTATACGAGTTACTCCGTTGTGAAACTAGACAGTTCGCTGCTGGCCTGGGCTCTGTAATCATTCATGTGCAAGGCTGGGTTGGATCTCCCTAATTCTTTACCACTTACATTTTGTCACGGATTAAGAGACTTCTGGGGCCAAGGATTCTGCTTCATAATCACCCCACAAAGTGAATCAGTATGTACTTCCTCTGGTCCATCTTTTTTTCAGTGCTGATCCTGTCAATGTGCTGGTGGTTTACTGGCACAAAGCACAACTTACCATATATCACTGGAATGGCCTCATTATTATTCCCACTGACTGGAATACTGCAATAATGAAACCAAAAAGTCCTCAAAAATCTCTACAAGATTTGTGCAGAGGTAATGTGAGTTAAACATGCTGGTGATGTCTGCCACAAGGGGAAATTTCCTAGCAGCAACCCCCTGAGAAGTCCTCAATATGTGCTAGAGCCCTGGTTGTAAAAGTATAAGTGTTTTCATCCATTTTTACCTTTGTTTTCCTTATGACAGAGTTGTAGACCAGGCCAGCTGCTGGAGAGTCAGTGGCAATTTTGTTGTGGGAGGTTAGTAAGATGGTCCATATGATCCATAGGTGTAGACAGAGATAGGTAATAGCCTTTCTACATCACATATTGCCATGCCTTTCCCTGCAGCACTAGCCCAAAGACAGCTTCTTGGCCAATGTTATTTCAGCTGTGGGGGTGCTGGATTTCTGCCAGCCCCACCTCCTGCTTGCCTGGGAGCTTCTCGGGTCTCTCCAGTCCTGTGGGGAAGTTGGAGCCGGTTTTGTGGGAAAGTTCTGGTGCTGGCGTTGCTTGGCAGCATGGTGTAGAAACTCCTCTCCACTTTCTCCCCTGCTTCACTCTCAGCTTGGAAACTTCTATGCAAATATTAAATTTTTATGCCAAGCCACACCGCTTCCCCAGCAGCTGTTCTGCAGCAATCATCTCCTCAGTGATGTGGACTTTATCCTCATCAGGACTCACTTTCTGAAGTTCTTCAGGATAAAAGATTGCTTCATGACCAGATTGTTCCAGATTTCTTCATGACCATAGTCCATTAAGACATACACGGATTCCTGTCCCCTTCTGACAGTTTCAGAAAAACGTATCTCAGAGCAGCTGCTCATAACACTCCTCAGATCTCTCTTTTATTCTGAACATCAGCTGGTTGTGAGCAGGTGACTCCTGCCCATCTCCACATACAGGTTTCCAGCAGGGGCAGAGCTGACAGGGCTCACTCCAGCAGCAGCGGTGAAGCTCTCACAGCCCCATGGCGGTGATGGCCTTAGGTCTCCCTGAGCTCTGAGAGCAGCACCTCAAGGCAGAAAAATGTCCTCCCACATAAGAAGGGAAGCTGGGCTCCCAGCACCTCCTGCTGGGGTCAAGGTTGACCAAGTGACCAGGCCTCCTGGTGGGACATGTAGAAGGTGCTTATAGGGAAACACAAGTCATCTTCCAATTTCAAATTACCATGGAGACCTGAGGGAAACTGCGCCCCAAGCGACAGAGCAGGGTTACTGTTGAGAGATGTGCTTTCATCCTACACCACTGCCTTTTACTTAGCTAAGCTGCTTTGAGCGTTTCACGTAGTTCATTTAGATCCCCTTCTGACAGGTGGGACAATCCGAGGTTCATCCAGGCTTTGGAGATGAATGCTTGGAAGAAAATGAAGATTCAGAGGGAACACGTGCTGTAATGGTGTGATGCACTGTGAAACTTGGCCTGGGGATCTGGCCAGTACCCACAGAGAATGGGATAATGCAGTTATAATAAATAGAAGTTTGGTTTCAAACTGTGCTGTTTTGGGATCCTGAGGCCCATTTCATACGGGTACAAGCATCTTGGACAATTTATAATTATTATATTATTATAATATTTAATTATAAGATATATAATATTTTATAAAATTTAATTATAATTATTATTATTATAATAATAATTATATAAATTATAATATCCATAATAAATATCTATAACTAGAATAAATACTTCCAGATGTTTTAAAATCAGTTCAAAAATCTGGGAAATATATCTATGCTCTTTTGGAAATTCTGTAGCATCCAGCATTGGACTTTAAATGTTAGAACTATAAAAGCATCTTTCAAGATCTTTATGTTATGTGGTAATTTCATATTGTATTCAGTAAATGTATATGAGTGTTTACTAATAGCACAAACTTCAGCCTCTGCTTGTATAGAGTCTTCTTTATATGCTTTTGTTTCCTTATTTTTTTTTAAGGCCAAACATACTAACAGGAGCTGCAGAAGGAGGAAGTGATACAGCATCAGCTTCTGGCTTATTGAAAACCAAGTGATTTTAACTTCAGAAGTAATTGGTAGGTTTCTTTCATGTAGGACTGAGTGAAAGGGAGTATAATTTGAGGAATCTGAAATCCAGTTTAAATACTGAGATTGTTTCTTATTAAAGGATAGTAAGAAACTGGGGTAAAAGGAAAAATACTGATAGATCTGAGGCAGCCCACAGCAGGAGAGCTGCCAGTTTCTGAATGGGAACTAAGTGTTGCTTTTGTTTAAAGTGCAAATTAATTTCCTCTCTAGAGAAATGAAGTAGCTGAAAGCTATGAAAATCTTTCCATGAACAAGGAATAATAGAGAAACTACCAGTTAAGACAACATGAAGGGAATAAATGCAGAAGGAAGCATGGGAATATGATTGGTGACTAGGCAGAATAGATCAATGGAAGCAAAATACATCCGGAATCTACAATAAGATAGTAGAATCCCACCTACAATAAGAGACGAAGAAAACTAGCCTAAAAAACAGCTAAAGACAAAAATACAGTTCTTTTTCCAAAAGCAGGAAAAAAAAGAGTAGTAAAGAAGAATAAAAATAAAAGAAAATGTAGCAAAAGGAAATAAAATACATAAATGCATAAGACTGGATAATACAGGAAAGCAGTGCACTTCTAACCACACCTCCAAAATGGCGTCATTTGCCTCTCTCTGACAGCAGTACAAAAAAGAGACAAAAGTATTTATATCTGTTTTGTCACCTCCCAAAATATTATTTACTCCACCCAATTTTAAGCAACCAGCTTACTGTGTAAATGAATCATCACCTCTCCAGAGCCCATGAAGAGACAAAAACACATAGACAAATGGACAGTATTCAATCCACTTCCTGCTCTAAATCACTGTGGGAAAGAGATTTTCTAAGAGTGGAAACAGACTAGTTGGCTAAATGAAAATCTTCAATATGAATACATTCCCCTCCTACTCCATCCCATTTCTGAGGTAAAATGTAAAGAAAAAGCTGGCAAAATCTTCTGCCATTTGAACCAGAATTATTTTCAGGAGCTTTTACTTATCAACAAAAACAGTCTTTCTCAATATATGCCAATATTTCAGGAAGATGCAAAAACTGTAGAAAAATGCAGTATATTACATTGTCAGACAAAGATACTGGTGGTCACTATCCAATATTCCATGGTAAATTCATGAGGAGATGATGGTGCTGAAATCATAAAATAAAAGATTTCACAGCGATACTAGCTAAAATGTACTGGTTCCCTGAAATTATGCATGTACTTTTGGTGCTACACTTCTTCAAAGGAGTATATGTGAAGTGACTGTTACTTCAAAATATTTCTATCTGTTCTCTTTGAGAGATATTTACTGCCTTTATGAAAGGTGAATGTACAAAATCTTATCAGACTGTCCTTGGGGGAAGAAAAAGCTGCCGGGGAATGTACTCATTTGTTTCTTTTGACTTGGGTTCACTGAATAAGCAGAAAAGCCACGTGGGGGGAGCCAGCCTTGCTATATTTATTGCTATCTGTTTTGCAAATCTAAGCATCCGCCTTTCTTCCAGATTAAAATTTTTATAGATAAATTCGGGATGATTGAAATAGTTTTGGCAGGCTTGCTGTCTGCCAAAATGTTGTTTTAAAATAAATCACTGAATCTCCAAAGGGGTGTCTCTGGTCTCCAGATGCTATCTCTGTAAAAACACTTCGGAGCTGGTACACGGGAGGGCGCATTTATCCTACATTTGCAGAGGCAGAAGCAGCACTCTTACCAGTCACTTCCCTGATCAGGCACTCTCTGTTTCTGAGCATACAAAAGCAGATTTAGCGATCAAATCTCTAGCTCAAACATACTGATGGTAAAAATAACCGCAATCCCCAATCTTATGCCATACAGGGAGAGTTGTTACATTACAAGTCATTCTTCAGAAAATATTTCTTCAGTGTCACAGTCAGTTAGAAGAAAATTGGTTAACCTGCCATGATGCTGTTTGCAGAACCAGGACAATCTATCATGCCAGTTATGCTCCTGTTAAGGGTCTGGTCAGATCTTACAAGACAGTACTCAAAGCTCACAAAAAATGTCCTGCAGTGTACATCATGCTATGCTGTGGCATATGGGCTGAAACTCTTTATGGGAAAATTGCATACCGAAAGCATCCGCCATATGGTAAAAATAGTGAAATTATAGCAGCAGCAAGACCTGAATGACATAATTCTGCATATATTGCTATTAGTACTGTGTTTCATTTAAGACTTATATTACTAGATATCCCAGTTAGAAGTAGGGTCCTCTTGTGTGAGGTATTTGACAGCCACTTTGCCTTGAGCAAACAAAGCTGGGAAAACAACGAAGACTGGGATTTGAAAATCCCAGCCTGAAGCAACAAACAGCACAAAGCAGAGTTCCATAGCATGTTGCAAATGCCTCTGATCATGGGATTTATCGCTTTCCCACCTATACTTTTCTAATCTGGCTACTTAGCCTCTGTAAGCATTCAGAGAGTGGCTATCAGAACCCTTCAGCTGTTCACCTTGAATAATGCCACAGGGCCAGATTTTGTGCCTGAAACTTGATTCAATATTGAAATAGAAAGAGACAAAAAGAGCAAGTGCCTCTTGTAGGAATGAGTCCCAGTTAAAGTATCTGTGGTTCCTAGAGTACCGAGTCTGGTACTCTGGGAGGTGGTTCCTAGAGTGCTGGCCAATGGTGCTATGAAGAAGAAGAGTAAGAGTCATGCTCCTGTCTTGTTTGCACGAGGTGATGGTATCTCCCTGCTGCAGACATGCAGAGACACAGCTCAGCCCTGCAGCGCAGTGCTTGTGTCACTTCTTACGGTTGGAGCTTGCATGTTCTTCTCAAGCAAACTACCTCCCATAGCAGAAGTTTCCAACATGTTTTCTGACAGTCTCTAAAATCAGGGGAACCCTGAAATTGTGCTCTTTACTGTGTAGCAGCACAGTGAGGTCGAGAAGGTGAGCATTGCTCCTAGGGAGTACAGCAGTGCTTTGTCTAGTAAACCAGAGCAATCAGTTAAAATGGCAGCAAAGACAAGAAAAAACACCCGAAAAAAGCAGACAGCTGGAGAAATGCAGCCTGATGCCAGTAAGTCTCCAGATATGTTACAATGTACAGACTAATTGTTTTCTTAATGGCATAATGCTTCTGAAGACCGCTGTTTGGAAGTGCAATGGCTTGGAAAATGGAGGTCAATAAAATAACAAAAGGACAACCAGTATTGCTGAAAGAGGAAAGCAGTTGATGGAAATAATTTAATCACCAAACTAATTCCTAATCTGTTAAATAGGGGAATACTGGTTGAGAATGCAGTGGGGCATGGTAAGTCTTACAGCTGAAGTCCTAACAGTGTAGTTAATCATGTCTTTGTGAAGCAGTGGAAATCCTTTGGGGAAGATGGCACTGGCCCAGTGTTGTTTTCCCCTAAAAACTGTCAAAATGACCAGAAACAATAGCAATATCCGATCAAAAATCCTGTTGATTGGGCAAGAATTATTGCCCCCTTGTGGTACACTAACTTCTTATTTTCCTTTCTTACTAAGTTACCCTGTATGGTGTCTACTCATTGCAGATCTAGTGTATTGATTTTGCTGTGAAAGATGATGGCAGCCCCTCTGGCCTGTCATTTTGCAGATGTCTGGGGCTCCTAGGCCTTGGGGCTCCTAGGCCTAGAGTGTGCTGCATCCATGTGTGGCTTTTCTGCATGAATCTATGAAGCCCTGCATCTTGCTACTGAATTGCCCAAGCCACAGTTGATCCCAGCCTGGACCTGTGTAATGGTAGCAGAGTTTTGCTACACCTTACCATCTCTATGTAATACTGCTGAATGTAGTGTAATTCAGAACACTCTTTCCAGAAAATCCACATAATGTCATGAAATACAGTCCGCTTTATGAAATGTCTCAGGTAAATTCAAGATAAAGGTTGTGGGACTGTTTAGAAGAAAACTATGCTGCTCATGTTTCCCCCTCTACAGGTACAATCAGTAAGATGGAGATGCTAATGGTACTTGTGATTTTTGAGCTACAGCCTTTCCTAGTGTTATTTCTTCTAAGCTTTTAAATGTTTTTAATTGTTATTTTTCAAAGCATTTACTTTAAATGTGTATATGGCACTTAATCTTTCAGAAATGTACGGTTAGAATTGAGCTAAGAAGAACAACCAGCTGTCTCTCCTAGATAAGGACTATAGGATAAGCATTTTTTTTAGCAGCAGAGCAAGACTGGAGACCAGCCAGTGTGGAGCTGTAGCAGCACAGTAAGATAGACTCTGAGGGTACCAACAAGAATTATAAGTTTGGGTAAACAGGGTCAGGCAAAACAACCTGCATAGTCTAAGCCAAAGGATGTTAGGAAATCAAAACATACCCATCATATATGTAGCTATATATCAGCTTGTGAGATAGGAGGAGTCCAGAGAGACAAGAATAAATAGTCAATAAATAATAAGATGTCATGCTTCAGAATTAAGAATGTTGCTGATTTAATATGATATGATTTAACTGAACGTGTTTTCTGTCAACAGACCTACTGTGCTACGAAAGGCAGCACAAACTAGAAAGTTTGATCATCATATAGGTTTTCATGTTCTCTGCCAAATGATGAAAATACTATATATCTGGAGAAATGCATTCAGATGTGTAATGCAAGAGTAAGAGCTATACCAAATTTTAAGCTGAATAACAGAAATGCAAGGTAAAGTCAAACTGTAATGGAAATATTTTCATTTTCTTACTAATATATATATATTTTTAATCTTTGAGGTAGCAAATCCCCCTCAGTTGCAGGATGAATTTTAAGAGCTTGAGTTCTGAATTCTGGGTTCTGAAAGTTCTTGAATCTTGAGTTCTGAAACTCTGTCAGAACTGATGCTGTTCACCAATGATTTTCAAGTCCTGTCTATGGAATAGTATTCTCATTAAGCCTAGTCTTTGGACTAGTTTCACAGTGCAGTCAGATGGGTGCCTGTGCCATGGAATCATTTCTGGCATGAATAGCTGGAAATGGGGAGGATGGTAAGCCCAGACCAATCCTCGTTTAGAACAGCTTTAAACTCATGCTGAGGCTCAGATTTCAATTCGGAGAGACCACAGAAGTTTGATCTTCTATCAGCTAAACAACATTCACATTTTCAGGGAGCGTTTGGGTTTTTTATTGTTTTTTTCTCTACTGCATTGTTCAAGAAAAGTGTTATTTTGTTCTAGGCAGGCTGCCTCTATCTGCTCATACTTGCCACCTAGCCTTTATCCTACCCAGATAGCCAGCACACTAATATTCATTTGATCGATAGAACCGTATCAACTTGGCTTAAGAGGACAGCAAAGATTATTAACGAACACTGGAAAGGTGCTTTAAGGATTTTCATCTCTCCTCCACCCTTCCCATCTTGGCCTTTACAGTGACTTTTCTCTGTTTGTTCCCCTTGGTCCTTTTATTAAGCTTCCCTCTATTTATTGTTGCTTCATTTTTCCAATTAAAGCGATACTTGCATACTCACTCATTTTAATAGCTTCTAAACATTTTTGGTTTTAATCTTTCAAAGACTGCCCCAAATCAATCTTTTGTGAGTCTTGGCTAGTGTGATCATTTAAATGAGCCTGTTATGTAAAAGTTCCTTAGATATCAGTCTCCTCTCATCAGTTCACATATGTTGTATTAAAAATCCTGTTTAAAAATTCACCATTGTTATTTTTCCTTGCTGCAAAAGCCATTGGACAAATTCTGCCACAAACACAGAATCTGTTATATGACAGCATATTCATTATGTATAATTACAAAGCATATGAGATGTTATTCAGTGTTGTTAGCTTGGCTACCCTGGAATTCCAGCACACATCTGTACACAGTTTATAGTTGCTTATAGCATATGCCAGCACAGAGTGTGAGAACAGCTAGAATGTAAGCTCAGATCCTGCATTAGGCTCTTACTAGCCTCCTCACAGCTGTTTCCAGCAGTGCTCAGTCTCAAGATGCAGGAATAGTGAAATTCTGCTCAAGGAAAAGTAAAGACTGAGTACGCAGTCTTTCCTGACTGCAGAGAATGTAGAAAAGGGAGAGAGGTGCAGCTGAATTCTCTTTGGCTGCAAATACAAATATGGAGAACTGTGGGTAGCTTTTATTCCTGAACACTTTTTTTTTTTTTTTTTTAATAGAAGAGTTTAATGATTGCCTTACAAAACAGGAAATCAACTCTCAAAGCATAAGAGAAATCAGTAATTAGACTGCAGGTTAAATTTGGAGTGCGTATATATTGGACTGACACGGAGCCTCTCAGAATATATTCAGGGTCTTATATTAACATTAAGCAGCTGTTGAGATCTTGTCTTTAATAATGTACAATGTTATTACTCTGAAGAGTACCAGCACTGACATCTCCAAGCTCATATTAGAAGAAGAGCAGACTAGTTTCATTGTATTATCACCATTACATATGTCAGCACTGCCACTTAGCTTTCAGGCTCTGGAGACAGGATACATTTACTTCTATGCCTTATGTTCTGCAGTAAAAACTTTCAGCCAACAGAGAATGCTGTTTTAAAAGTAACCTTTCAACTCCTCTAAACTTCATGAATTGAAGTACATTACTTCCCCTAAACAATCTGTAAATATAAATTTTCAGTGGCAAAAAATGCAGGGATCTCTCTACCTTCTGAAAAGACAAAGACCATAATTTTGTATAGTGTAGATGACTAAAAGGTTTCTTCTTTCAGCCAGTTCATACAGTGTGGCCACCAAATTGCTGCCCTCCATGCTTTGAACTACCTGCATCACTTACACCTGTGTGTAATTTGAGAGGCACCTCCTAAAAACGAAACAACTTTTGAGTGTTTACCTTCACTGTGAAGGATACTTAATTGACATCCTGAAATTAGTTTTGATATTTAAAAAATATATGTTTTCAGAACTACAATAAAAACTTAGAAAGTAAAAAATATGCCTTTGAAATATTGCAATATTTCATTCCAGCAATTTGAAAGCATGCTGTTTTCAAAGCAAAAAGCTTTCCTTTATCTTCAGCAATTTCTACCTGATTGTTGTGTTACTCTTCAAAGACAAGTCAGATAGGAGGGAATGGTAAAAAAATCCCCAAATTCATTGCTGTCTCAGAGGTGCTTACTGTCATTTCTAAGCTGATGGTAATAAACTGTATGTATCAATCCTGCTCATTACATTCTGTTAAGTGTGATTAACAATTTGTATATGTATGTGGAACATGAGGCTTGCTTATGAAAAAGCATATTCTGGTCTTTGTATACCATCCATGGAAAAGCCCTAAAATGAACATTAGCTAAACATGGTTGCTTCTGTTAAGAATGTCTACCTGAGAACCTGTCCAGACTTCACATTTCCAACGTGGCTGTAACAGGCAATGGTTTTGTGTAGGGAACGTGCTTTGCACTTGAACAATAAATGTGTGAGGGTTCTGAATCTGAGTAACTCTCAAAAACGGAGCTGTGTTATAAAGGAAAACAGCACTAGGTCCCCATCTTCTTCCGAGAGTAAGAGTACAAACTGAGGACATGAGGTTGGATGCAAGTGTCCTCAGCAGAAGGCCTGGGAGCGTCTGGCAACTTCTTATCTGGGCCATGCGAGCAGAATAGCCACGTGTGAGGCATGCATCAATTCCTTTCATTTCTGCCCAACTGTTTGCTCAGACAGCTGAGCTGCTTTCTTTGGATTTGACTCAGGGATTTGCTTTTGCCTTTCCCTGTTTTTTGCTGTGAGTAGTTTCAGAGTTACTGGCAAAAATGTAGGACACCATCGTTTGCAGGACTGGAGGACTGGCTCCTCCTCAGTTGACCCAGATCTCTGTGCTTATTCTTAGCAATGACAGTGCAGAGGTCCAAGAGAAAGAAGTGACCTTCACTGGCCAGCACTAGCTCCGTGCCCTGCAGTGCAAATGATAAAGGAATGAGAATACTGATACCGAGGGATGTTTGGCATTGCATCCCGCAGCACATCCTCCTCCCTGGGCTGCGTTATTCAAACTGTGTGTTAGGACAAGTGGCTGGGGTGCACAGCCCTTCCTGCTGGGGCTGGGTAGGTAAAGTAGCTGAAAAACACAAAAACAAAGTGCAGTGGAAACAGCCCAACAGATAAGGGCCCACTGGGTTCTTGCTTCTTATCACTGAGAAGAGCCACAGATGTCGACTTGTTTCCATGGTGGATTTTGCTTTCATTTTATGAACGTTTTCTGACACAAATTCTTGTAACAGAAAAATATCAGCTATTCAGAGACCCAATGTTCTGCTAGACCATTGGTCTACTGTTCAGGGATGTTACGGAGAGAGCAGATCAATATGACTTTCTTTTTTGATCTGCTTTAAATAGAGCTCTCTAGCCCCTCTTCAAAAGCCTTTACAACTTTCTCATAAACTCTGTCTAGGCAAAAGTTAAAATTCAAATGTTTCAAATAATGAAGAATGAGTTTTCATTTTTTTTCCTTTGTTCTTTTCTATTGTCCAGGCAATCAGAAGTATGTTCTAAAAATTTTTATTGCCCTGTTTGTCATGCATCAGCAAGAACCTAGCTCATTGATCTTAGGACTGTGAAATGGATTTAGTTTTATAGCTGATGTGCCTGGGAAACAGCTATTTGTGACATTATGTTGATAGCTGTAGAAATTGCTGGAATAGTGAACTCTTTTGTTAATGTACTGACCTTTGCAAACCAGAATTATGTATTTTTATTCCCACCACTTTAGGAATCATATCCGCTGGTTAGTAACAGCTGTCATCAATAAATGCTCCAGAATGCGTATGTTAAAAAAGTGCCACTCCTGGAAGGACAAAAGTAGTTACCTCCAGCTTAACAAATTCACTGCCTGCTTTTTCCAGCTGTGCTGAAAACTCTTCTACCGTATGAGCTAGCACTTAAACTGGTGTTGTCTGATGAGAAGGACTCATTTGGACGTAACACACCTTCTTTCTGAAAGATTTCCTAGGTTAATTTTCAGAACTGCTATGCCTTCTTGGTTTCTGGTGATCTTAATGTGGGCTGCATTTTTTCTGACAGTCGGAATACCCAAATGTCCTGAATGAAAGCGCTTGTACTGAGTGACAGTATTATGGCCATTATCCAAATCTCTTCAAAATCAATGGCAGCCTTTCCACAGACCTCCAGGAGAGTTTGACTCGATGTGTTTGTGGCTATATTTTATCTTCAGTGCAGGGTTTCTCCCAGTGTGTATGTTTATTCATAGTCAAAGTGATTACAGGTCAAGATGGCTCCACATAAAACCTGACCCTGCATTTGAAAGGAATTAGTTTCTCTTTGGATGGTACTTAAGGTGAATTACAGGCTTTCTTCCTTCAGAGTGGACTAGCTTATCTCCCCCAAAAATGTTTCTTTTTCTTTTTTTTTATTTTTTTTTATCTCATCTTACAAGTCACTCCTATCTCTTTCTTGTACAGATGCAGTAAATCTTAGCAGGATTATCAGAGTTTTACAGGATGCTGTAAGCTTTGGATTTGCCTTCATGCTGTTCAGCAGTACAGGCATGAGAGGATAAATCTGCATCACACCTAAACATCAGTCATTTCAAATCCAGCAGTGACAGTGAGGGTGTCCCAACAGAATCACCCAGTTAGTGCAGCCAGCAAAACACACATTTTTTTCCCACAGCCCCCCAAAAAATAAATTCCTCTTTCGTCATGGACTTGCTACACTAGACTGTGCTGCAGACAACATGTGAAAGTTGGCGAATATGACAATAAAAAATGGATTTGCTATGAAATAGAATAATACCATAATAGGAAAGAATGATCATTTCAATTAGTATGGTTTTCAAGAGAGAGGATAATGTATTATTCCATTTGAGTAGGTATACCTTTGGCAGACAATTTTTAGGACTCTGGGTGTGTATTGATATAGGCATGTACACTTTTACTAGTAAAGAAGCGGTAAAACAATAACTTGGTTATTCATAGGCTTTAAAGTTCCAGGGCTGCAGATTCTAACTGTGCTGTTATTCCAAACAAATTGCTTCTTTTGCTGTGCTGCAGATGAATAAGTGGATGGCTGGGAATCTGCAATGACACCAGTTAAGAGGAGTGAAATGTCATCTACAGCTTTGCATTATTTTCCAGATCTATAAGTAGGCAACAAGTAAACACAGGTGCAACAATTCAGTGACAATTTGTATTGCTATTTATTTTGATGAATTTGTACTATTTAAATAAAAAGCTGTTATAGGTTTAATTAAGAGGCATGAAGAAGTCATTTGTTAAAAGGTCCAATTACATAAAAAAAAAAAAAAAAAAAAAAAAACACAGCAAGGCACCAATTTCCAGCAAAGGCTCCACAGGATAAAAAGAGGCAAGGCTTTTTATTATAAAGCTATTTGATTGATCACTGTATATGGATATGTTGTATTGAAAATGGTCTTAAAGAAGTATTTTACTGTCAAACTTTAAGAATATACTCATATTTAATGTTATCAACCATAAAAGAGAAGTGGGCTTATCAGAGGTGCTTTGCCTTTATAACAAATCATTTTCAGCCAGTAGATAAATTCTTGAAATCAATACCCAAATATTTTGACCATATTGAATATTACCTTGAATGACCTCCACCATTCATCCCATTGAAAACAGCTGGAGGACATCTATTGAAAAGAACATGATTTTAGATAGCCTGTATATGTTTTCATGAAGTGTCATGAGCCATCCCATGAGTCAATTTAATGAGAAATTTAATTGGATAGTGTCCTATCCTTCCACCATCACTTTCTCCCCTGGTTCCTACATATGCACTATCACGGCTTTTTTATGTGTGCTGTTTTTAGCACTCATCAAATGTCCTGTGATTCAATTTAATTTGCTCTTACACTTCTCCTCACCCCCTTCCCTCAAAAAAATTGCTGAATTAGAGAATTTAAAAGATCTCAGAAAAGTTTATGATGAACACTAGACTGGGCAAAATGTACAGAGCAGAAACAAATGATTAGGATCAGGGGAAAAGGAAAGGGGAAGCCAGATGAAAGGTTAAAACAGGAGTAAAGCATCTCTGTGTTGGTGAGTGGTGCACATACCACAGCTTCAGATATTGATTGCATCTGGAATATAGAGCCCAAGTGCTTTATCCTTTTAGCTTGCTGCTTTGCTGTCAATTTCTTGAGATAAAAAGCCTGAAATAACAGCTACAAGTTGTGTCTACCTTTTCCAGTGACTTCCTAATTCCATTTTTCTCTTATTGTTTTTCTCTCTCTTCAACCTCTAATTCCTATGTGCAAACACCACACTTTGCAGCAATAATTTCCATAGGTTAGATCACTTAATAAAGATTCTGCTTTTCCCAAGTGTGAACCCGACGTTTCCCTAGTCCATCAGTATACTTCTGGCATTCTAATTTATACTATAGTGATTTTCTCCAGCTTTTTATAGCTGAACAAGGTGAAAGAGAGGATAGGCTGCTGAGCACTCCAGGAATGAGGGCTCTGGATGCACAGAGGACGCTCATCACATGTTTTTTCAGGATATATTTCCACGTAGACTTTCTCTTATGGGGTCTTTTCACACCCAATCTTCCTTGTAAGGTTACAGCGTAAATGCACCAATGCAGCTCTTTGTTGACTAAGGTATAACCACGTCCGCAAAAAAAAAGGATCAAGGTTAATTTATTTTGAATGATTGTTATTGATTTTTTTTCAAGGTCATGTCATTTGTCTTGTCCAGTTTAGAGTGTATCCCCTACAGGGAGTACAACGGAGGGGTGCAGTGATCTTCAGTGAGCCAGAGGAATTAATGCACAAGACAGGAACTTCTTATACTGACTTTGCTATGGAAGAACCAGACTGAGACTGGATGACCAAGGTGGTTGACTAAAGCAATGTCAGTCCAGCTCTCCCATCAGTTTTCTCTCTTTGGGGTGGAACCACAGTGGTTGCTGGTCACACACTTCCATGTGGATAAGAAATCTTCTATCAATATTGCTGCCATGATATCTCCTTCTTATCCTGGATGTGAAGAGGGGGACAGTTGGAAATGACCTGTAAGGCATTTCCCATATAACTTGCTCAGTGGGAGTTTAACTAATTGGCTGCAGTTGAGGAAGATGCTCTGAGCGAACCTTTCTGTAGCTGTGGTATCTCTGATGCCAGGGTACTAGAACAACAGCTTTTTCACAGTAAGCTGCCTTTCTGAACTACTAGCAGATATGATTGGCTTAGCTCGGGATGGCATTACTACAATATTTGGTTTCGGGTTCTGATGCCATGCCACCTCCTTATTTAGGATGTCATGTAGAGAGAAGACCACTATTTACCAGTTATCAGGAATATCTTTACTTTCCACACAAAATACACAGGTATAGAAAACACTGCAAAAATCTGTCACAAGCATGTCACATAAGGCTGTCTCACTGTTTTGTTCTCAATGGACTTACGTTAGCACTTTGTTAAATACTCCATTGATTTTGGAATTGCTTTAATGGGCTATCAGAATTGCACAGTTCTGGATCTGTGTATTGATCTCAGCTGCTGGTTTTGCTCTGAGTCTAGATGTTACACAGTAGGGATCCTTTCAGAGTCATATTATAGGATATTTGAAAATATAGGTTCAAGGGCATGCCCTTTTGCTTGCTGAGAATGACACTTGGAGCATTAATTTGGAGCAGGTGTCAAAATATAAAGTCATATAAGATTTCATCTTCCATTTCTTTAATGAGATTATTTTCTGTCAGTCCTTCAGAACATGTTAGTTTACCGTTAATAGATAGGGAAGCATTCAGTTCAGACATGAGTTTATTGTATTTAGTATATTTTCTTTGTCTAGAAGAGGAGAGTCAACGGAAGTAGCAAAACAATGTCTTCTTGCCCCTCCCTTTTCTTTGGCAGGACTTTAAATTTTGCTCCAATAAAATACCGTGGAACTCAGCATTCTTTTTAATGGCTGATGCTCTTATTGTTTGTGTAAGTAGCTACTAGTCAGTTAAATGCAGCGAGGCCAAAAGCCAAATTGATTCCTTAATGTGTGCACGCCGGGAAGTCACACTAAATGATCTCAACTCTGCACCACTGATGCTTGAGCGTGCCCCTACTGGTGACACACACATTTCAAAATGACCTTGACTATCCAGCAACGGCATCCCAGAGCACTAATTCCATGAATAACAAGCAGACTGCCTCAGATGCAGAGGGCTGGGGGAAAAAAAAAAAAAAAAAAAAAAAAAAAAGGTTGCCAGGTTGCTGCAAGGAATAAACAACTTGCATGTTTTTTGGTCTTTTTGGCTGCTACTTTTCATTACCTGGGTGTAGGTGTGGATCTCTGAGGAGGAGGATTCCTTGTGTCTGGGCAGACTGTGAGGCTCAAATTTTTAGACTTCTGAGGTGACCCACAGTTCAGTCCTTGAGCAAATTATTCTATTTCTCAGTGAATTAGCTGGAGCTACACAGCAAGAATTCATGTTTTCTAAAAGAAAGAATAAATGTGACTGTTGGGTATCTTTTTTGAAGGTAGGGATGTGTTTCTGCTTAGCTATAGTTGACAGTTGAAATGGGAATTCTTAAATCCCTGCAGAACCCTATTCTGTCCCATTAATTCTCTAGTATATCAGTTAGAAGTGCCAGCATGGCGTGCTGGCACATACAGCCTGCTTGGATTGCTAGTTATCGCCGGATACCAGGTAGCAGATATGGACAACAAGGGAATGACTGAAAAAGACATTCTAAAGACAGAAGGAACACTGTAGAGTTCAGACTGGGAAAAGATATGTGATCCAGATGCACAAATTGAACAGCTTTTGAAAAAAAAAAAAAAGACTTCCTAGGCAATCAGAAATAAAAATGTGATTTCCCCCATTGTGTTGGGGGAAAGAGAAAGAGGTTTGTGTGTATTTCTAGTCATTCCTGTCCAGAAAAAAAAAAAAAAAAAGACACTTCAGGATTGAATAGATGCAGAAAAGAAGATAAAAGCTCAGCTTCTTTAGTCTAACAAAAGTGAAACTGAGAAGCAGATTCTCTTTGTAAATTCCTCAAATGTGTGGGAATAGGGCTAGGGCATTGACAGGACAAATAATGGAATACTTCTGATGCTCTTGTTTTACAACAAATATTGAAAAATTGAAATGGCTCCTTCAAATGTGATTAGAGGCTGAAGAACATGCCTAATAATATCAAGTTGTAAGAGCTCGCTATGGCTATCTCATCAGAGAGGACAGTGAATTGGCTTGCTTAGAGTGCCCAAATTCCTCCTAGGGAAAATAAAGAGCTCTCTGAAACAGCACCAAAAGGGCCACCGAAAGGAACTAAAGCTAGATAAATTCAGCTAGGAATTATTGCTCAGATCCTTGACTGTAGGAGTGATTAGTTCTTTCAACAAATTCTCAGACTGCTGAATTTTTCATCTCTTGCAGTTTACCTAGAAGACACAGTTTTAGTCAAAAGCAGTTATTGTTCCATCCAGCAGGATTTTAGGTGAAATAGTAATGCCCATTCTGACTTAGAGGTGTTACGATATATCTTGTTACAAAATACAAAAGATGTAGCTTTACAGGAAGAAAAATGCAAGTAAAAATCAAAGGCTCATAGGCAGACAGAGATCTTTCCCATCTTGTTCTGAATATATTTGAGTCATTGATTCTGGCTATTTGTTTCACCTGTGCAGACAATCCTGTTCCTGGACTGGCATGACTAACTCATTCCCTTCCTTGCTTATTAGTCACAGCTTACCCTGACAGCGCTGGGATTCAGCCCGCCTGGTGTATTAATGATAAAAAGCTGAATAAATACAAAATATTTTACAGGAAAAGGAAAACAAGCCCAGCTATTTATTATGAATCTTTGATGCAGTTGATCCGTTGTTATTGGCAAGCTTATAAATTCAATGACTGTGTGATATGGCACAAGATGGATTTGCCAGACTGACTTTCCTGTGAAGAAAAACATCATCCAGGGCTATTCCCCAGTGCTACATGGAGTGTTGATCCGTTATTGCTGTAGAGCCCGTGCACAAGCGCTAATCTCAGTTTGTGAGCTGTCTCAGTGGCATGATCCTTCTGTGTGGGGTCCTGTCGGATTTGAACGGCGCTCGGTGATCGCTAACAATTTTCGAGTTGTCAAGGAAATCTGAGTGGCCTCTGGCACTGCTCTTCCCTCACGTCCACCAGTACCCATCCAAAGCTCTTATAGAAATGCTCCTGGCAGTCTACAGACCACGACTGGATCCTGTGCTTTATGTTTCAGCTCATTCTTCTCAGTTTTCCTGCTCCCTGTAGGCGTAACAGCCATCAGCTTCAGAAGTAGACTCTGATATGGGCCAGTAAATTATCTCTACAGCTCCGTGAAAGCTCGCTGAAGAAAGTTACTGCCAAAATGGACACTTCTAGTCCTTCGTTGTGAGGGCATCACCATGAGATTGCCGCAGGAGAAAGAGGAAGGCTCTAGTTCACAATATAATTTATTTTCTGCTAATAGTGAGATCAACTGAAGTAACTTTAAAGAAGTTCAGTTAGCATTGTAGCTAATAAAAATGATTGTTATGATAGAAAAAAAAAATTCATAACTGCAGAATGTGCTTCTGCATGTTCTTCATTACTTAAACGGCACTAACTTGTAATCTAATATATCACTGCATTTTTGAACTCCACACAGCTTCTTGTTTGTGTGACAACTGTCTACAGCATAGCACCTTTATGGATACTTCCCAGTGTCACCTTCTTCCACTGGAGGCACTAGCGGAACACAGCTTCAAGCACTCACTTTACACTGTGTTTAAGTACTTAGGTGCTTCAGCACACAGCAAGGCCTGTATGATATGCCACTTTATAACCAGTTAAAACTTATCTACAGACATGCTTCCTACAGACTTTGCTAAACGAACAGTAGCAATGGTGAGATCTTTTTGCTCATTATGCTTTCAGAGAATCACGGCTGTCAGCTGCTGCATACTTAATATTGCCAGTTTCATCCTAAAGTTTTATTTTGCTAGGTAGCTTATAACTTATCTTAGAGCTAACGAGAGCTGCTGAAATATCTTAATGAGGGGATGTTCACACAAGGACTGATAGTGTTCAGCAGTGACCAATTCCAAGAGAGTTTAGTGTGTAATTGCCACTTGTGAGTCTGGAAGGCTCTTCCTCTCCTAGCGTCTTTTACAAATACTTTACTCTGGCAGTAATTACCTTCCACCTCTGCTGTCATTTTTTTTTTTTCAAATTGCTCTTCATATTTCTATTTCTGTAACTGAAAAACCTAATTTATTTTTAAGTTTAATACTAAATAATCAGAAATCAACTCAATATTTTCCAGTATACAGATGAAAAGGAAAAGGAAGCAGATAATACCAAAGATAATACCAATATTTTTTTCCTCTAAGTTTGCTTGAAATTATGCTGCTGACTTTATTGGGCTAGATGGAGTCCTACTGGGTTCATTAAGTTGAAAGATGAAGTATCTGATTCTGTAATTCGGAGTGGGTTTTTAGCTTCACAAAATGTGAAGCTGAGCAGATATTAGCTGATGAAACAAAATCTGTACAGTAAATACATGAAAACTATTATTTTTCTCTATGCTGTAGAATTACAAGTGCTTTCAGGCCATTTACAATGGCAAGAAAGACAAGTACCTGCAAACGGATTATGAACTCAGAGTAATGAGCTAGAACTACCACTGAACACTAAGATACTGCCCTAAAATTATTTGATTATTTTTGCATATACAATTTAATTAATACAAAGAAGATAGATAGCAAAAAAAGAAAAATGTTAATCTCTGGTAGCTCATCCCTTGTGTAACTAACTCCACTGATATCAGCAGGAACAAACAACTAAAAGGGGGCACAGAGACACAATGACAGTGGGGGCACCCGCGTATATATCCCGTCAGAAAGAGAATGCCCTGCTGTGGCCTCAGAGCTGTCCCAGGAGAGACCCAGTGTGTGATGCCAATCACTCATTGTTTTAAGCCAACTGGAGCAGCTACCCTGGGGTATGGGGCATGGGACTCTCTACAGGATATGGTGAAGAACATTTTGGTCCTGCACAAGACTTATTATGACATTCGTTGGAGACGAGCAAAAAGTGGGAAAGAGATGAATACAGGTGGTTTTGGCTTGAAGAAGAATGGGAAAGTAGAGCAATGTGGGAATAAAAAGGAGCTTGTCCTGGTCAGGATGTCTGTCTAGCTAAGCCCTAATCTGATCACTGCTGTTTGTCCTGTCTCCTTATAAACTCCATTTCTAACTTTTTACCTGGTTAAGGGACTGCAGCAACTGGAGTGGGACCGTGGGTCATAGGACCTTGTGTCTGTGGTATCGGGAACTGGAGGGACCGGAGTACACGCACTTTGTGTGGGTGCATTTGTCTGTGTATAATCACTAGTGAATGTCAAGCCAGACCAGCTGTGGTGAAGGGTAAGAGTCTCGTGGGCCAAGTATTGAAGTGAAAGTCTGGATGCACCAGAGGTTTGAGAGTCAGCTACTGGAGGAGACTTGAGACCCAGGTCAGCCAGGTCAGGAGAGACTTGAGGATCCCGTGACTGGATAGACTGAGTGCCTAAACACAAGGAGCATGTCCCCTTCCCCTGGGAAGCACCGGCCGGAGTCACAGAGCCGTGCCCGGGGCTCTGGTCCCCACAGCAGCCTGGGGTGCTCTAGTGGTGGCATCACCTCAAGGAAGAACCATTGCCTTTCTGCAGCTTGCAGGATTTTGAGCATGGGTGGCATAAAGGTGCTAGAGATATCACTGTGTTTGAATATGCTGCAAAACCCAAGCCCTTGCTCCCTCCAGGGAACACCTGGCTATTTTCAAAGCCTGCTGCACACTGAACCAGGAAACTAATGTAGCTTCACAGAAAGAAGGACTAAGCCATCTAGTCTGTCTGATCTCTGTTTATATAATTATTTCAGCTAATTTTTGTTTTCCAAAAAAAGGGCAAAATATTCCCTGAACTGCCCTCAAGTGTAAGCAACTTATTGCCCGCTTTTGTGCTGCGCATGGAAGCCGAAGGGAGGATCTGTGGCAAGGGAGGGCTGTTGGGCAGCAGTCCCATGCTCATCCCTGCATTGCTGCAGCCATAGGGACCGCTGCTCCCAAGAAGAGACCTGGCCTGACCTGGGAAATGGAGCAGTTTTCCCTCAGTTTTGATGTGTTTCTCCTGTGTGAGACTCCAAAGGCATCTCTTGCCTTGTTTTGCACATTGAAATACTCGATGCTCTTTATTTCATATTATGGTATTTTCAGGTATTTTCACTGAGAGCGCAGCCAGTGCTTATTTGCAGAATAATCCTTTTAGGCTGTGTTTGAAGTGTTCCCCTTTTCTCCTTACAATGACTTTCTCTGTTTTGTTTCGCTTGAAGTATTTCATACCGAGCTTCCTCAGTTTCCCTTGCAAGCTCTGAGGCTGTGTGGGATGGCAGGACCACAGCTCCTTCTGGATTGAATAGTCTTAACTCTTTCCACAAGATAGCTGCAGGACCTGGCCCACCAATTTGTCATCCTGGGTTTAGCTGTAAACTTGAGAGCCTTACTGAAGTCATGTGTATTTGGAGCATGGGGCCTAAGTCCACAGAGGAGACGTTTCGGTCATTATCACCCCTAACTCAGCTGTGAGCTCTGTGCTGAAGCTCTCAATATAATTCTAAGAAATTAAAAAAAAAAAAAATCCAGCCCTAGCATGATAAAGGGGGATCTTAAGCACCTCCACACTTTCTGCAACACTGCATGTGCCTTTGGACCCTGAGCCCACTGGAGCTCATGAAATTTGGAAGTCACAGATGCAAATATGTTACTGGAGTTCAATACGCATGTCGGATTTCTAACTTTCTTATATAAAAAAAACCCACCAGGTTCTTAGGACATTTTACTTACGGAGACTTAAGAGATGCAGATGTCTTCTCTAATTCCAGGTCAGTGACAACTGCATGTTTGTAGAATTATATTTTAACTTCGTCACATTTTAACCAATAACCAGTGGTTAGTACCAGTGTCTTAGTCTGTTTGTAGCCTAGTTCTTTAAATCTACAAGATCTATTTTGCCTTCCATTCTGTTTAGAAACTTATAAAGGATTAAAATAATAGTCCAAATGTCATCTTAAACAATAATTTTCTAGAATATTATCTTTTATGTAAATGTATTATTCATCCTCTGTAGTCAGTTGCTTTGGTGTTTTGGAAGTGTTGCAAAACAGAGCACATATATATTTTCAAATATTAGATTTAGCTTTGTCACATAGTCTTTGCAAGATAGTGGATTATTTAAAAGATAGAATAGGTAATTCTGGAATCTCCATGGTTCTCTTTTTCATTTTACATTTTCAATACAGAAACATGTTTTAAAAATGAAATTTAATATCTTGATCAAGAATAAAAATATAAAGTACTCTTGAAATTTGCAGAGATATTTGAAATAGCAAATTCAATTAAACAAGATTAATGTGCAATAAGGCTTGGTTTAGGAATAACTTACTGCAGCTCAATCACTCCCTGTCAAGTCTGTACGTCAATTTGACATTCAAGGGGCACAACCACCTGCTTTTGTAAACAGAAAATGAGACCACATTGTGGGAGATACATAATTATGTTTATTTACTGATAAAATTCTCTTACCCATTTATCATGTGTGGTAGGACAACTTTGGAATTTGCTGGATATTCACATCAGTGAGTTTGATCCTTGCACTGTAACTTTCTATGCCCTTTAATGTCCTCCCTCAATCCTTCCAATTTCCAATTTACTCCAATTTCTCTGGTATGCTTTTCATAGCTATAATACATTCCTATATCATGTTTAATAATTACTAGGACTTTTTTTTTCCTTTCCAAAATTACATTTCAATCTGCATTTTCTCCTGTAAAAGAACAGAAGAGGATAGAGAACAAGGTTCCTCTCTGCAAGGAACAGACTACTGTCCTGAACAGCAAGCTGGGACGCAAGCTGGGACTGCAACGGCAGCATAGAAAGTCTAGTTTAATTTGAGAGTATTTGAGCTGGTACTTGATTAACATGATGGAATTGTCCTACGGAAGACAGGAAAGGTGGCTTGGTACGTCTATAGACTGCTGCTTTTTAAAGTACAGGAAGCATTTCTCTTCTGCTAGTATCATAACCCATTTTCCTGAAAGTTTCGCTGTATGCTAGAGGAAAACATAAGACCCAGTTCTGTGAAAGTCCGAGACCATTAACCCTGGTCCGCTTAAGAGCTTAATCTCTACTGAAATTTAAACATGCGAGCAGGTCATTACAGTTTGAATAGACTACACATGTACGAAGCAGTAAGTGGATGTTTAAGTGCTCCAAAGCAGCATTATGCTTAGTATCCCCCACAGCTAAGCTCTAAATGCTTTGCGACAGTGGTACAAAAATAAATTGTGTGTTGAAATGATGCTCAGTATCCTCAGTATGGAGATTAAATAACATACAAATAAGAGGAGTAATCACAATGAAGACATTTTTAAAGAGGGGAAACCATAAACTGTGTCCGAAGGTGAATGTAGCTGCGTGCAAGATTGCTTGTTTCTGCAGAGCCAAAAATCATGACATTTATGAATCTGAACATGAAACAAATTTCAATGTACTAATGTTCAGAAGGCAAAATGAATAGTTTCTCCAGAAATATGAGAGATAGCAACAACTTTGCTGTGTGTAAAAGTGGAACCTGCTTGGAATGGGCACTGAGTAGAAGAAAGATAAGAAAAATAAGACATACCTCTTCAGGGATTTTATTGAAGGAAGGGGAGATTGAAAATGTGATGGGAGTTGACAAGAGATACCAGCACTGATAAAAAGAGTTCTCAAGAAAAGGCACTGAAGTGGTAATTTTTGAATCAAAAAAGCCGTATACTTTGGAAAAGAAAAGGGTTTAACAATGACTTTTGCAGAGGGAATGAAATAAGAGGAAGTACAATGAGCACTGGAAGTGCTTCAAAAGAAAAAGTGATCTTTTCTTTTTCTTTTTTTCCTAAACAGAATGGTTATATTCATTCAGATCATAAACCAAACAGCATAAAGACAAGGGAGCGCTGCAAGGCGGGAACGGCTTGGTGAGTGCTGAGATGGAGGGAGGGCAGGGAGTGCTGAGAGCAGTCGGGAGTTCAACTTACCACCAAAATGGCATCAAAAGAGGAGGAAAAAAAATGAAATGAAGGAAAATTGCAAATCTTTCTTAGTTACCATTCTGGAAAGTTTTGCTGGGAAATAGGTCACAGAAGATGTGAAGAGACAAGCAGGACCTTTGTTTGCAAGTGCAGCATAGGAGAGGTTTTGCAGACAGAAATGCTGTGATCAGAGAGGAGACTTCGGAAGCAGGAATGGCCAGTCTTTTGCTTTCCAAAGCCCATTGTGTTCAGATCAAAGGATGGCCGGAGCATTGTGTTGCCGTAGCTTACAGACAAAAGTCAGACAGATTTTTGAGACAGGCGTTTTCATTATTAAAGGGAGGATTAACAGCTGTAGTAACATTACAGCAATTAACATGCTTAGGAAGTGATAAAGACAATTTCTTTGTTTGTTTTATATTGCTTTCCATCCCAGGAGAATCTGAATGCCTCCCATGTATAACAGAGCTGAAAACCCAAATCCAGAGGGTTCTGCAGATTATCCTGCATTCCTGCCTTTAAGGGAGTTCTGCAAAGTTCTGTTAACTGGGAAGTCATGGAGAAATTTTATTCAGTGTCACCTGCATGATTCCTGTACTTGTTGGCCCTTGGGGATGAGAAGGGTGAGGTGCTCTTAGGGGAGCACAGTTTCTGCCTTCTCCAGCTGCTGGCTGAAGGTGGAGGCCTCCAGCAGACAATGGAAGCAAAAGCGGGAGCTCCTCAAAAGTTGGGAGGGTTGGAAGTCACTTCTCCCCCTTCCCCTAGGTCCTCACACACAAGACGACCATGCAGAGGGCATCCGTCCACAACTGTGGACCAGGCTCTATGAATCTGTCACAGGTGGGCCATCCTCAACATCAACACGCTCTGGAGGACAGCTCATTAATTGCACAGGGGTTGCCTCAGAGTTACCAGGCATCCTCTGCCACAGGTGGACTGCTCTTGGTCTGAGCTGCTCTTTGGAGGCCACTAGGATGTCTAATGCTACTGGCAATAGAGACAGAGTCCAGCTCAGAGGTCCTGGATCAAGTGAACTGGGTCAAGCTGAGTATCTAAAAACTCTGTGTAGCTATGGCTGTTCCATAAGAAGCAGAGGTTGTCCTCTGTAAAGTAGAACTCGCAAAAACCTTTCTACAAAATTTTCTTTTGCTCATCACTTCAGCTCTTTGAAGAACACCCTCTTACTACCATGCTGCTGTGCAAGAAAGCAATTTGCATCATATAGTTTGGTCAGTAAGCTTGTTTATGTATTTATAATTAAGGTTACTCTAATACAGGAGTGGGGAAAGTTAATTACAAGTTCCTATGGGTCCACAAAGTCAACATTTCTTGCCTCTTAGCCTAATAGTCAACTAATGATCATCATCCTATTCTAAAAGTGCTTTCCCCACATCCCCAGTAGAGTAAATGTACAAACTATTCCCATTAGATGAGTTCCAGACTTTTCAGATATGTGTATGTGGCATTAATTTGTAATCCTGTCCTGTGCAATATTTCACCTAAACATTATCATTAAAACATTAAACATTATCCAGTAAGCTTTTCACTCTGGCCCAAAAGGATTATAACGGAATCATCTTCTCTAGAAAGAAAATAATCATTCATCTCCTGAAAATGAATGTAAGAAAGTAAACAAAATCATTAAGAAGTTATATGGAATCAGAACATGTTGTCATCTAAAAATACAAGTTTTGGCCTGCTATTATACAGGAAAAAAGAGATTTCCTGCATAAGGTTACATGTAAAGACTTTGATTTTTCTCAGATTGTGATATGATTTCATTACCTTTGCATGCCAGCATACACTGAGTTTAACTTTCATGTAGGGAAATCATATTCAGTGGTAGGAACATTTCTGTTTTGTTAAAACTTCAAAGAGAAAGTAAGAATTTTAGAAGGTAAGATCAGTAGTTGGAAAATTAATTTCATCTTAACAAGGAAACTTAAGGCTTAGAGCCATGTAAAACAGTCAGAAAAGCCATGACTTTCAAAACGGTACTGAATGAGAAGTAGTAAACCTCAACTATGTGAAATAGTTGTTCAAGTTCAAACAAACAAACAAAAAATGCATTGGGCAAAACAAAACTCCTTTCCTCTTTCCTGACTGAATGGCAGACAAAAATCATATATTTTATGATTGAATATTGGAGTTGGGATATTGGAGAAAATAGATGTAGAAGAGCTGCATCAAGACTTCTGTGCCCAATTTTGGGCTCCAAATGTAAGAAAGATATTGGTAAATTGGGACACGTTCAGTGGAGGGCCACCGTGAAGGTTGGGCTAAGGGAGTAGGGCTTGTGTAGCCTGGGGAAGAGGTGGCTTCAGGAGGACTAACAGCAGCCCCAGCACTATGGGACATCACCGGAGAGCTGCGATCGAGCTCCGGTATCAAACAGGCAAAGATGAAACAAGAGGTTCAGAATGCACGGAAAGAAAACCTTCTTCTTCATGAAGATAGTTAGGAAGGAAAACGGTCTGCCCAGGGATGATGTGCAGCCTGTGTTCTTGGAAGTTTTCAAGACCCTACTGAGAAAAGCCCAGAACTGCATGGTATGACCTTAGAGCTGACCCTGCTTTGAGCAGGTGGTCCCTTCTAAACGAAATGATCCTATTAAAAAAAACAACTAAGAAACCAGCCAACCAAAAAAAAAAAAAAAAAGAAGAAGAAAAAGAAAAGAAAAAACATATGTGAAACAATGACCTTTTCCTCAAGACAGATCTAAGTACCTATCCCTAGAAAAGTTTTCAGGCACTGAAACCCCTTTTAGCAGTGATAGCTCTATGACTGAAGAATCACTTCAACATTTCCTTTTGGCTAGCCAGCTCACCACAGGTGACAAGTCACTCAGGGTGAATTGCTGCGACTCAGGATGTCTCAGCAACTACAGACCCCAGTCTCCTTCCTTGCGCAGAGAAGGGGCCC
This sequence comes from Tinamus guttatus, assembly GCF_059628265.1. Lineage (NCBI taxonomy): Eukaryota > Metazoa > Chordata > Aves > Tinamiformes > Tinamidae > Tinamus > Tinamus guttatus. The sequence continues at coordinate 4,601,343 of NW_028289023.1, forward strand.
GTGCCCCGTTGTGTACGACATGGCAGTACTGAGTGAAGCAATATCCAGATCCCTTCACAAACCTCGCCAAGGGTGAGCAGTAAATCAGATAAGCTAACAGATACTAATTAATTTCTCTATACTGCGGTTAGTTTATAGGCTTTTCTATTACTTTGAAAGCTGTGTTACACCTACCTGCTCCCCACAAACGGCTGTCTCATGCGACTGATTTCTAATCCTGTAAATTAACTGAGCTTAATACTTCTATAGTTCCATTTACACATGTTAAAAAATTGAGTTCCCAAAGGGAGTCATAATGGCAGGCTCCAGATGGGGAAGTGACAAAGTATCAAACAATAATTTTAGTTGCAGCTTTGAGGATGAAATCCTATATCCCTCCGAAGGATGTAAGAAGAATGTGATGCCTAAATCCCAAAGCATTTTGCTCAGCTGTTGCACAAGCCTATATACGATAGGAACATGAAAACTCACCTCTATGTGTGCTCCCAGATGCCTTATATTTGATAATATTGAGTATTTTTGGCATTTGTGTTACACCTGAGTCCTTTCAGGTTTCACAAAGTGGATGCTGTACCATCTGTCTCAGTGTGGACGTTTGATGCATTAGACATGCTCTCAGCATACGGCCTGGGTCAGAAATTGGGATCCGCACTTGAAAGAGGGGAAAAGAAAAGCCTGAATTTCAGTCCTGTTCTGAAAGCTGTTGATAATATTATGTAGTCTGTAGTATTTGAATAAAATGCTAACTGGGTTACAGTGGGATCTGAAATGCAAAACATCCCCACCGTGGCAAATTCCCTTGGCATGAAGATAGCAATCCAAGTGCGCTGCTGTGCTCTTGCTTCATGCCTGGATTAATTTTGCTGCCACGGCTGCAGTGACCCTTCTTCAGCAAAGGGGACAGGCTGAGGACAGGCTGTCCTCAGCTTGGGCTAGCGGTTTGGAGTATCCTCTGGGGAGGCAGTTCCAAAATCATAGTGTTTCAGAATATGCAGAGAGGAAGGGAATTAAATGGCACACATCCTAGGTGAGAGTTAAACACTAAACAGTTGCATAAAAGAACTGGCTGAAGCCCACATCTTCAAGGGAAGGAAGATTTATCCCTGGATAGCATTTCAGGCAGGTTCTTCCAGATGGGAGGAGATGGAAAGGAGGGAAGGGAGCGCAAAGGAAAAAGCAGTCCGGTCTGGTCTCTTCTTGGCTAGATAAATGACTTCCCCTTTAGCAGGTTTATTTGTGATCCTTTCCTGAGGCATCTCTTCAAATAGGGAGCCAAGTTGCTAAAAACTGGGTTGTGAGGCTGAGCACCTTGTCTCTTTGTGATCTGGGCTGAAGTATTTGCAATTCAAGAGCAGTCTATAGCTCATTCCTCTGGAGTACTTCACTTCAGGGTAGGCATAGATTACATATAGTGTTTGATCAGGTTTTATTTTAAATCGCGCCTTAGAGTCTCTGATGTTCTATAAAGAGCCAAGTGTGCTGACGGTGCTGTCTGAAGGACAGCCATTATGCAAACACAAGTGTGCTGCCCACAGCCACATCCTTTAATAGCTTTCTGCTGCTATTTTATTTTTCTCATTTTTACCTTTCGGGCACTTTAAAAGTGATCTTTTCCTTATCTCACATCTTTTTGCTACTCCATCAATCAAGGTAAGATGGACAAAGGAATATTCACTCCTTTCAACCTCTGTTGAGTTGGCTGTGCTGTCTCAAATATCCATTTCTACTATCTTTTACATTTACTAACAGAAGCATTAAGGGAATTCATTTGTTTAATGTCTATTTGCGGCTAATTTACAAAATACAAAGCAAATTTACAAAATACAAAGCAGTTGTCTTAAAAAAAAAAAACACAAAAAATGAAAACAAGAGAATACTTATAATTTGGAACAAAGACAGCTTTTTAATTGACTCCTTATAGTGCTTAAACAACCAGGATTTGTTTCCAGGCAACAAGTTGCCTAACTGTATGTGACCAGCAAGGATGCCTGTTCTCCCTAACAATGCACAAGAGCATCCAAGATGCCTGCAGCCTTTTTGAAAAGACCTGGAAGGTCGAGTAACCTCTTTCTTACCTGTTTAGGCAGAAGACTTGCTTGAACTATCCTATTCCATCTAAGTGGATCGCTGACCTGACATAATGAAGTCATTGTGCAGGTTTTCTATTTCACTGAAGATTTTTCCTCTCCCTTAACGAAACAAAAGCCAGATGCCACAACCTTCTTCCTCCTCAGGTAATGCACTCTTCAAAACAGGCATGCAATCAGCTTTTGATAAGTATTTCCTCCCTTTCTTATTTCATCTTGTATAAGAATGAGATATTCTTTTCTTAACTCATCTTCATCTAAAAATCATGTAGAAGAGAACATTTATCAACATAGTAATCAGATACCCTGCTTTGCCTCCTTAGATATACAAGTTCTTGACAGAGCTGTTGCTCTGAAGTGCAGGGATGGGAGACAATGTGATGAATATCGTTCACAGAATATTCACTTAACACATTTTCTGAAGAGACTGGAAGCTAGGATGTGATATTGCTTTAGTGGAGGAAGTGTAGGATGCAGTGCAGGCCCTGTTCATGCAGCATACACGTCTTCCACTGTAATTTCCCAGTTGCTCTTTCTAGAGAAGACAGAAAGACGGACTTATTTTCCATTGCATGTCAAAAAAAAAACCCCAATATTTTTCTTGGACATCTTTAAAGCAAATAAATAGGCTTGTTTTCACTGTGCAAGATAAAACTTTGAGGGGCATGTAGTTTCTCTGTGGTTTTGGTAAAATCCACAAATGCTTGAAGCCAACATTGCACCAAGGGCTGCAATCCTCTCACCTTCTGGGGGTTTCCCAGGGTGGAAGGAGGGTGCTCAACTTATCGTGGAGGGAACGGGTTGCTGCAAGCCCTAATGCCATGTACAAAGGTGTGAGCAGGCTCTTGTGCTTTAAGCACCCTCTTCCTCAGCACCCTCTTCCTCATCAGCTTGTGCCTGACTTTACTGCTCCTCACCTTCACCCTTGTGCTGTAAAACTGTTAGTGCAATAGCGCTTCTCCCTTGTTCCTGCTCAGTTCCTCTTTAGCTCATACCATTTGCCACTCAGCTGATCATTGCCTTGCTCTAGAGGAGGAGAGGCCCAGCAGCAGGAGGGAGAAGGGGAGGAAGCCACCAGGATGTTTTTCTTTGTGGCACTGCTGGCAAATGGCAGCTTAAAGACCTTGTGAACTTGTGGCCTGCACTGGGTAATTATGAAAAATATGTCTTGGAGCTCCAGCGATACTGCACATTTTAATGGTAGAAAGTTGTGAACAAAGTTTCTCTTTATATTTAAAGATAGTATCTTACATAATCTAACAGAAAAGACCATGTTGCGGCTTCTTGATAGATCCCTAGCTCTTAATGGGGCAAAACCATTCATTATAGTTTCCTTTAGTCCGTTCTCCAGCTGAAAAAGTCTTAGGTTCAAAGGAAAGTGTTTCCCTGGAAATTCAAACTGCAGTAGGGGATTTAGAGTAGCTTTCAGACAAAATACTCTGGCTGCATCAACCCAAACTCCACTTGAAGAAACACATTTCTTTAATTTTACCTTAAAATCATGTCACAGGTTGGATACAGCTTTCATGAGAGAAAGATTATTATTATAAATAGAAAACCATAGCTCCAGGCTGCACCATTTGTTACCTCAGTCTCAGGTAGGTCCATAATAATGTTTATGCTCAGAAAATCCTCAAGAGCATGAGAGTGCATTTGTATGGCCTGTTAGGTACAAAATTGTCTGTTTTATTGGTGTAATACAGGTGCACCTTTTTAAATTTTACTCCCTCTGTTTATAACCGCTCATCTAAAAAAAAAAATCACCAAGCAGATATGGGAAGGCCTAATAATATGAAGACAGGCAGCTGCTGATGTAATGCACATGTAATTTAATGCACCACTTTTCCCAACATCCTGATCTGCGGCATATCTTCAATCTCCCGGTCACGATTCTTTAGTAAGCAGCATCCACCCTGAAAGAGAGCTGGAAACATCCAGTGTGAAGCTGGATGGCACCAATTGCAGCCTGCTATCCTTAAGTGGCTTTCCTCCTGGTCAGGCAGCGTCCTGCTGAGAGGGTGCAGTGCTGGCTAGCACGTCTCCACACTGCATTTTGACAGTACAACCTCCAGTTACATCGCTTGCACGGTTGGTGGGTTGCCCTATGATGCCTTTGCTTGACTCCATGCCTGGTAAACATCGGGTCTGTAAGCTTGGACATGCACACTGGTACTAACTCTCACTTAGAGGAGTGAGAAAGCCCTTTTTTATTGTTGTTTGTTTTGTTTTTCTGTTCTGTTTACAGTAATGGGATCCCCAGAAGACTTATAGCTCAGGGCAAAGATAAGCGGTCTTCTTTTGCAGGATCCTATAGAAAATTGCAGATTTTCTTCTGGAATTTCAGGCTGGGAAGGACCCATTGCCTTTGTTGCTTCAGGAACAACTCCTGCACCTCCCTTTTACTCGTGCAGGGACAGCGCGCCTGCAGGAACTGCCATTTCCAGCACTCAAAAACAACACCAGTGCAGCTGCCTTTCTGGTCTTGTCTCTCTGCACTGCTTGCTTCGCCTGTTTAGAACTAAATCCTACTCTCTGAGACATTTATGCTTCCAAGCATTCTTGCTGAAGTCAGTGGGACTACTTATCTGGATAAATCATGCAAAATTAGGCCATTTTTCTCTGAGGAAAGCATAGGTAAAGGCGCTGTTGCAAAGTGGCTCCTCTGTACCAGCAACTAACAAATAGTGTAAACTCAATATCTAGCTTGGGGCTAGGTCCCAGTTTTGTTTAGGGACAAAGACTTCTAATTGATCTAGAAATCATTACCATTAACCTTCTGTACTGGTTTGGGCAGGTTTTTTGACCACTATCCTCCATTTTGAATCATTTTGATTTCGACTCATCCCAGTCTTTTTTTTTCCAGAAGAGCCCTGCACCTGCTGGAGCACTGATTTCAGTGCTGTCCTCAAACACCAGACCAACAGACCAAATCAGAGGGACTAACTCGGCGTATGATTCCTTGATTCCCCCCTCTTTCTTTCTTTTTTTTTTTTTTTTAACATTTACATTCAGCCTTTTTAAAAATATGTCATGCCTGTTTCTGCCCTCTTTTTTTTTTTTTTCTCTTTCTCTGATGCTGACAAGTTATTGATTACTGTGTCCTTCAGGGCCTGGAGCTGTCTATTTCTACTTGCATTCCTAGTACTCACATGAATGTCCATTCTCAGACTCCTTATTTGCTTTTCCTTTTTAGACCCCAGAAGTTTTATCCGATCTGTCAAACTTCTTTTATAATTGTATTCATATTCTTGACCTTGTCATATGTTATTTTCTTTATAAGAACATGGGAATTGGCAAATCAGAAAACAAACAATGATTCATCAAGCGGACTAGCTTGTCAAAAAGGGCAGAAAAAGCTCACAGAATACCTAGACAGGAATACAGTATTGCATAAGGGAACATAAATCCTCCTTGGCTTCTAGCATTGATCGGTTTGAGCCCTCGGGCTTTAGATTACATAGTTTACAGTTCTTATTTCAGCTAATATGAACTGTCTATTGTCTCTTTATGAAGGTGCATTTAATCCTGGTTAAATTTCATCAACATTTTGGCTGGAAAATAGTGTGTAGGTAATTTGCATATTGTCTGAGGAAACTCTTTTCAATGATGAGAAAACATCTGTTTCCCTCCCACCCACCATTATTTACCTAAATAAAATCAAAACAGCTGAAATAAATAAAATCATTTTATGTTCTTTCCCTGAAATGAGGAACTTCTCCTTGATTTCATATTTTTTATGTCATACTCTTGTAACTAACCTCAAACTTTCACCCACTCCATCTGGTTTTTCAGCCTAACTTTAGCTCATAAATCTAAAATCAACCAACACCCCCAACCCTTGATTTGTACAGTGATTTTAACACTGATTGGTACCGATTCCACTTATCCTTGTGTAACACTATTTGTTGCTTGTAGACATTTTATAATGAAGGAAAATCTCTTGTATTTCTAAAATTAAAAGAACAGTTTCTTGGATAGATAAGAAAGTTATTTCTTTAAACATGCACCAGGAGAATACACAGGACAGCATTTCAGGGACAGTTCTGGTGAAGCTCCACCATGGGACAGGTAATGAGACAGTAGCAATAGAGAGTTTTAGAAAGCTTTCTTTAGGGAGATAGCTTCGGATGGGAAGCTTTAGATGGCTTTTAGGCAGACAAAAGCTTCATCTCCTTAAAATTCCTGCCTCAGGGGTGAGAGAATTAACAAGATGTAAAGAATTTTTCTTAAATGAATACCATGTATAGATCCAGCACTGCTCCCAGACATGTGTCTCTCAGATTTTAGAAACCTTCAAGTTAGCACATCGTCTCATAGCTCCTTCTTTCCTCCCCCGGTCTAAACAAACCCTGGAGAATAGGTTGTCTGTGTCTTCTTTTTGGGTAAAACACATAGACCACATACTCTTGCTTCTAAACAGAAGAGTAAATCTCTGTCATGGCATCAAACAGAGCCGTACTGCTCCAGCTCCTACCTGGCCACCTCGTGTAGAGCAGCGGTCCCATTCCTTTTAAAGCTTCACTCATGAGTCCAAGCTAAGTGACACTATGCTCACATCAAGAGCTTCCAGAGCTGATCTGCGGTGGCAGAGCTCTCTGTGGAGAGCTGGTCTGCGGTGGCAGAGCTCAGGCCCGTCCGCTCAGCAGACCGTCCCTCCCAACAACCCCACCAACACAGTGCTCTGATGTCAAGTTGGAAGCTTTAAGGAGCTCATCTCAAGGTCCTCAAAATCTCATCCCCATCTTAGCCCTGGGTAAGCCCCCTGTCAGCTTCTGACTGCCCACACTTTGCGCTGTCCCATGAGCAGTTAAATAATTTGAATCATTAAGTTCTTATTATTTGTAAGAATCAAAATATAAAGAAAGATCTCTCAAAATTTTTGTGCTGCACATTGTGTTACATGTTAAGTAAATAAAACCACCTTACTTGGCCAGAAACTAGATTTTTAGTCTTTTCCTTTTAGAGAACATATAGTTACCTTTTTTGTCTCCACCTATGAGACTCAAAGGAAGTGACTATCTTGTCAAATAAATCATCTCTGCTAGAGCTAGTCAAATTTTTCAGCCATCTCATTTTCCTCTCGTGTGCTCAGCCTGAACAAGTGATGCATGTAGAGTTCATTGTATGCAGCAGTGCAGGGTGCTCTCTGGTTTTCCTTTAAACCACTGAAAGACTGCCTAGAGCTGCTTCTTTCTGCAGTTTACTTGCATGAACTTTGACAATTTTCATGTACAAAGGAAGGTGCTTAAACATTGCCCTCCTTTTTTCTTTTTTCTTTTTTTCTCTTCTTTCTCTCTCTTTTTTTTTTTTTCCTACCAATCAGAGCCCTGGAGGAGGTTGTAGTAATTCAGTTTTACTGATTGCAAATGAGCAGGAACTTCAGATGCCATGTGTTATTTTATAACAAAACCTTGTTAATCAGAGGCACCCAGAGAGACCAGCTGCATTCAGCTGAACCTTGGCGATCTTGTTAGTGAGCTCCTGCTTGCATTCGGCAGCTTCTCGGGCCCTGTGTATCTCCTACGTGTTGAGTGGAAATCCAGCACAAGGAATATTTGCTTTCCAGGGTTAGTGAGAAAAAGGGTGCCAACGGGCACGCACTGATGCTGATTTCCTTGATCGTAAGGGTCAGCTCATCTCTGTATTTTAAGCATGTTTTCCACACCTATCTGAAAAAGCATTGGCTTATAATTTGGTATCATTACACTATTGATACATGGGTATTTAAAAGTGAAAGGAACATTGGATCTTTAGGGGAACAATAACACATTTGGTCTGAATGATAGCTCATAGGGACTTTTAGTGTTTACGAGACTGAAGAAACCATTTATTCTTGAGTGCTTAGTCATTGATTCAGCTCAGGTTGATTAGATAAAGCAAAGAGAATGGAAGGATAATAAATAAAGGAGTGTGGTGGTGAGGATTTGAAGGAAATGAAAAACAGTTTATTGATAATCAATCTGTGGTAGATTTTGGTAATGAACTCCTGCATAATAAGCAGCCCTTGTGTTCACCCTGCCAGTGGAATTCTAATGAGGACGATAATAGATCCAAATTAGAAGTTTGTCAGGGAGCCTGTTATTAAAACAATTAAACATTTTTAATGCAAGTAAACAGAAGTTGCTTGCAGTCTGTGTTTTGCCATTAGGATATATGCCATCTTCATTTTATTTCCTTCCTAACAAAGGGCCTAAGATAGCCTTTTGATATATACTTTTACGAGTTTTGTGATTAAAGTCTCTTAGACAAGGCGAGAAAATCATAGATCAAATAACTGGGTTAACCATAAGATCGAGCATGGTATTATATTCCTTATTTGGGAGGGAAAAAAAAAAGTTTTCACATCACACCACTGACAGATATAGAGGGGTTCTATGTATCATTTGCCTAAGTCACTGCTAGCTTCCACAGTGCTGTCCTCACGTTTGCAAACACAGATTAAGCAGTTGAGCTGTTAACTGAAAGTGGAAGTGGCTTTGATCTAAATGTTAATGCCTCAGGTAGCTTCATGAATTTTGCTTCTCCCAGGAAGTGACCAGGAAAGAAAATCCTTTACGACAGAAGGTGATTCAAGTACATAGAGGAAGCTCCATGTACATACTTGTGGCAGGTCAATATGGTGTTTCTGCGGAAAGCAAAACCTTTGAAATTAGTGTCAGGGCCCAGAGTGCCCAAACAGGCCCGAGTGTCCCACCAGTAAGATTCCCTGCCCATGACCCAGGGCTCTATTTCAGCTCAGCCCTGACCCCAGCCCCTGCCCCATAGATACTGCAGGGGTGCCATTCTCCAGCCCTATGTCTGGATCAGTCCGAGGGCAGACCTCAGCCCTTTGCTGTAGGTATCTTGTCTGCTGGATGGGCTCCAGGGCTGGTTCATTGCTTGCTGTGTCTGTACCCCATAATCAGCCCCAGAACCCCAAGACCAGACCCCATGGGACTGCACTGGAGCTGGGGCTGCCCTTGGCTCTCAGCTTGCCTGCCCATCAGGAGCAGACAGTCCTCGCTGTGCCAGCAGGATTTCTTGGGCACAACTGAACAAACCTAGCTCAGAAGATTGCAGCATGGTCACAGTGTAAGGATAGTTCTGCTTGCTCTGGGATCATGAAAAATACCTGTGCAACTGGTAAATGAAATGTTCACAAATCAGGATCAAGGGAGAAGATTTAAAATTCTGCTATAGAACAGATTGAAATATTGAACTGAAATATAAGATAGATAGATGCTTCAGTCTTTTCTGTATGTTAGCTTTCAGTTTTATTGACACAAATGCTCAAACATATCTTGCAAATTCTCTTTGCTCTGGTGAAGACATTTCAGCTAACATTTAAAGCATATAAAAGGCCTAAAAAGCTGTGGTGGAATTAGTCATGCTTCACTCTCAGAGAAAGACTACTATGTAGTGGTCAAGAGTGTTTAATGCAAAAAATAGTTATGTAAGAAGAAAGTTAAATATGATCATTTACATCACATGTAGCAGCTCTACATGCCAGACATATGGGACCAATAAAGATCTGTGCTGGTTTTATACAGACTGCCATATTTACTAAAGCTAATGTTATCTGAGAGGATTTTGAGGAACCTTGGGAGTGGGTGAAGTTGACTCTTGTATGATTCATGTAGCAGAGTTCAAATCTCTTTGAGCTATCTGCCAAAGCAAACCGATTTCACTGCATTAATTTCTCAGGAACTTGTACATTTTTATTTCCCTAACTACAAAACTAGAAACTTGACAAGGAGACTGTGTGTCAGTTTTTCTCTTTTAAAGAAAAAATTAAGCTTGTAATGTCAGCATCCATAAAACTGACCCTTCAACCCTGCTCATGTATTTCCCTGGTGCTTGTCCTGAATGTTTTTTTTTCAACACTTCTGCAGACAATGGTGCTCTTTATTTCATGCCATCAAGCCTACATAAAATCACTTATCTATTACCCTTATCTCACATCTCTTCTCTACAAATACCACATTTTGTAATGTTCATAGTCTAAGATAATAACTAGAGAATTTCCTCTAATCTTCCGACTCCATCCCTTTTCGCTGTGTACATTTTGTGTTAATTGGACTGTAATTCATGGAGGCTTTTATCCTGCAGTTTATACAGTATCTGACAAAATGAATTCTTAGTAGAGGAAGACCGGGTGAAGGGGAAGGGAAAATTCTAGATTTTCCTAAATAGTGCAATTGGCAATACAGAGCTGTTCTCTAAAGCAAGGAGGGCTGAAATGGTGCTTTGCAGTAAGTCCTCTCAGCTGATTTACTTACATTTTAGTATCCCTAAAACAAAACTCAGAGAGATGAAAATGTTTCCTACCTGGGGCCAGTGCATTAAGATACACTGCTATCAGGAAGGACATTCATGTTCATGACATTCACGTAAGACTTTTTCCCACCTAATTGAGATATCATGACCAATCTGTGCGTTTTTTATGCAAACCATAAAATTGGCCTTCATCAAAGCAATTTGCTTTCTACAGAAAGATGAGACCAACAGGTGACCCTTGAATCATAAAATGAAAAAAGAATGACAAATCATATGTGACAAATGAAGTTCCAGGAAAGTTTTGGGTAATATTCACCACTGCTTCCAAGTAAATTCAATTTATTGTTCCCTCAGGGACAGATACTGTAGCTCATGCAGTTAGTATTGATTTTGCAAATTATCAGCATCTAATAAAATATATTTTTCAGACCTGTTGGGTTCAAGAACAAGCTTCTTATATATGATTCTTTAAAAATAGATCATGATGACTATATAAAATTCTCTCAATTTATTATTGACAGAATTTATGCTCTATTCATATATGATTTTTTAAAGATTTTTTTTCACAGCTCCATTCCAGCAACATGCTTCTTCCAATTACCTAACTTGATAAGTTGACTCTCAGGAACTGGACTAGTTTTCTTAAACTGAAATGTCAAGTTCAGAAGGAACAAAGTACTCTTTAACCAAAAATGCTGAGCAGAGCAGGAGAGGTAGACCAGGGCTGATTTCCAGTCATAGGTCTGGCCTTGGCTCTCTGTGCAATCTCTGGCTACCCTGTCTACTCCTGTGATGAGATGAGGGACTTGTGTCCAGATGGCTGGGATAGCTCAGGGCTTTTATTCCCAATAGCCGAGAAGGGCTCTGGTGCTGTCTGCTGCAAGGGTGATGGGGAGGTGTTGGGAGCCTCACCGGAGACTGAGTGCTGCTTACATGAAAGAAACAACCTGTATAGCCATATGCCAGATCCTGATGGCCCAATGAGCTCCTTAGTGCAGGGGGGCTGCCTGTCTGCAAAGTCCTCCTGGTCAATGTGTACATGCATGACGGGATGCTTGCATGCATATGAAGGGAGATCTCTGGCACAAAACTTGTTCTGAAAAGTTAAGGAGCAGCCTCTCATTCTACACACTAGTCAGATTTGCTCCTCTCTGCAGTTCTCGAGGAAAAACTCCCTTTACAGATTTTTATTTTCATTCCTCTCTTTCGCTCTTCCAAGGTTCACTGGACAAGTTTAAAGTAATTTCAGTATATGGTAATCTAGAACCTTAGGAGCAGGATAGAAAATCAGTCCATTATGGAGGATTTTAGATGATTTGCCAAATTAATGTTTTAGATCACCATGCAGCAGTAGATATAATTAAGTGTCAGTGAGAGAGGGCTAAATGCATGAATAAAATATCTCTTATTGTATCATTACACTTTTATAATAAGATTTACTTGTCAACTTAAAATGTAATAATGTAACTAACAAGATAATTAATTTCTCAATATAATGAAGATGTACAGAAGGCAGAGGTGGGGCCTTGTAAAATGCCAGCTTCACTCTAAGGCTGAGTCTGCCTGGTAGCACACACACTTAATGAAGGAAAAAATCGTACTGAGCTAAAGGAGAGAGCATAGCCTGATAAGAAGATGGTTGGGGGATGAGAGAAGAGTGGGAGTAGGTATGAAGTTAGGAGGTAGTGGGTGGGAAGAAAGAAAAGCAGACAGAAAAATGAGGATGACAGGAAGCAAAAAGTCCACTGGATAAGACTCTACTGTATTAATTTCTCCAGCTGATAGTGCAAGATGTTTCTTCCAGAATGTTAACATTCAGAGAAAGAAGGTTAAATAACTAATTGCCTGAGTGTGGGCTGAGAAGACACGTATGAAAAGCCACTCTAGACTAACTGGGGTGTTTAAGGCTTAATCATGGCTTAGCAAAAACAAGCTGTATGGGAACTCAACCAGGGGAAAAGAGAAACCTGCAAGAGTTTCTACCCAAGCTAGCTATGACAGGATCAAGTCCTGGAAAGCTCCTGGGCACCATCAGTTCTAGCCTAGGAACAATGCCCTGTGCTTCTCTCCTACCAATAGCAGCGGCTAAGACCAGACTTGTATTTGCAGAGGAATGCTGGGCAGCGTTGCTATTTGTGCTGATTTCAACAGCAACCAGAGAGTTCCACACATGTGGCCACAGTTGCTCTTTACACGGCTCATTTCCGGTGCTTCCAACGACCAGCAAAACAACCGTAGAAACTCCCATCTCAGGGTCCAAGCAAAACATGGCACACCTGCAGATATACGGGAGCTTCCCTCTTCCCATTACAAATGGGGAAATTGTTCCATGTTTCTTGGGGTCTTTAGCTGCTTATCAGAGAAGTTTGGGATAGAGAGAAAGAGGGAGTCACATTTTTTTTCAGAAAGTGTTTTCTCATTCTGATTCATATTTGTGTTCCTGACTTTCCAGAGATTTAGAAATCTTTCTATATTTATAGTAGTTGGATCTCTGAGGCTCAAGAGCTTGGTCATATCTTTGCTCATTCATGCATTCCTTATGCAATGAGAGTTTTATCACAGCTTGTCTGTGCCTTTGTTTATTCTGCTATGCATTTCTTTTTCAAATCTCACAAATGAAAAATGCAAACCAATGCAGGGTATCATTATAAACACATCTACTATCATTTCAGCTTTTTCATCCATGATAAAAACTAAAATGTTTAAAATGGTGTGAGATAAAGATTTATATTTTCAAATTAAAGTTTTCAGATATATTTTTAATCCAGAATTTTGTTATATACAGTATTGTTTGCCATTGCCTGTGTTAGACTTGGCTGCTTTAGATGCCCAGAATACTTTATTACTAAGAACTGCCTATTGAACTGTTTAAGAAGGAATAATTCAGTTTTTGAAAATTAAATAACAGCACAAACATTTCTCTTGGATCTATGAATTATGCAGATTTAGCAGTTAAATATTCTCTAAGGAAATGAGAAAAGGAGAGAAATTTTTTAGGAGGTTTTTAATATTTTTTTCTAACCTGTCTAGAACTCAGAATGATGGCAGAGGCTGACAAAAGATACACGTTGGGTGAGAAGAAAACAATCTTGTTGATAGATGAAAGCAGGTGGCTGAACTAATGTGAAATTTAAAGTAATGACAATTAAAACAAAGTATGTGTGTGCCTTACAGAAAACTTGAAGAAAATTATCAGTCTCTCACAACACCATCATTAAAGGCTATGGTAAGCAAAAAAAAAAAAAAAAAAAAAAATCAGAATCAGATCTTACATAGTATAAAGCCACTGTAACTGCACCCAAGTTGGTGGAAGTGCTCTGATTAATACTACTGAGGAACTTCAGCCAGAGTGGTTTTCATTCAATTCTTTGGTGCATGTTATCTGCCTGGGCATGCAGGGAGTGGGGAGACCTAGTCCAAAAACAATGGCTCAGAATACCTGTGGGCTGAGCAAAGAGACATGTCACGCTACCTAACAGGCAATCCTGAACACCCTTTCTGACTCTCATACTTCTGCAAACCTCAGGCGCTGGACTGAAGGCTGCACAGGAGGCTCTGAGCCTGGAGAGCGCTGAGGTGGGCTAGGAAGTGATGATCAGCCTGGTGGAGGAAGAGAGAGCTGCTGTGCTTACCACAGCACACTGCCAGTTGTGCAAGGTTGCACTGGGGAATCTATGGCACTTCGGTATAACCTACACCCTTTCTCATATCTGACATATAATTTACCCAGCTGAATATGAATTGTGCACAGTGTATGTGCATTCCTGAACTCTGTAACATGAAAATGAGTGAGAGGGAACATACTGCACTTCTAATTCTTCGTATATTGTACTGCATGTTATGACAATTAGTGCACGGTGGTACATTATTCAAAATTTGTGAAGTACAATACCTGCAACTGATATTTTGTTTTTCTCCTCATAGCTGCCAGACGGTGTGGAACCATTCACACAACCTCTGAGTGTTAGTGAATTTTAATCAGGCAAAGAAGGATCCTGCTTAGCATTCTGCGTTTTTTTTTAAGTTACCCAGCCAGCAAATTTGAAGATTTTTTTTGTTTGTTTATTTGTTTGGGTTTTATGCAGAACGAAAGAATAGTGTTTTTCTTATTTTGACTTTCCAACTCGTTTTTCAGGAACACTTACTCAAACAAAGGGGGAACATTTTTACTCATTTTTACTTGTTTAACATTGAAAACATAGCAAAAATTCTTTGTACCTTTTGTTTGTTTTGTTAATTCATAGAAGTCCTGTATGATGGGACAATGCTTGGAGAAGCAAGTAAAACTGTTGTTTCAGGACTTAGGTGATATCTTAGATGGGAATGGGCATATAAACAGCATGGTGTCTCATGAAAAAAGGACATGGTTATATTGGCCTTCTGTTCAAAGCCATGGACTTACAAGAGTAATTGCATACATATATGCAATTTGATAATTACTTGATAATTATATATCCTTCTCTTTACTACAATGAAAAATACGAAAGGATTGTAAAGCTTTCTAATACATGGTTTTCTTTCATACTTTAAAAATACTGCCGAATGCTGGAGAGAAGTGAAAGAGGGAAATATTTTCCCTCTACTGTATTCCTGACCATTCTACAGAGAACCTGGGGAGCAGGGGAAAATTCATCAATTACAAAGGTCCACACAGCCATAGCTATTCCATCTGCATTGCCTTGTGTAAAGCTAGCACGACTGTGTATACGTGGGCTACAATCCTTGCTGTATAAGCTTATTCCTTTTGGCATAGTAAATCTTTGATGTTGCTGAGGTCATATATTTGATTCACTGACTGGCATTTTTCCAGTCATCCTTTCCTATGTTCAAATAATTTCTGCTCTCTCTTACCTCTTAAAATCATGTCACTATATTGGGTTTAATGAGTGTGTCTTGACATTCAACTCCCACGCAATTGTTTGGTCACTTTTTCTTCTCAAATTAAAAGATCCAGTGTACTTTCATGGTCAACTTGGAGAAATTGCTGTTTTTAATTAAAAAAAAAAAAGAAAAAAAAAAGAAAAAAAACTCTTGGCAGAGTTTTGGAGCTGGCATACTGTATTCTTCATGTGAAACTGTAAGATCTGGGATGAGTAGTGACCTTTGCTGCACATGCAAAGCAAAATGGAGAGAAGTGTTGCTCACCTTCGGTTTCCAGTGTCCTCCCACCTGTTCACTCTGTAGGAAGCAGCTAACATTCAAAGTCAAATTTCTAAAGTACTTGAGCATCTGAAGACCACATTATAATGTTGGGCAGTGTAAGTAATTTCTATTCAGTCTTGGAGAGAAGGAGGATTAGGGGAAGGGAGGAGATACAGAATTACATTACTAGTTGATTAGGGTCATTCAACCTTATGGAATACATGCAAGTTGATATAATCTGATATATTGCGTCTTCAAGAAATTCAGTTTTCACAGTGGGTAGTGCTTGTGGGCAGGTAATAAAATCCCTACACTGACCAGAAACTGTTGTGCACATCTGTTCCCTGACTACTTAAATTATACTTGGACAGTTTGATGCATCTCTGGCATCCATCCCATGCTCTAGTAGAATGGAAGTGGAAGAAAAGAAGAATGTAACATCAGAGAATCCTGTTGGGTTGCAATCTTTCTTTCTGCTCTTCTATTTTCTTCTCCCTTCAGTAAATCTGTCACATCTTTGTTTAGGAACCCATGACATCCTTTCTTACTCTCAGTTTTATTTGCAGCTGCCTGCTTACTTATTTAGTGTACATTGATTACAGCCATGTAAGGCTTCAGACTTAATTAGAAGGTATGGCAAGAAAGAGAGAGAGATTTTTATAAAAATATCTTATTGTGGCATGCCCTGTTGAGTTAAATTCACCCCACAGCACTATAATTTCTGAAAGAAATGATTCTTCCATGAATCACAGCTCTCGGTATCATGTTCACCTGAATTCTGCAAGCTTGGTGTCACACCCAGGGGTTTGATACAACCTTGAAAAAAGGTTAGGAGGAGGATCATTAGTTCAGCTGAAACTATTATAGTGACACAGACATATGTGAATTGCCTTCAGCTTCCCTAGATAATATAGCAATGAATTAATTAGTTCCTTTCCTCAAGTTAAAGCAATATTTTCCCAATTTTTAAAATGTACTTATGCACCTGAAGTGTTAGCACAGGTATTCTGTGACAGCAAAAACAGTTCTTGATTTAACACAAAGTGAAAAAGCAACTGCACAGATTTTGAATTTCACTTGAAAGGAGCAATGATCATTGACTAAGTCAGAATTATTAGTATTTTCAAGGGTCTTTTATCCCATTTTGGCTCAGGGATATAATGTCATTTTGGCATGCTTGCATTGGTATGGGTTGGTGCCCAGGGCTTGGCTTCCACAACTGTAATTTGGAATCTGAGTCATCTGTCATTAGTTTATGCACATGTGGAAACGTAAGCCTTGTGTTTTATGGAAGTGGAGGAAGATTACAGCATTTAATAACAGGTGTACTGCAATTGTGTGTCCTTAGGAGGTGCTCCAGCTGACATTCTTCTTTGCCAATGGCAGAGAAATCCTTTTCAGTGTCTGGCTGTATAAATCTACTCCATACATAAAAAGGAACACATTGTGATTTGAGCAATAATCACAGACACAAAAGCAACTACTAGCTTTTATTCAAATAAAGCTCTGTAATCCTTTCCACAAGCTCAGAGCTGCGTTCAGCTGGGAACTCTGAGAACAGCTTATGCGTCTTAGGAGAAAAGGAGGACAGTGAAAGAGAGAATGATGTGCCTCATTCAACAAGCATTGTAGCACTGAAGATTTCCTGCTTTCCTGTGGCTAGGAAGAGACAACAGGCAAGAATCCTGGCCATAAAAGGCATCTCAGGTTTCTATGCTTAAATGTATGTGCTAATTCTGTCATATGTGTATGCTATCAATCTTTCAAAGATGCTAGGGAGTGCCAAAACCCTTTGTGCCTTTACTCCTCTTGGCATCTTCAGCATAACTTGCATGTAGATCTTCATCTCAATCTGCAGTCTAATATGTGATAATTTCATATGTTGGTACGAATAACAAAATTCTGGCTTAAATGCAAAACTCTTCCACACTAAGGATTCCTTATGGAATCCTTCACTGTGTCGTTAACTTGCAAAACCCAAGCTTGCTTCCCCTAAGGAAAAAAATGCAATATATTAAAATATATTAAAAAGCTTTAAATGTTCTATTGACAACCCAAAAAACTCTTTCCTCCTCCTCCAGCCTGGATTTTAATCCTGTTTCTCTCATATATCCCAGCATCATATATCTGTAATATCTGATGACATCACAAATACTTAAAATTAAAAAAGAATAGCATATCTCCTTCTTTCTCTTTTACCAGCGCGTAAGACCAATAATCAGGTTAATATAGTAGGATGTGTGCAATGACAATTTTGTGAGAAGAACTTAAGTCAGAAAGGTGTATTTTGCACTTTTTATCTTCTGAGTGAGTTCTGTGTCTCTTCAGGCATGAGTTTTTTGTCTGAGAATTGGGATGTATGTTCCCCTCACAGATCAGTTCATTCCAGTATACATTTACAATTACGGGCTAAAAAGAAAAAGAAAGACTGCAAAATAAAAAATAAAATAAAAAAGAAATCAAAGTAGAAGAATAAAAGCAAGAAAATAAGCTGCTTTTGTGTTTGCTGTAATTATGGAAATCACAATGTCTTCGCTTTCTGTATGTAGGATATGTGTATATATATGTAAAATGTATCTTTATGTACTGAAAAAGAAAACCTCAGGATTTCCTTAGCCACGAATAATGGTTGCAGAATGTCCAAAAGAAAAAAAAAAAAAAAAAAAAAAAAAAGGAAAGAACAAAAGAAAGACATCCAGAGAAAATAACCAGGGTTATGCAATGATTTCTGTGTAAGAATAGAATAAGCAAACTAACATTGTTGACCTTGGGAAAGGGCTGTGATGATCTTACAATTAGATTATTAGGCAAGAAGTTGTCATTGGGATGTGATGTAAAGTTAGTCATAGCTCTGACTGCCTTTTAACTGTTTGTGTTCTCTGTGGGGTTTTGGCAGAAGCCAAGTGCTTGTTCATCTGCCTATGAGAACCAGTTAAATAAAAAAAGACTCATTCCACTAAAAAATGATACTTCTGAGCAAGCACAGCTGATATAAAGTAGAGAAGGACCTGACAAGTGTAAAAATAGAAGCTGGTAGGTAGGTTTGCTGTCTGGATAGATTTAAGATGCCTCGTAAGATTTAAGCAGACTGAAGAGCATGTCAGGTTTATGTAAAATGCAGTGATGGACAATCCCTATCTGGAAGATGGAAAGACATTTTTACAGCTGTGCTACCTATCACACAATCTAAGGCAGTGTGACGAATGCCTTTTCTGGGGGCAGATGCCCTTCATATTTGAGATTGCTGTGAAGGAGACAAGTTCTTCAAAAATACTTTCTCAGATCTTTTGATTTCAGCATCTTCACTCCCGAAACTGCTTCACTGCTGCTGCTGGGAGAACTGGCTGGGAGAACTGCTAACAGTACTAGCTATTATCTGTAGAGTACTATCAGTGCTGTATATGTTATTCTACCATCTTTTCCTAAAACTTCTGTAGATATTGAGGAAATTGAAGAAAAATACAATACTGATTTGGAAAAGAGCTCATTGTCATCATTCCCTGTATTTAGCTTGAAAGAAAAAAATCTGAGTCAGTGCAGGTTGTTTTCCTTTCATGTATTTTTCAGTTCCTTTTGAGAGTTTACACATGAAATATATTTTTAAAATGTGCTATAGAAAGTGTTCTTCAATTTTTAACAGCTTAATTAAGTATTAAAATCCAATTTACTTTATTTCTCAGATTGTAAATTCCAAGGAGTTTTTGCTCTCTACTATTTATTAGGAAGAGTGTTTGTCATAATTATCTTTTATGAATACTGAATATTGTATGAATATACATCATTTAAAATGTAAATACTTTTACCCAGCATGGCGATCGGAGACACAACTGGTGCATAAGCAAATGGTGATAGCACCTCCTAAGGGGTCCATGAGCTTGTGAACATAGTTGCCAACTGCACAAGAAGTGAAAAAGCATGCAGCTGATCTTCTGGTTACACGCGCCCCCTGACAGAGTGCAGCCATAGCTAAACTCCTTTCAGACTATTTCTGCTAGCTTTAAACTAGCCACCCTGGTGCAAGGAGGCGGTACACGTTTCATGCCAGATGCCTGGCATGGCAGCAAGGCTGGGAAATCCACTATTCCAGTGTTAAAGTGATTATTTTGCATTGAGCTCCATGCAGCTACACAGCTAGTGTTGCCCCAGGTAGCTGCTTCAAACTAGCTTAGGAAATTCCACATGAGCTGAAATTGCCTTTGACAGCATTTTATAGGTAAATAGAAATAAGGAGGTGTTATTGCCCTTATTTTAGTGAAGGGGAGAAAAAGGAACACCGGACTTAACTAACTTGTCAGAGATTGGGAGGCTGATGGACTACACATAGGATGGCTAGTCAATAAATCTAAGGTCTAATGTGGATTCTAGTGCACTCTTGCATGCTGATCATGTCACTTAACTCCTCTGAATCTCAGTTTTTGCTGCTATAAGATGGAAGTAATTATATGCACCTACCATATAATATCTACGGAGAGCTGTGTAGTTGAAAAGTATCACTGAACCTATCAACAGGAAAAATGTGAGCAAGTTAATACATTTTAAGGCCAGAGGGGAACATGATGATCATTTAACCTGTTCTGTGGTGTTACTGAAACCATAAAATTTCCCTGTGCACTTTCTGAATTAGTCCCCAAACTTCTAGTTTTGGAATGGCGTTCAGATATTTTCTATTCTTGATGCAAATATTTTAGAATCTGTCACATTACTGGTAAATTTTGCCAAAGGCAATAAATACAAGTAGATACTTTGTGTTATAGGGAATACTGTTCCTCTGTTTTTATTTTTCTGCTTCAAAAAGAGGAAAAAAACAGTATAGAAAAATATGGAAACACTTGAAACAAAATTCCATGGGTTATATTTGTATAGTTTCATTTGTGAAGGATCTTGCTTGAATAAAATCACAAATGTTGATTCCTAATTTCTATATATTTCTATATATTTCTATATATTTCTGAATTCCTAAAAATATCCCTAAATATTGTCTTTGCAGTAGCTTCCCCTGCACCTCCAGTTGCAAATGAGGCCTGAAGTCCTGTTTTGATGGCCGATACAGACCTGACACACCTAGAGACACTCAGTGTGGTCAGCCAGGCTCTCAGGCTGGAAAAGTGCTAGAAATGGAGTTTTATAAGGAGACAGGACAGGCTGTGCTGATCAGGTGAGCTTTTTATCACATCATCTAATAATGGCACTACTGGGAAGTATCTCAAAAGCCCTTTTTCCTCTGAAGGTTTCTTTTCCAATAAATGTTTTTCAAAATTCTTAAACTGCTGTGAAATATTTTGTCTTGGGAAAATTCATATTAAAATATTAAATTGGAATGTTTCCAGCTGGCCCATTTTACTAGTTCTTATGGTTAAGAATTTGTACCTTGCCAAAACTTTAGAGCAGAATATAAATAAATCCTCGCAGTTCCCGCTTCAGCTCCTAATATGGAATATCACCTCACACTGCACTAGACATCTTTGCCAATTAATTTAGGATGGGAGTATCTCTGTCTAGAGGTTCTTCTGTCTTTGCATTGTTGCAGAGTGAACCTATACCTTGCTTAAAGCAGAGGCCGAAATTTTAGTTGGCCTATATTTGGGATAGAAGGACCCAATTCTGCACATCAATTTGGGAAAAATTTCTTCAAAATTTTCTCCTGCTCATATTTGAAACAGTAAAATATTTTCACGTTTTTTCCAGAAGTGTTCAGGCTCTCACAAACGATCACACAGTTAAAGAAGCAGTGAACAATCCTGCAGCCATTTCTGCATCTTTTATGATTTATGATTGCAAGAGTCCATCTCAATCCCCCCTGCATAGGTTTCCTAGGAAAGAGCCCTTGACTCCTCTGTGATGCCTGCTGCAAATAAGGCACTGCAGAGCCCTGGCAAGCAAATCTCAGTAAGTTTGACATCAGAAGTTTAAGCTTTTTGCTTTACCCCTTGGGCAGATGTTGCTTCACAACACCTTCACCACCCATATGTGCTGTTTTCTGCAGACTGGTGCATGGAAAATAGCCCCTAGTGCCATGATGATAACAAACCACTGAGGTTGAGGAATCCACCACAGTGAGATTTAACAAATAACTCATTTTCCATCTGTTGAAATCATCACATTTTCTTTCTTAGATACCCTGCTTCCTATTCACTACTGTCACAGATGCTGATATTCAGAATGTTCAGGGGAGCATCAAAATTTTTTAACTCTCTGTGAATCTTCCAGTTCAAAATTCACAGATATAATAACATGCATGTTGAAATTTTTTTTTTAAAAAAAGGAGAAACATTTTTGTAAAATTTTCCTGCAGTTGAAAGCTAAGTGACTAAACAGTTAAAAATAATTGTGCCAATTAATTCATTGCTATAGCTTCTTGAAAGGAGGAGATTTAGTGGGAATATCATCTTAGCTATGAATAGAGCATGACTACTTTTACCCAGAGTGAGAAGTTTTGAGGAGAACCCTTAATTTGAAACTTCTTGCAGTGTGGTTCTTTTTTTTTTTTTTTTTTTCCATTGAGCAATTGAGCATTGTGATTACCCCCACATTTATGGTCTGTTTATGAAAGTCTGGTCTTTTTTTCCATTATAGATATAGGTCTAATTCATGCCTTTTATAAGCTGTACCTAAATGGAGATGGCTGTGTGAAATATTACATTTCTGCCAGGAGAAACAACTGCCATGTACCAAGAGAAGAGTAACAGGGTGGGTAACAGGATCTGTGCCCTGAAAAATTTATAAACGTCTCTTTATGCTGCAGCATTTCCAGTGTCACTTTCTGGTTGGTAAACAGCAGCGAAGGCCGCAGCAAGGCACCTGCAGCCTATTCCCCTGCCACCATTGGGAGTCATGGCTGCTCATGAGAGGGAAGGCTTTGACTCTACCCGCTCCCTTCTCTGAAAAGGAAGGCAGGAGTGATTCACCCCGTACTGGTTCCCCAGCCCTCCCTGTGTGGCTTTGGAAATGCTAACATTTTGTTCTTTTACTGAAATAAATTTTATATATTCAGAATATATATATATAATTTCTAGGATATATGGATACATAATTACCTGCATTTTTCAGAGTAATAGGTTGCGTTGCCTATTCTCAGCTTCTGTGCTGGAAATGGTAACCCTGAAAGCGAACCCAGTTTTCTTTTCTAAGCACACCCACTTAAGGTTGAAATCAGGCAGTTATTAACTGTTTTTAAAAAAGCTGCCTGCTATCTCTTTTGAAGGCCATGGGCAGCAGAATTAGATTTCTCACCAAAAAGGTAGTTTTTGTGCTGATGGTTGTATTAGTTTCTTAATTAAAAATACGGGTTTCAGGTACTTGTAACTTCATATATGGAGGAAAAAGTATTCTCGACTCAGAATGTTTCCCAGAAGCATTCAATCTTGGTATGAACTGGCACCACCATTACACCTGTTCTGAAGACAAGCTATTTTGAAAATAGTCCACTCTTCTTTCCAAAATGTCACATATATCAGTTTTTAAAATTCACATTCCTGTTAGCTAAAATACCTTTATCCCTGAAAAAAAAAAAAAAAGAAAGAAAGGAAAAGAGTAATCTTTGTATAGAATTCAATGGAATCCAGCCTGCTGGATTATTCTTTCAGGATAATGAGGACTATGGGGCAGATGGTGTTTGGCCCTAGAATGTACTGAGTCACATTTTTTTTTTCTTTAAGCTCAATATGCACAAATGGTGAGTCTTTTTTTGTAGCACATTTTCGATGTTTTCTGGATAGGATTACTACATAACTTTGAAAACTGGCTATTGCACAGGTCAAATAGCTGTTTTGATATGGCTTTTTGTTGCAAATTCTACTCATTTTAAAAATATTTGGAATATGCATGGTGTCACACAATTAAACTGTGATGGTTCCAGTGGAAGTTTTATGCTCTATCAAGCCCATAACATCATTTGAAAATATTTTTATAAAAGCAGATACACATAACAAAGAGAGGAGAATAATACACCCTTTCACAATTTCTTGAATTACATTTGCATAATTTAATTGTTGAAGTCCATAAATACTTATTTATTTGCAAATCCCTGACATTATGAACCCACTGTATCAACTCCCATGTACCCTAATGTGAAATAAGGAAATTAAAGATCAGGACACTACCATAGGAAATATGAAAGTGATCATATAGAAATAGCCACAGGAATATGATATGAGGAATGAAAATCAAATATATTTAAAATTACAGCTGACAACTCTTCTCATTTCACCCCACTGTGTATTGAGAGTGCTGAACAGTAGGTGCTTAGTGTTTGTTCATTCAAGGAAGTTTCATACTCAGGAAAGGTTCTAGACTGATACTGCTGACATGGAAAGATTTTTTTTAATATTTCACACATGAATCATAACAAAAGACACAAAGATAAACTGCTGAACATCCATAACTCACAGTGAATCAAGTGGAGGAATGGGTAGCCGGCATTGCACAGGGCTTGAGCTTTCTCGCCCTTTGCTTCCTTTTTGTTCTCTCAAGATTTTGACAAGGGAATCAGTTCTGTATAGCAAGAAAAGAGTTTTCCATGTCTGCCTTGCTCACAATGTCAGATGTTTTGGAGTTTCTGAGTCAAGCCCTATCACAGCAACTAGAAGAGACTTTAACAATCAACCACACCTTTTATACTGTCAATACTTTTACCCAGAAAACATCTCATTGTGGCAGACCAAGTATCTTACTGATAAATTGTTCTGTTCTCTATCTAAAATTGCCAGGAAGTCAAGCTCTGTAAATACATTTTCCTGGTTTTCTTTTCTGTTTCAAAAAGTAAGCCAGTTCACCAAATCCCAGCAGGAAGAGGGAGAAGGTTTAGCAAATCTCCCTGTGAATGACATTTCCATTTTCTGGGTTGCTGTTCTAGACAGGAGGAAGATGTTTTTGTACTATCTTTTTGCAGCATTGAGGTCTACTATTGAGTACCTTCTGGTCAAAATTAATAGTCAATTCTTTGCATGTTTAAGTTTTTGAAGGAGTCCAAGACAAAAACAAAACAAAACACGACAACAACAAAACACCTCTGCCTTCATAGTAATGTAAAAGTAAAAGGTAAGAAAAATAGCCCCAAATAAGATGGTATATCTTCTCATTTGAGATCTCACAGGAAAAAAAGTCAAGTTACTATAACTTCTTCACTGAATAATGCAGATGCTGGTTTGAGATATAAAGGCAGATTTGTTTTTCTAGCTGAACTTAGGGGCTGCTTCCAAAAGACCTTTATCGTCAGCAGTAGACATGAATATAGCGGTGTAGGCAGAAATGTCACATTGCATTCAACAGCTGGAACAAGCAAACAAAAAGACTCACTGCAATTGTTATGCATACATTAATACAATGTAATGAGACCCTCTTGGCAGTGTCTCTGTGGTGCTTGTTTCCTTATTATAGGCAGGCGCAGCTATTTTCTTGTCTGTTCCACTCCATCTTACTGGTACAAAGTTTGACAACCAGACTGTATATGAAGTGCATGCATCAATTTGAGTTTCAAACATCATTTGTAATACTCAGTTACATACAGTACACATTAGTGTATTATAATTACACAACTGTACTATGCTACTTTTCCTGAGGTTTCTGTAAATCTGAAATTGCGTTTTTGTAGATGTAGTCAAGGGCCCTCATTGATCTGTATAATTCCACCCCCTATTCTCCCAGCAGACATCCCATCTCCAGATTTGAAATTCCCTCAGAAATAAATAGATTGAGATTGTTTGGATAATGTTCATTTATCTGAGCAAGGAACAAGAAAGTTCAGCTGGAAAATATTTCAGGGACATATGATAAACTAAGACTGCCTGGCTGAATACAAACACTGCTTGGAATATAGAAGACGGTAGGTAAATTGCTCCAAATGAGTCTTATTGATTTCAGTCTGTGTTGATGGGGCATATCTGAAAGAGGAAGTTTCATTTAAATCTTTGGCCATGGCAGTAATTAAATGAACTCTGGGACAGTTTTCATAACAGCCTAGATCTGATTCGTTAGGAGTTGGTGACTATCTTTCTTAGGCTTGACACATCTTAATAGCAAGGCAGCTAACTTTTTACAACGGAATGGAAAAATACCACAGCACCCTTACAGCCCAGATAATGTAGCAGTGGGTTGCTGTTCTGATGAGTAAGGCCGTTGCTTAGCAGATGTAATGCTTTCTAGTCTTAGAAGAGGACAGATTAATTTCTTGCTCTCTATTAAGAAGGATGATTCCTTTGCAGTGGTGCTGAGAAATGCAGATATTTACATTCTGAATGAATCATTCTCAGAATAATCCAAGCTCGACAGGTATGTTTATCTATTTCTTTCTCCTAATCTATAAATAAGAAATTATTTTATGAGACAGGAAATATGAGGGATCTGATTTCTATTTCTGTACCTTGATACACTTGACATTTTATAGACTTTAGCTAGTCATATTATATTTTGGGAAGGCTGGAGAGGGAAAAGGCCATCTCCCATGTCTTGTCCTGGTGCATTAGGCTGCTGGTATAAGCTTGTGGCATTCTCAAGTGGAGGAAGCTGCATTTGGGTGGGTGAGCTCCATGAAAGTCCCTGTTTCAGTAGATGGCAGTCTTCCCTCAGTGTCTACTCCTGGCGAACCCCTCAATCTGAATGGGTCGTGTGACAGAAGAGTGGCATTGCTCACCTCTAAAGATTAAGGCCCCCAACTCATTGCAAATTTTGTTGTTCCCTTATGCATTGTTTCAGAGGGCACATCCCTAACCTCTCCATGATCCCCATAGGGCCTTGGCAACCTTGTTGAGAAGTGCAAGTTAAAAAAACCCTTATTAGCATCCTGACCCCTAATCTTCCTGTTTGCTTTTATTTGATTGCTACAGATAAACGGTGTATAAGCACATATAGGTGGAGAAGACTTAGAGCACCCACAGTTGAACTAGCTCTCACAACAATTCTCCTACAATTTTTCCCTTAACCAATATCTGAGATCTCTCAGTCGGGTTTCACCACAGACAAGAGAAATGACACAGTGACAGTGTTGATGAATGTCCCAGACAACTTCTTCCTTGCGATCACCAAGGGATAACACATATAACAGTACTACTGAGTGAGAGACACTTAGGAAGATGACACATTATTCTTTACATAAAGATGATTCCTTATATAAAAATTAATGACTGGAATTTATTATATCATTTCCCTTAACTCTATTTTCATTATTTGGGGAAATGTAGCACTCCCAACGGGTACTCAGAAAGGAAGAGGCAGATATGTCCCAGAGTACAGGTGTGTAAATAGCAAATTCTCTCTATGCCAAGACTCAGGACTATTTTCAGGTACTTCCCTGCTGTTCTCACTGATCCTACTTTTGGCAAACGATTAAGGTCTTCAGGATTTAAGCAATATTTGAACCATTTTCTTTAACCTTTTCTCTTCCTCGGGTCCCCTCTTGACCTTATTCCCTTGCTCACTCCATGCCAAACTTGAGAGCTTGCCCCAAGGCTGTTCTCAGCTCAGAGACAAAGTGGGAGATGTGCCCTATGGCCTCTGTTCCCCTTTGCAGACTTGCACACACGCAGTCCTGCATGCTTAATAAGGAGAGACAAGCTGGAAGGGAGAACAGCAGTTCTGCAGGAAATTCTGGATTTCCCTTAGTGCCAAATTGAAACGAACATGGGAAACCGTGATCTTGCTTGTGAGAAAGATTCTGAAAATCTTCTTTTGGAGGGATATGTTATAACAGATAGGTTCTTTGTTTCAACGAGGACCAAATACTTTGATTTCATATTATTTGTCCTACTATATTCAGGTGGAAGAGAAGGACATACAATATTTTTCTATATGGGTAAGTTTTCCAAAACAATGAAACAAAATTATGTCAGATGTTAGGAATAATTGTTTAATTGGTAAGCAGTATGAAATGATGAAACAGGTTATGGGCTTTTGGGAGACCAGATTAGATAAAAATGTGTCAGAGAAGTTATATTTATAGTTGACAGTACCTAAAAAGCAGAGAAATGGACCTGCCTGTTTTAAGGTGACTCCCAGTTTGACAGCTGTGTGATTCTATGTAATAAAACACAGTATTGATAACAGTGAGGACGAATGTGTTGGATTTCTGAAATGAAATGTTTCAGCTACATCAAAAAGGAATGGGCAGACTATTTTTGTAAAATCTACAGGTGGAAATATTTCTGCAGAAATACTTTCATTTAAGTAGGCCATATTTTTCCATCAGAACATTATTAAACCAGTTTTGCTCTTCTTCTATTGGGAGAATGCTTTGCTACACAACTGTGTCTTTCACCAACGGTTCTTCTGAAGGTCCATATTCTGGATATTTATTAGAGATATAATTTCTCAGATCAGGATTTGAGCCTCTTAAAAGGACAGACATGCCTGACACACCAGTGCACAAATAGGAGAAGTCCTCACAGCAGCACTTATGGTGCTAGAGAGATGGGTCCTGTGCTGCTGAGTTTGAGTGCAGCGACCTTGAGTCTAGTCTTTACAGAAAATCATTTTTAAAAGCATGTCTCAACAGAATCAGACTCTGAAAAGACTATGCTGTACTTGCAAAACATTGCTCTTGTCCTGAAGACTTCAGCCAAGAATCTGTCTATATGGATCTAATTACAGGTCAAACTGACAAGCAACAGTATGTGCTTGACTCTTGCCATTGATTCGCTTTTACATAGTCTGTAACCAGAAGCTATGTCCCTTTATTAGAGGTTCTTACAGGCTTTGTCTATACTAGGAAATAAAACAGACAGGGCAGGTCTCTCATCTTGAGGCCAATTGGCACTGCATGCCTTGTGTCTGGACAGAAGCTCTCTCACTCCCCTGGTCCCATAAAATTGGATTGTGCCTAGACTGCCCTATGAGGAATGTCCCTGCCTTTCCTCACCACCGAACCATTCCTAGGCATTATTTAAAAGAATAAAGCAGCACTAAGGCAGAATGACTTTTGGGACTGATGGCTTAACAATATTGAGTGTTGCAGGCAAATTCTTAGTCTCTGTCCTGGTCCTCTTTAGATCACTGGTGTAGATGCAACCTTTGACTATGTGGGAACCGTATGCGAAGATGTGACCTCCATTTCAGTTTCTATTCTCAGTATCCTGCTAAGGTAAGGTAAGTTCTCCTTTTATTTTCCAGAGAGGAGGCAGTGAAAGGTTATGTGCCTTGCGCAAGTTTAGATAAAAAGCCTGTGAAAAAGCTGTGCCAGGTTCTAGGTTATGTCCACCACTGTTGTTTAAGACAGTGAACAAGCAGTGAAAGCCATGTTTTGTGTAGGAATCTCTTTAGTCTGTTCTGGCAATGGGTAGGGACTTCAAAAGATGTGTAGATTTAATATTTATCTATTTTAAATACTATTTGAAATACTAAAAAGTGTAAAGAGGCCTCACAGCAAATGAGAAGCAGACAATGAATTTTTAAACACTATTCTCCCCTTAAAAATTCAATAAGATACAAGGTTATTTCTACCTCCTGTTTGTTTGGAGTCAAAAATTTCTTTCAAATAGAATAGCAGCTCCTCACCTCCCAGATTTTCTGTAATTATCAGTGAAAAGTGCAGGATCAACAGAAAATCTCGTTCATGAATTGCTTGTAAACATAAATCTTTCAGAAAATACAACTCTACTTCCTGCTTGAGCACTTATCCAAGCAGTGCTCTAGCAGAGATTTATTTTCTATTATTTAATTTTAATTGAATGTGCTGCTACATGTCCTGTGCACAAATACCATGCATGGTAACTGACTTAATTACATATTTTTTTTCTCCCAGGCAAACGTTACTTTGCATATCCCTCTAATACCACAGCAGTTCCTGTGTAATCTACCTCTTTCTCACCTCAGGTTTTGACAGATGAACTCCGTCAGGCTGAGTAGCCATGATTTGAGGTGTTTTCACCCTCAGGCATTCTCTGCCCCTCACTACTGGAAATTACTACACAGAGCCAGCGACAGAAGTGGACGTGTCCCATGACACAGCTGCAGCAGGTGAGCGCCCTTGCAGTGTGAAGTCTAATGAGCTCAGGCTGTGATGTCTCTGCTGAGAGCAGGTACCTTTGCCTTGGAAACCTGTGATATGGGAACATTGGCTTTTGAGAGAAGAAAGCTTCTGTCGACAGACAGGATGATAATGCCTTAAGCCACATGCGTTGGTCTGTCATGGCTCTCAGGTTCTGCTTGCAGCATCTTGGCACTGCCCTACCCAAACAAATTTTCTCCTTCAGTGATATCAACACCAGTTTTCATGCATCTAGCCCATTGCCATGGTGTCTACCATGTGCACACCCAAGTGTGTTGAGTTAAGCTCCCCAGATCATGCAGTTTTAGAATTCTTGAAAATTGTCTTTGATATGTGGACTATAGGAATAAAACAGGAGTAAAATGGACAACAAGGATGGCAAGTTCAAATCATATTTTTATTTTTTTATGATAAGGCTAAAAGTTTGACATAACCGCCTGACTTCCCAGAGTCTAGGAATTTAGCAGAATTACTGGCACCTGTAAGACTCACAGCAGGATCATTGCAGAACGTGTCCCTTCCTCCAGGGTTTTGCCTGGAGCTGGGGTCACCCAAGGTGGCATCAGAGCAGTGTGTCTGAGCTGCTGTCCCCAGTGATTGCTGTTGCTGGGCTCTGTCCCTCTGCTCCGGGATCCTCCTTTCTGGAGCAAATGTGGCCTCACTGTGCCCCCCTCTTGCTGAAAGGACAGGCCAAATAAGAGTGGTGCAGGGCCATGGGCACTGTACATTGCTGTGGGGACCCATGTGATCCCAAAGGATGAGGGAGTTTTTTCAGCCTGCTCTGAGTTAGCATGTCATGTGGAAGGAGATAGAGAGCTGCTGTCATGGCAGTGCATAGGTCTGTCTGGGTATTATTTTCTCTGATGTAGTCAGCATCTTCTCTTCATTTGTCACCCTCTCCAAGTGCAGCCCAGGGTGTTGGCTTTGATCATTAAAGCCTCTCAGTGTCTTTGTGCATTACCCTGTTCAAATGGGAACTGTTTTCAGTGAAGACCTGCTCTGGAGCTGACCCCAAACTCTGTCACTGATAACATCAGTGAACTGGAAGGTTTAGCCATAGTATCATGATCAAGAAATAACAGTTTCTAAACTACTTTGAAGCATTGCTATAGGTCAAAATGCATGAGAATATTTTAATGCAAGTTGAAGAGACAGATTTTCTGAATTTATTGGCAAATCATATTTTGTCCTCAGCAAACTTTCATTTTTAGACCTACATTGTATTTAGCTGTATTATAAGTATTAACAAAGTAGCTGATATATTTATTTCTTTCTGTAGCATGCAACAAAGAGCTATTTGTATCAAGACTGGCTATGGCCAGCATTTCCTTCATTTTCTTCGTAACTTTCTCTGTGTGCACGAACCCTGGTTGATGTTCAAATTCTTTTCCATGTTAGATCTGATTAGTTGTCTTCAGGGAGGAAGGGTGAACTGAAGTGAAAGAATAATATTTGTCCCAAAAATCTTTGAAAACAAGTGTTTTTGTAGTTATTGGGCATATATTGGAGAGGTGTTGGTTCATTTTATTATCCTAGAAATATAACACAAATTATCTGTTTAGTTTTTATACATACAGGTGGAATTGGGCAGGTGTTAATTCTAACACAATTGCATGTAAAGGAGATGGAGAAGAAGGAGATGAATGTAAGCAGAAAAGTTACCAAAAACATCAACAAAGTTCCTAAGCTTTTCCTTGTTCATAAGGCTTTTCTTGCTGCCTTCTGCCACAGGAGATGTGTCTCAGATCCTTTGTTATGGCATCCCATGATGAACTGAGTCACATCCATGCAAGGAAACTTGAGAAACTTAAGGAACTTGAGGCAAGGCTGAGCAGCTCAGCGTGTCTGAGCAGAAACAGGCTCCTGTTCGTAGGCCTTTCCATCCTCCATTCCTAATTCCAAAGAAGGATTTCTGAAAGCATAGCAAATGTCTGGGATTTTCAGGCAAAAAATGTGGAGGCAGGGGAAAGTGATTTTATTTCATTGAATCTTTTTAAAGTATTAAAACCTCTCCTTGCTTTCTAAGAGCTGTGGGAGAGTGTAAGCTTGTAGAAGATGCAGTTTTATATGAGGTTGAAACCCTTAGGGAGCACAAACAGCCAAGATCTGCAAGACTTCCTTAAAGATAATAGGAAATACAGGGTCCTAGTGATATGCACTGCTGTACATTGGGAACCTTGCTATACTCTGCCTCTCTCTATGGTGTTCTCTGCTATGGTTTCTGCTTTCTCTTTCTCCTGCTGTTTGTTTGCCCAAGTTTAAGGGAAATTACAATTTTGTATTGATGCCTGCACTGCACTTACTGAACTGTTATTGTTAATTTATGGCTGAATTATGTTTGCTCTCACAATGGAGCTGGCCATTGTAATCACAAATTAGCTCAGCTATGCCAGGTGCTGTCACACATACAGAGCCTGTGACAATCAGAGCAGAGGTGAAGCTTGGGCTAGCGCAGGGTAGAAGCTAAAGCTTTGGTCCATTTCCAGCAAGCAGCAATGAAGAAAAGGTCTGTGCATAATGTCTATGGGACAGGTGGATAAGCGGTCTGCAAGAGCAGCCCTGGGAGTGCAGGATGTAAGTTAAGGGTGTCTGATGTGAGGTTAGAAGCAGAAGATGGTCCTGTTCATTCCCATCCTTTTAGCATAATTGCATTCAATTGCTCACCATGTGACTGCCAAAACAAACAAACAAACAAGTAATCAGTTAAAACTGCAAGGCAACATTTTTTTCTACTTTTTTCTACATTTATTTTCTTGCTCTTCTCTGTATTCATCTTTCAATTGAACATACACTGGGTGACCACAAAAAAAAAAAAAAAAAAAAAAAAACACCACAAAAAACAAACCTAACAAATCTAGTATTTTTTTCCTGCTTTACTTGCTGCTTAACCACACTAAAGAAATGAAAGGCATACCATAGAGAAACCTGACAGCTCAAGAGAGAATCATAGAATCATAGAACTCTTAAGGTTGGAAGAGACCTCTAGAGGTCATCTAGTCCAACCCCCCTGCACACGCAGGGTCACCTAGAGCACGTGGCACAGGACTGCAGCCAAGCGGGTTTTGAAGATCTCCAGAGAAGGAGACTCCACAACCTCTCTGGGCAGCCTGTTTCAGGGCTCTGTCACCCTCACTGTTAAGAAATTTTTCCTTAAATTCCTGTGGAACTTTTGATGCTTCAGTTTGTGGCCATTTCCTCTAGTTCTATCAGTGGCCACCATTGAAAAGAGGCCAGCGGCATCCTCCTCACTGCCTCCCTTGAGGTACTTATATATATATTCCCTCTCAGCCTTCTCTTCTCCAGGCTGAACAGGCCCAGCTCCCTCAGCCTCTCCTCATAGGGCAGATGTTCCAGGCTCCTGATCATCCTTGTAGCCCTGTGCTGGACTCTCTCCAGCAGCTCCACATCCCTCTCGTACTGTGGAGCCCAGAACTGGACACAATACTCCAGATGTGGTGCCACCAGGCCTGAGTAGAGTGGCTGGATCACCTCCCTCGACCTGCTGGTGACGCTCTTCTTAATGCACCCCAGGATCCCATTGGCCTTCTTGGCCACGAGGGCACACTGCTGCCTCATGGTCAACTTGTTGTCCACCATGACACCCAGGTCCCTCTCTGCAGAGCTGCTCTCCAGAAGGTCAGTCCCCAGCCTGTACTGGTATCTGGGGTTATTCCTCCCCAGGTGCAGGACCTTGCACTTGGCCTTGTTGAATTTCATGAGGTTTTTCACCACCCAGTTCTCCGGTCTGTCCAGGTCCCTCTGAATGGCAGCGCAGCCCTCTGGGGTATCGACTAGTCTTCCCAGTTTGGTATCATGAGCAAACTTGCTGAAGGAGCACTCTGTGCCTTCATCCAGGTCATTGATGAATAAATTGAACAGGACTGGACTGAGGACTGACCCCTGGGGGGACACCGCTAGCTACAGGCCTCCACTAGAATCTGTACTGCTGATCACCACCCTCTGAACTCTGCCATCCAGCCAATTCCTAATCCACCTCACTGTCCACTCATCTATCCCACACTTCTGGAGCTTTCCCAGGAGGATATTGTGAGGGACGGTGTCAAAAGCCTTGGTGAAGTTGAGACAGATAGACAACATCCACCACTCTCCTCTCATCTATCCAGCTGGTCATTCCATCACAGAAGGCTATCAGATTAGTCAAGCATGATTTCCCCTTGGTGAATCCATGCTGACTATTCTTGAACACCTTCTTGTCCTCCATGTGCCTGGAGATGATGGCCAGTATGAGCCGTTCCATCACTTTTCCAGGGACGGAGGTGAGGCTGACTGGCCTGTGGTTGCCTGGGTCCTCCTTCTTGCCTTTTTTGAAGACTGGTGAGACATTGGCCTTCTTAAGGAAGCAGAAAAAATCTTTTCATGCAAAACAACTTCTTTCTGGACTGACATTGGACTTGATTGTTTTAATGACTGGGAAAAGATAAAGATGGTTAAAGGCAAATTATTTTTTTTGATATATATATAACTTGTTTGACTCATATCTTGCAGGAGAAGTGTTTAGAAGGGTGTTTAGTCTACTGGATAACTCGGAATGGACAGTGCAGTTCTTCATCTCTAATTTACAAAGTTGTATCGATGTTTTGTCTTGCCATAGCTCATCATGATGATATGGTAATAATCATGTAGACAGTCATCTAGCCCCCTAGACTTTTCTCAAATGGTCTTAGTATTCAGCAGTTTGTCAGTGTTCCAGTAATGTGGCACTGTGCTTCTTATTTCTTTACTGATCTTCAAAGTCTACCACAACAGCATTTGCTGTTGTAGCTGTTGTGGGAAAGGCTGAGCAAGATGTGTCACGATTTGATTTAACTTCGTCTAATAGCAGTTCTTTTCCTAGACAAATAAGAAAAGATACCAGTGGATGTGGAAAATAGCCTTGAGCTATATTCCTGCAATCTTGATATGTTATAACATATCAAGTTGCAATGTGGCAAGAGTTTTAAAATGGGAAGTAGAGGAAATTGAAGTTCATAAATTTAAGACTTGCAAGACAAACCCTTCATGAGAATTACAATCCTTTGCTATCTCACTGGCTATAACAATTTAATATTGTTAAGGAAATATTGTTAATTTAATATTGTTAGGGAAACTTGTAGGATACTACTAGCAATTAGCAAATGATTTACTAAATGGACGTATCTCAGGATGCTTGTGATAGCTTTTGCTTTACCTTATTGCTAATGTCCAGCAAGATTTTTGTTCACTGCTTTGAAGTTTTTCCAAGTGGTTCACCATAATATCACACAATTGTTGCTGAAAGACAGTTAATGACCCAAAATATAGCTTTTTTAGCAAAATTATTCCCTTAGAAGAATTTTGCTTTAAAACACCAATTAACATACTCTGATCCAGCTCTAACATCAGATGGAAGTGCAGCCGCCCAGCATGAAATATTTTAAATACATTTGTAGAGCAATTTAAGACATTTGTCCTTCTCTAATGTGTGCTGAATGTTCTCCATCACTGAGCAGATTTTCTGGTTGTTGTCTTGAGCAGCGCTTTTCTTGAAAGGGTCTCCTACCAATTGTGAACTTACAATTTATTATTTGACGCTGAAGGTATAATTCTTCACTTAACAGGCGGTTAATTACGTTAATGGTGGTTAGGAAAAGATTATAATGAAATGTCGTTAATAATCTTTTACAGAGCAAAAATGTTGTCTTAATATCTAGAAAGAGACATTCAAATTAATATCTAGAAAGAGACATTCAAAGAAATCATCGTAGTGTCTTTATTGAAAAAGAGACAAAAGGGAAAAACTTCTTGCAGTTTAAACCTTACAAAAAGACAAAACAAAGTTTCAAGTTACATCATTTCAGTGGGGCCATGGGTCTTGTTACAGCCCATCCAGTCTCTGGTGCTGAAATGTTTTGTTCCCATTGACAGGCTTACAGAGCCCAATGGCATCCACAGTGGAAAACTAGTGAAGTATAGAAATAATAAGAATGAAAATCCCTGAAGTAAAGCCATGTGATGATATGTACCACTATAAGACACATCATAAGCAGATATTTCCATGATGAATAATGTGCTATTAAAATGATGTATATGCAAAACTATATTGAGTAGAGCAAAGTGCAAAGGGAATGAATAAGAGATATTATTGTTGAGGAGAAAAATTGTTAGTCATTTTTGTTTATGAAGACCAAGGAACTGAGCTGGTCAAAAAGTTTGCTCAGTAGCAGTATAATTTTTTTGACCTTTTGTTCTGGATGGGCTCGGGATTCGGCAATAATCACGCCAGAATGAGGTGACTACATCAAGCATTTATTCAGCTGAAAGCACATAAAAGAAGCAAAGTGTGGATAACTGCTCACGAGGAGATACCTGCCAGCGGGATACGGGGCCCAAACATCCTCTCGAGCTGGCAGATCAGAGCGAGAGAGTTGCTGATCAGCTCCCGCGGAGACAGCGGAGGCCTCAGAGTGAGGAGCTTCTCCTTCCCTCCCGGCCGCTCTCTCCTCACGGTCCTCTCTATGCCCGGTGTATCCTGGCATGTAGGGTCAGTCCGACCCAAGAGGCAGACGGGGGGTGGACCCGCAGGTGCGCATATCAGTCGGGGGTCCCAGCCCTCAATTCGAGGGTCCTGCCTTCCTCCTCTTCTTCCTCATTTCCGGGTGTTGGCCTCCAAAGCTAGTTTGGAGGACGTCTGTGGTTAAGTTGGCCACAAGCCCAGCCGAGCGGCCGGCTTCAACAGGTTTCCCGGGGGGCTGCCTGTGAACCGGGCTGAGCAGCTGCATCCCTGCTCCTTATCGCTCAGCCTAGGCAGGCAAACATCTTTTTCCTCAAGGTCTGGCCTCTGCTTCCCATGGAAGATTGTTATGACTCTATAGATCACAGAAATTTTCATCTCCAATACACTTTTGTTTTATCAGACACAGAATTTCCTACAGAAATCAAGATATTTTGTATAGTAATGTGATAAAATCATCTTTATCTACAGGAAATGTGCATAAAAAAAACAATTCACCAAGAAAGCCATCATTGTTTTCTCTCCTGTTTTAGCTGTCTCTGCAGCTTCATAGAAAACATTATTTTCTAGCCCTTTTACTCATTAAAAATATTGTTGAATCTGAAAAAGATCCCAAAACCTTGCACAGCTGAAGCAGAGGGGATGACTATAATATGCAGAAAAATTGGGAACACAGAAATAAAATAAACATTAGGACAAAAATCTATTCTTTTTTAACATGTGCAGATGTTTTAAGAAAGTCGATTGATGCAGGGTTGGACTGCTGTATCTATCTCAGACTAGAATTTGCTCTTTGTGCTAAACTAGACTCTTTATTTCACAAGACATGTGAAATGTACTCCAGCGTTCTCCTAAATTGTATCCTGTATTTATCCATGCACTTATGTTCAAGTCAGAGTTCAATTTTAGGCTTTGGAAGTTTGCTACATATGCTACATTTGCTAGGCTACATTTGCTAGGCAATAATAGATTCACTTCAGGGCATTGAAATATCCAAGTGGACATCTGTGAAGGTAGAAGATGGTTCCACAAGAAAAAAGATATTTTCAGTAGAAGCTTATACATGCAATGCACATCTTCACATAAGGTTGCAAGCCAGAGGATTGCATCTCAGATTTATTATTCTTTTCATTTATACAAACTTAGCACTATACCTTCTCTGTCAATTAGAAAAATGTAGTGCTTTAAAAATAACACACTTTAATATGAAACATCTTTAAAGTAATAATTTCTAGAGTTCCAAGAAGAAAATGGCAGATTGCTTTCTCTGTATTTTTAACTCACATAACACCATTACAGTGCAAACAGCAAATTAGTATTCATTAGAAGTCAATGATTACACACATATACTTGGCATGCCAGGATCGCAGAGGCTGGCAGGTATCTGTGAAGATCATTTAATCCAAACCTCTGCTCAAAGCAGGATAATCTGCATCAGGGTTGCTCAAACAATTTCTAGTGGGGTTTTCAATTTCACCAAAGACCTCTGACCTCTGTGAGTGACCTGTTCCAAAACCACTCAGAAAACCGAAGCAATGTTGTTTGTAACCCTGCTTATGACACAAAGAAACCCGTGGCATGTGTAATGCACATAAGCATATGAAATGCTTATGATAAACAGCTGAAGCTTCTAATGAGAAAAAAACATTGGCCATCGCACATTATGTCTGGTTTTAACACTAGTAATTGCAAACTTCTTAGCTTTGTTGAAACAGTACAGCATATATTACTCTATTTTCATCATTAGTCATTATCTTTCAGGTACAGCTGAAGAAATGCAGAAATAATATATGCCTAAAGCTAACTCTGACATATTTGGAAGCAGAGACATAGCTTCTCTGTGTTACAGTCTTATGACTTCTCACTGTTGTTCAAGGGCCAAAACTGCAATGGACAGTAGATGTAGTTCATTAGCTGAAGCCATTCTAATCAAGACTGTGGACACAGAAGTAAAGGAGACATCATTTTCTTGTTTGGACTTCCCACTAAGTTTGTTAGAAAACACCTGGACAGCTCAAGGCACTGCAGCAATACACTAGATATTGCACTTTTTGTTGAAACACTGGCAAAGATCAAAATGCTGTCTAGCATTTTAAGCAAGTTACAAGAGAAAATTTAGTGAGAACCCATCCCATTCCTAGCTCAAACATTATCTTACAAAGTAAAAGACTGTAAGAGCTGAATTAATCTGTATATTCTGCCAAAAGGGTATGTGGTAATGTGAATATCTAGAAATAAATTGAAGCCATGAGATGATGCAGCAGAAATCACAATGATTGCTCTTGTTAGCAGATTTTGTCAATGAAAAACTGTCGCTTTTAAAAACTAAACTGTGAATTTTAAGCTCAAATGTTATTTCAGTTTTTCTATACAAATGCAAAATCTGAAGATCCACTGGAAAACGTTCTGTATGCTTTTAAAAGTAAATGTCTGTGAAAACATACGTATCAAGTGGAACCTAATTTACAAGAACTTGTCATAAGAATAGAGCCAGTACCTGCCATAAAGGGCTACTTCTGGGCATTTGGAAGGATATGTTAAAGGGTGTGATTGAACAGGATAGCTATGTTGAAGAAAAACATCTGGGACCTAGCAAAATAAAAGTGACTGCATAGGCAGAAATATGGCTTGGAGTTTTAACTGGTTGTTTTTTGTTCCTGAAAGACTCATTGGCAAGGTAAGTATCTGCAATCAAATCTGTCTCCCTCCTGAGTGCCTTACCATGCTTTGAAAATATTTCCAGAGTATAGACAGTTTGGTTTATGATGTTTCTTCTCTTTCTGTCTCAGAAACAGTAATATTTCTGCTGTACGTTTTCAGGATATTGACATGTGGCTGCATCATTTGAGGAAATAAATGATCAATTTACAACTAAAAAAAATGGTTTGCCAGATAAAATAAAAGCATATATCTGCCCTTTGAACAACATACATAAGTGTTTAATTAATATAAAATATATTTGATCTGAATTACAAAAAAAGTAGGCAGAAAATTCTGTGAAGATTTCAAGGAATAAAATATCATTATTATTTCACTTAGATACCAAGGATACCACTTTTTAGGGATGGTAATATGAAGATATTTATTATCACAACATTTTACAAATATGACAGCTTGATAATATTCTGGATGATTATAACTGACAATTTGTTTGAAAAATAATAAAGAGTATGATATCCTGGAGCAATTACACAAATGCTTCTTGAGAATGTGCCCTGAGATATTAGTAGCCAGCAGCTCCCAGAACAGGGGTTGGGATCCCTTCAGCTGGTGTCACGGGATGATGAATGGAGGGCCATTTCCCACCTAGCAAGTAAGGGTCTTACACTGAGCAGGTAGAAGTATGAGGACAGGGAGTTTCATGAAGAATATAATGATTATTAAAAAGCTGAAAATTACTAAGCTTGAGGTAAAATAAACAGGGCAGTGAAAATGGAGACAGATTAAACTGAACAGTTCTTGTTTATTGTAAATTTTAAATCACTTTGAATTGCAGCATATCTTCAGTGTTTACCTGTGAAATAGCTGTTATTTGTTCTAGGAAATTTAATATTTTTGCCAATGTATTTTTTAAACAACATTTAACACCAAGTTCCAAAGATTTTGATGACACTGGTATGCCTTTGTATTAAATAGTCAGATTTTATCTGTCTACAGTGTTCATGCCTTGCAAATGTAAAATTAAACTACATAATATCTTTGCAAAAGGAGATATTTGTAAAGCATGAAGTAGACGCTGCTGTTTGGAGACTGCTTTTTTAAAAGCCATTCTGAAGGAAAACACAGGGAGCGATAATGCCACTTTATATCTGAGTAAAGCTCATCCATTATGCTACACTGAACTCACTGAAATGTATTAAACACTCCAGGATTCCCTAGGATAAAGAGTTATAGTGCATATCTCATTTCTGTTAAATATTTATTTCTTGAGACAGCTAAAGACAATATTTTTATGTACAGAAATGAGAAAGCTGTGCATGCAGACAAATGAGGGTAAAATCCCCCTAGAATGGTAAAGCTGCAAGTGCGATGCTGTAGCACAACAAATCTTGGAAATCTTAAATGCTTCATGGCTTGAGTAATGAGGAGAAGTCAATATAGATCATTTTTAACATACTGCACAGTTCTTTGAAATTTGCCAAATGTGGGTGGATGAATGTCTGTGCACAGCAACTATAACAGATCCCA
Organism: Tinamus guttatus; assembly: GCF_059628265.1. Classification (NCBI taxonomy): domain Eukaryota; kingdom Metazoa; phylum Chordata; class Aves; order Tinamiformes; family Tinamidae; genus Tinamus; species Tinamus guttatus. The sequence continues at coordinate 4,641,481 of NW_028289023.1, forward strand.
CAAATCTCAGGGCTGTGAGCTGAGAGTTTGTTAGTTTGTAGTTCAGGACAAAGCCAGAAATAATTAAGCTACTATGAAGCATTCCTAAACTTCTCTTGCCATAGAGAGTTAAGGATGTAGCAGGATTTATTTTTAGGACTTTTGTGAAAGCAGTTGAATGATTTTTTGTAAGGCACTATACTTTTCTACCTGAATAAATATGTAGAGAAGATGTGTCTCAACCAAGAGTAATACTGCTTAAGTAGAATCATCCCTTTTCATTTGTAAAGTTTCAGTTTAACATTCAATAGATGAAAATACTATGTTGTAGTATTGATAGTAACCTAGGAAATACTGTGCTACATGGGCATAAGGTGTCTTGAAATGTATGTTATGTGTTTCTTCTCTGCTATCAAAGTATGAAATATGTAAGCAGAAAACTCAACTGTTATCAGGACAATTTCCTGTATTGCTATTACCATGATATGTTCTTAATCATTTGGCCACATTGCATAGAGATAAATCCTTTTGCTAAGAGAGCACAGACTAATCTTTTCTCATGTGCTTGAAATTCTGTTTCATTTCAAAATACACTTTATTTTTTCTCCCTGCATATTCTTGACTCATAGAAGGTTCTTAGATCTTCTGTGTGTATGCCTAGGATCCCCCTAGACATAGGAATATACATAGGAAGAAATATAAGACCAGCTAGACAGCTTGAACATAATAGAGTGGAGCTCCAGGGAAATGTGGCCAGCAATGCTGCTGGGTAGTGAGATGCTGTATTCAGCATCACACCTGCAAACACATATGACAGAAAATAACACACCTTTTACCAGGCAGGTAGACAGACAGGTCTCAGGCCTCTATTCCCCACACATTTCACAGACCGCAGTGGTCTGAAAAAGGTGCTTTGGACCAAGAGGATGAACATGTCCTAGAAGATGTGTATGTTAATGAATGAGTTTTGTCATCTTAATATACACACCTTGTTGCTGTTAGTTCAGTGAGCAGAATTACAGGCAAAATCTGAGATGTGGCAAGAATTTCTTGGCAATGCAGATGGCTATTCTGAATCCAAGGCCAAACAATTTAGTTTTAAGGAGGTATTTGTAAGGAAATCATCAGTTAGTCCTCTTAAAAAATCCAGGTTTTCTGATCTTGTGAGACAGACAGACAGATATTTTAATTAAATTGTTTTACTTATATATAACAGTATAATATACAGTTATAAGCAAATTTGACAGCAGTGGTATTTCAAAGAGCAGAGGTCAGACATATGATATATTGAACTCACTGAATATATGATGCAAAGGATCTTCAGTGTTGTCAAAGTAACCACATTTCTGGAAAGAAGCAGAGAACAGTCCAAAGTAGAAAATCAGTGCTAAGTGCTTAGTTTTCTAAACATACTGCTAGCAATGAGAAATTTTAGTGGCCCTACTAATTGCATGGTCTAGATTTCTGTTTTGAATATGTGCCAAATATGTGTACTTTTAACTAACTAATTTGCAAGGGCAGCTGTAACAATTATTTACCTGCTAGAGAGACTACAGAAATAGCCACTGAACTGTCTGAATATGTTTTCTCCTCCGGTTTATTTGCAGACACAAATACGTTTTTCTAGAATTCTGAGCTTAGTCTTGAAACTTCTTCATCTGCAAAACTGAATTGTATAGAAAAAGATGGAGAAGGAAAGACAAATGAATGTAAATGAGCCAAGACAGATTTGCATAATGGGGAATTTCACTGCACTTTAATATCTGTTACAACATTTCTGATACTTAATAAAATCAGGTTAGTGCCAGACTCTGGTAAAGGTCATCTTAGTGCATTTTCATTTTACAGCTACAACATTTTCACATTTATTAAGATTATTTTAAACTGAAAGAATTAAATGAATAAGTGACACACTATGGAAGTAAATATTAAAGAAGATGAATTATTATTTAAGTTAAAAGATAGTATTGGTATAAGATCAAATGATTATAAATTGGCCTTGAATAAATTTGCATGTGAAATAAGAAGAAGACTTATTAACCATCCAAGGAATACATTTCTAGAACTGCCTGACAAAGGCAGATATGCTTAGGCAAGGAAACATATAGTTAAGTAGAAATTTCATGGAGTGAGATTTTTTCATGATTCTGGGATGTGACTCTGATCCAGGGAACAAAACTGCTGCGACAGTTTTCAGATACATGGTGTTTTAGCATTACCTCGAAGAGATCCTATAAAATTGCTGTTTCTATTATATAGTATCAATCCATGTTGCTGAATTTCTGTTCATTACCTGTTAAAAGTCAGCAAGGACCTTTTCTGTCTTGATCAGTAGCTTGATTTCTGGGGTCTATATTTATATTTCTCTGAATCCTTGGAGCTGACAAAGGGGTGATGAAAGGTCAGATGACATTCTGCTTATAATGGGATCAACTCCACAGATGCGTGATTGATGTACCCTGATCACATAGGCAGGGTAAAAACAGTTGCCAAATATAGGTTTATGAGGAAACACTTTTCCGAGTTAAATTAGCAACAGTCTTGTATATAGCTCTGCTAGGACTCAATGTGAGTTTTATTTATCAAGCAAAGTCAAGTGCATTTGAAATAGCCCATACAAACAAAGAAAAATCTGATGGGCAAGAAAAAAAGATCCTATCTGTGAAATGTGACAGATTAGTACGGTAAAATGCTGTCTACTGATGGTTCGGCACAGGTCCACAGTTAATCAATAATATTGCCAATAGTTATATGATATTATTCAGATATTGGCTCAATGTGACTAGTAATAGATGCTGAAAAAATGTGTTTTCCAGTGTATCAACAGAAAGAATCCTGAGGAAGGAAGGATGGTTGAAGGGCAAGGTGATACCATATTGAGAAGTTACATGACTCTCAGTATTCTTGATGATTTTCTTAATGTTCAACCACAAAATATCATGAAGTTGTAGATACTAACAGATGTAGCCTCTTGTTCTTTAGATGTGTCAAATGGCGCAGAAATGCCAGGCAATACTGTCTTGACCAACAGACTCTGAGGATAGTAAGGATGAGAGCTGGGAAAATAACTTTTTTTCCCACTAGATTGTCTCAAACCTAATCCCTTCACTGCTTTAAAATTTTATTCTTTAAAGTGAGATAAACAACTTTTTCTATTCGCTGTTGAAACTATGAACTTTACAGTGCAAAAGCCTTCTAAACCTACATTCCAGTTGTCATTAAAATTTTTAGCATATTACAGTAAATAAACCAGCCTGGTGCTGAAAAATAAACAGAGATCAGAAATAGTCAGAAAGGCTTTGCCCTTCTCTACTTGCCAGTGACAGAAACAGTGAAAAAGAATTTTAGTGTAAATGGATTTGATCAGGATATCCTTCAGAAAATGCATCTTTCAATAACACAATATTCTGCCAATATTTGAATACTTGAATATTTTGCCAAATCTATACAATTTATTTTTTAGAACAAAACGTAGTTTGGATAGATATATGGTCCTTTTAACAGATTTTCAAGGATGTGGGACTATATTGTAAAGGGACATGGAGGAAAAAGGAAAAAAAAACTAAGGATTCCAATAAAAGAGTTTCAACTGACAGAAATGACAATTAAAACATGCAAGAGAAAATAAACTGAAAAACCTATATTAAATATTACGGAAAGAGTAGTAAAGCTGAAAGAGACCATGGGAAAGAGAGAGAAAAGCAAATTGGACGTGAATTTGTAATTTGATACTAGAGTAAAACAAGACAATGAATGTGCAGCTATTTTTTACAAAAGAAGAGCATCATAAAAATATATCAGTCAATGAAGTAAACATTTTGGCACTTAAAATTTTCCTAGAGTGAGTTTATAGGATATCCAAGTTCCAGTTCAGGAAGAGAGTTAATAGGTGCCTTCCTTAGTCAGATTTCCTGGCTGGCAATACGGCAGCTGCACGGTATGACCAAATTCAGATAAGCAGTAACTCCTACACAATATCATGTTTCTCAGAAAAACACAGTTCTTTTGAGTAACCATTTTTTATAGCAGAATTGTTCATTTTATGCTTTTATGCCTTTTCTGTAGCAAGTACAAACAAGATATGTTAACATCATTTTTATACAAAAATCTATTTTTGTATACATTTTTACTTTATTTGTGACAAAATAAAAAATCAGTATTTTTCATAGCTACTTTTGACAAAGTGAGTCTTTCTTTTTGCTGTTCTTGCTGAAGGTTACGTTTTCTGGTATAAACAGGGGCTAGCATCAATTTCAGCTAAAAGTGGCATGCCACTAACCAAATCATTTCTTCAGTGAAAGATAGTTTCTGTCAGCTTTACCAATGTTGACTTCTTATCATAATGGAACTCAAACTAAGGCTGATATAATTCAACCCTCAATGTGTCACCCACTTTCCTTCCTGCAACACTGTGAAGTTCAACCATCCAGCCTTGTAATATGCAGCCTATTATACCAACTGCAAGAAAAAAGTGGGGTTTGAAAAAACGCATATCCTAGAGTCATACTTGCAAAGTTGTTAAAATCACTCAGCCAGAGTCAAAATCTAAATATCTTTCAGCTTTATTTCTTTTATCATGGGGATGGTCAATGAGGGTGAGAGAGGGAATCAACTCACAAATTCCATTTTAGATGTCAAAGAGGGGAGAGGGAAAAGAGGAAGAACTTTCCAAAACTGAATATAACCCATCTCTGAAAACTGCATGTAAGCTCATGCACCATCAACTTTAAATGTGTCATAATACAGCTCATGCTGCACTGTTTAGTATGCAGTGAGTGCATAGAGGGAAGCGCAGGAGAGAAAAGTAAATGGACTCAGTACAAAACAAATGGGAAACACAAGGTTTTTTAGACTAAGACAACATTTCATTGCCTCTTATTGTTTTAGCATTTCCTTCCTTTTATTTTAGGTTGAAGTAGTTTATCCTTTATACTTCAAAGTTTCTATATCTATGAGGCAGCTGGTGTTTATCTGTTCTGGGTGATTTAATTTATTTATTACCACATATTCTAAAGACACAAAGCTCTATCTTCTAATGATTTTACTGCATGCTCTTTAAATTGAAACAGTTGATCAGATTTTGCCACACTGTCTCCTGCTTTTCTTTAAAAGAGCAATTAGGCTTCAGTGCATTTTTATTAAACAAGGAATTTAATCAAAGTGAAGGATAGACTTGAGTAAGGTTTATAGTGATCCATTTAACACAAATATCAGGATGTTGAGAAAAACTTCATTTAGATTTTGTTTGTTTAAGAAGTTCATGAAAGTTGCAAATATGGTTGATAAGTGATATATGATATCTTTTTTGAGGTGTTTTATAAAGATACATTTAAATGAAATGTATTTGCCTTAGTCAGTTGTTGAGACTAAATTTTAGGTAACACTGTCTTTGTGTCCACGTTTCATCTTGATACAGAAATGAGAATGTTAAGAGTCTGCTAGACTCTTAGGGTGGAGACTCTTTAAACAGTTTGGAGAATTGGGCAGAGAGGAATCTCATGAGGTTCAATAAGACATGTGCAGGGTGTTGCTCCTGGGAAGGAATAACCCCAGGCAGCAGTACAGATTAGGGGTTGGCCTGCTGGTAAGCAGCTCCCCTGAAAGGGATTTGGGAGTCCTGGTAAACCAGTTAACCATGAGGCAGCAATGTGCCCTCATGGCCAAGAAGGCCAATGGGATCCTGGGCTGCATCAGGAGGAGCGTTACCAGCAGACGGAGGGAATGATCCTCCCCCTCTACTCGACTCTGGTGAGGCAGCACCTGGAGTATTGTGTGCAGCTCTGGGCTCCACAGTACAAGAGGGGTGTGGAGAGACAAAGATGATTAAGGGACAGGAGCATCTATCGTATGAAGAAACCCAAGCGAGTTGGGCCTGTTTAGCCTGGAAAAGAGAAAATTGAGAGGGAATCTGATCAATACGTATAAATACCGGAGGGGAGAATGCAGGGAGGATAGGGCCAAACTCTTCTCAGTGGTGGCCAATGACAGGAGAAGGGGTAATGGGTACAAATTAAAACACAGGAAATTCCATCTCCACATGAGGAAGAGCTTCTTTCCTGTGAGTGTGATAGAGCCCTGGAACAGGCTGCCCAGAGAGGCTGTGGAGTCTCCTTCTCTGGAGATCTTCCAAACCCGCCCAGATGTCACTTTGTGCCACATGCTCTGGGTGTCCCTGCTTGAGCAGGGGGTTGGACTAGGTGACCTCTAAAGGTCCCTTCCAACCTCAGCCATTCTGTGATTCTGTGATTCTGTGATACTAAAATTACAGCCATTGTTAGAAGATATGTGCCTGTCATTCTACCAGTATTTTTGATTTTATAAATGAAAATATTGGTAAGTATACCTTATCCTCATATACATTCTCAGTTCCTGCTCTTTTAGATGGAAGTCATTTGTCTGTTTTCTTTCAGGAAATGGACAGAGATTTGTAAGAAAGTGGCTGTTGCTTGCAAGTTCTCAGTCTTTGATGGCCCATCAGGAGTCATCTCTCATATGCGAAATTCCAGAAAGCCCAAGTGTTGCCACAACTGACTCTTAATTGCACTGCTGATGTAATTGTTTAGCTCTTGGCTAAACCCAAATACTCCACTAAGAGTATGCCATCCACATTTGCTAGATGGCTGTTGAAACAAATTGTCAACTGGGAAGGAAATGATGTTAAGTCTAAGAAAATAAGACGGATGAATTTTCAGTTGTAGGCAAATTCACTTTAAATTTATGGGAGATTTTTTTCATGCTGAAGCCTAAGTCTTTTTAGTGTTTTGGGTTTTTTTCTGCTTTTTCTTTTCTACTACTAACTTTTAAATCCATGAAGATTAGGATCCTCACTAGCATAACACCCCCCTCTGCATTAATAGAATTGGAGAATAGATAAGAGGAAAAATCTACAAATATTTACTATGCCATCTCTTCAGAAGCACAGAGCTTTTTTAAAAAAAAACAAAACATTTTTTTTAAGACAATTAAAAAAAAAAACCCCTACAATATTCAGCTGATCTTTGACTTCTCCTCATGGCGTTTCTTTCATTTTTTAAAGAGTGGAGACTTAAATTCAATTCATCATCCACATCCAGTACTGGGCTTTCGAAGTAGCTCAGCTTGCTTAATGAGTCATCTGACAATCTGACTGTAAAAGCCACAGCAGAGGCAGGTCACTTCTGAGAAATATGGCCTTTGTGTGGATCCTGGAGAGAGCTGCAAGTCTGGTGCATCTCAAACCACAGCTTGGAGTGCAAACGTTGTATGACACAGCCATTATCTGGAATCAAAAGCTGTTCTTTACATTTTCTACTCTTTTTTTAACAACTTAATGGTTTGTGCATATCGATACATTGGCAGGTTATCACTCCAGCTGTGCTACAGATATTTCATGCTATTGAATGAAGGTTGCCAGTGAGAAGTAATTTCCTGTTGAATGAACTCAGGGAAATCTGAAGAAGCACAAGGCAATATGCTTTGAAATGACAGATGTCTAAGGTGAACAATACAGTAAATGTTTCTGCTGTGTCAGAGCATCATTCCCCTAGAGGTACCAAAGTGATTGCAGGAAGTGTTAAATATTTGTTAAGAGTGCAAGGAAAGATGCCTAGAGTTCACTCTGGTTTGGGACCTGACGCCCTAGACTCCAAACTGCTCTGGAGAAGGGGGAAATTAACTACCCAAGCAGAAGGGCTTAATCTCCCTCCCAGCTGTGGTGGGAAACTTAATATGTTGGTGTTTTTATTTTGCAATCCTCAAATAAAACATCCCACAGAAATTCAAAGTATGCATCGCCATATTAGAAAGAGTACTAGAGATGCACAGAGTACACATGTATCTGTAAAAGGCCAAGAGCAGCTTTTTTATAGGTCTATGCATCTACATGAGACTTCCTTAAGATCCAGCCCTTGAATGGCATGTTTGCACCACCCAAAGCAGTGGTGCTACTAAGCTAGATGAGCACAACTGCTCAGAATAGATTATTTTTATCTAAGGAGAACCAGACATGATTTTCACCCAGACCCTAATGATCTAATCACTCTACATGCCATTTTATTTGTGCTGGGATTAATCAGAATGGTTGCCTCTATTTCTAAAATCTTGATTTGATTAAGGTGATCAGATGGAGACTGTTAGTCTTGGTTATGAAAGGCTGTTTGTAAATCCTGGCCATAACCAGTACTTACGCCAATATCCTAGCTGGCACTGGCAGGACTAGGAGATGATAGTGATATCTTAAGGGAAAAAAGAGTTAGATGTCCATGACAAGAATCCTGAAATCATCAAAATGTAGGAGGAAGGCAGAAAATGGGGCTAGACTGAACAGCAGAGAAGCTGCACATGCTTTCTCAGGTGCCTGAGGGCACAGGAGAAGTCTGAACAAGCTGTGAAGAGCAGAAAATAAAACACCAGGTTAGGAAAAGCCTGGAACCACTGCACCAGGCTAAGCTAAAAATTGTTCTTAGGATGAACCCTTCTTCATCCTAGCGGGAGTTTAGAAGATGAACTCTTTCTACTACAGGTGCATCAAACTTCCGCTGTCAGGCAGATGAATGCACCCCATTTCTTTGTCAGAGCTTCCCTTTACTTGCAGCTGTACTGAATCAGTCAATGTATTCTCAGGCGGCTCCAAACATGCTACCCTATGAGTCAATGCTGCTCACTTTTATTCTTTTTTGCCTTTGGTCCTTGGAGCAAAAATTCCTCAGAATTCTCTGATGAGGTTTGCATCTGATGATTTTTGGATAGCTGTAAGGCTCGTATCACTTTGATCCTTTAAATTCAAATTCATTCAAATGCACGTCTTCTATGGCTCTAGACCTGTCTAGATTCTAGCTGAGCAGGTAAAGCCTCAGTATATGTAACCTTGCTTTTCTTCTTGCGACTGGCTCTTGAAGGCAGCACATTGGTGTAACTGCAGCCTCAAACCATGCTTACCCACAGACACCATGTCTTCAGAGAGGATGTAGTTCATAATCCATGTCTATTTAATTATATCCCCTTTGTTGATACTTCTATTGAGGGCACCAATTAGTTTCAGTTGTGCAGGTGGTTTGAGTAAAGCAGACAGTTAGGCTAATGGGAAACGGACTGTGATCATCTACTTCATTTCACAGAGCTAAGGAGTAACAATCTAATTTGAACTGAGTTCAATTATTCTTGACCGGGACTGGCTTTAAACTAGCAACCTCTGTGTGAAAAGGCTGTTCGGGCTATTCAGCCTCTTGATTTCCATTTTACATGCGTAGACTTTTTCATTGGAAGTATTTGATGGTAACCGACTCTGACGCAGCCAATGAAATGTTGCTATTAGGCCACACCTAATAGAAGGTGCCCTCCTCACACAGGCGTTTTAACATCTGATTCTTGAAACTGGAGGGGACACTCCTAATCCTTGTCTGTGTAGTTAAGAATAATAGCATTTAGCACTATTTCTGTCTTCCATTCTGATTCTTAAAACTAAAGGATGACAAAAGTCAGAAGGATTAAAAGCAGAACAGGAGATGGACAAAATTAAAATGCAAATGGACCTATGCAGATGTGCTTTCTGGTGGTCTGCGGGTGTTCATTTCCCACAGAGAAATGAGCAAACTTGTGAGGTGGCCAGAGGAGTCAGTAATTTTTGGTCTTAGGAGAGACTGAGATCTTCGTGCCACGCACTAATACTTGGCTTAAAAGTCATGAAATTGCTGGTCTATTTGATTTTGTCTCTGTGTAGCATTTTGAAACAATTTTAGTGAATCCTTACAGTCTCTGCAGGGTTCTAGTCTTGGCTTTCTAGTTTCTAGATTTCCTAGTCTGAGTTCAGTTTCTTCCTTGAACAACTCAGTTGGTTCTTGTTACAGGAAAGCAGAGGTGCAAAAGAGAGTATATCTCTTTCCACGGAGTGTGCTGGACAGACAGTACACCGCATCTCATCCAGTAGGCCATGAAAGGGGGCCCATGATATTCCCCTAAAAGACAGAGACTATGTTATAGGGGGATGGGAGATGAGCACTGCAAGAACACAGCAATAAGAAGCTGAGTTTCTTAGGCCAGTTACCCTCCACTAGACTGAGGGACACTTGCTTGTTAACCATCTCCTTGACCTCTCCTCCAGTCATTCCCATCAAGTTACCATTGACCAAGGAGTACATCTAGGACTATCTGTGTAGACACACTCAGAACAGGGCTGGGACAGGAGACAATTAGGTAGTCCCACAGATGTGAATGGCATGTATGAATGTACTGGGGCTAAAGAGGGGATCCTCAATCTTGTGAGGGACTCCACAGTGCTCTCCAGTTATGAAATTCTCTAATCAATAACTGTCCTTCTATTTGTGTGTTGTGGTGCACACTTACCTGTGCACCCCTCCATGCCTAAAGAAAAATGAAAGGAGAAATCCCTGGATCATGACCAAACGCATGAGATGCTGGAAAAAGTCAGAGGAAAGATTTGCTGCTGGTGATGTAGAATTAATTCCTTCAGTAATGAATACGTTCTGTGTGATAAGGTGCTAAGTAGATGTGGACTCTTCTACTTGGCAAAGAAATAGGTAAGGAAGAATATTGAGAGATCTGTAAAATCAAGAATGACACTGAGAGGGTAGATGGTGACTAATCACAGTCTTTTTAAATAAAAGAATTTGAGGGAATTATCTCATATCTGGGAGATGGTAGGCCCATGGTAAATGAAAGGCAAACATCAGGCAATTAGTCTGTGAAAAGCCTTGCTACAGCATGTTGTGAATACTAATGACTTGCAAAAGCAACAAGACCGATTAATAATAATAATAATAAAGTTATTAAATATCTTTAAATATTTAAATACCTTTATCTAAAGATGTACCTGTGCCAACATTTGTGAGGAAACCATATGTGGGGGGTGCTATTATTTACTCATTAACTTCTAACATTCTCTGTTGCTATCTGCTTGTGGCCACTGTTGGAGATAGCACCTCAAACTTTGGTTGTTAAGCTGGCAAGGCCTTTCTATTTAGTTAATCCTTTCCTGGAGATGGAGTTTCTTTCTTATATGGACTTCAAAGTCTGTATGAAGAAAAAAAGATAAACTAGGGGTTAGAAAGAGATTTTTAACTAGCTGAATCCCAAAATGATTTTTTATTGGTTTATTTTACCTTATAGTAATAGAAATCATATCCAAATAAGGCATAAAAATATTTTAAACTCAATATTAAATCCAATATTGATTTTATGTTTTTGTTTTGTGCTTTGCTTAAGTAATTAAGAGATTCTGAAATGGGTAGAAAAGCTTCCTTCCCTTCCACAAGAAGATTTTTCATTTTTCCTTTTTTTTTCCCCTCCCTCTCTGCTGTGCAGATCTTAGCTGATGAACCTCCTTAGTGCCCTGCTCCCATGGAACTGCAAGAGGACTGGAAATACTCCCTGCAGAGGAAGAGGAGGGTAAATTCTCATTTCAGCCTTATGGAATAGGGAGGAAGATCCAAAGGATCCTGTTGTGTGATAGGGCTATATAAATACAAGGATTTGCGTCAATACTATATAGAAGTAGAACACCTTGGAAGTAACCTGTTTGGGATGAACTATTAGAATTTAAAAAATAGGGGAGATTTTCAAAGGAAATACTAGTTAGGCCCTCAATTAAGACTAAAAATCAGGGGAGACTTTCAAATGTCTTCCCAGTGTTCAGGGTGATGCTTTTGGCAAATAAGAATAGGGAGAGATCCCCTCCCCTCCCCTCCCCTCTCCTCCCCTCTCCCTCCCCTCTCCTCCCCTCTCCTCCCCTCCCCTCTCCTCCCCTCTCCTCCCCTCTCCTCCCTTCTCCTCCCCTCTCCTCCCCTCTCCTCCCCTCTCCTCCCCTCTCCTCTCCTCTCCTCTCCTCTCCTCTCCTCTCCTCTCCTCTCCTCTCCTCTCCTCTCCTCTCCTCTCCTCTCCTCTCCTCTCCTCTCCTCTCCTCTCCTCTCCTCTCCTCTCCTCTCCTCTCCTCTCCTCTCCTCTCCTCTCCTCTCCTCTCCTCTCCTCTCCTCTCCTCTCCTCTCTTGAAACACCAGAAGTTCCACAGGAACTCAAGGAAAAATTTCTTGACAGTGAGGGTGACAGACCACTGGAACAGGTTGCCAAGAGAGGTTGTGGAGTTTCTTTCTCTGGAGATCTTCAAAACTCGCTTGGACGCACTCCTGTGACACATGCTCTAGGTGATCGTGCATGTGCAGGGTGGTTGGACTAGACGATCTCTAAAAGTCTGATCTCTAATCCAACCTTAAGGATTCTATGATTCTATGAATTTCAAAGGAGATTGCTTCCTTTTCCGATTATGAGATTAATTTTATTTTTGTCCTTAAAAGCAAATGTTATCGATTTTACTTTTAGGAGATGTTTCTACAGACCAAGAGCATAGTCAAGAAGCTATTATTTTCCTGCCTTCATGTGGCCCCCATAAAGTCAGTTTTGGCACAAATAATGGGGATTGTGTTTTATTTATCTAATACGGAGCTGTAGTAACGTTCAAACACAGATCTTTTAAATATTCAACAGTTTCCATTCCAAATAAAAAAGTCTAAAATCCAACCTGATTTATTAAAGATGTCAACACAAGCATAATCTGATGCTGTAAAGGATTTACTTTGGCCAGCATTCATTCCAGTCTTTCTCCTGAATCCAAGTAATAATTGAATTGAACTAACTTTTATCAGACATCATAAAGATTGAGTCTGTACAAAGATTGTTCACTCTGTCACTGACAGAAATGGATATCCTAAGGCCTGAACTCCAATGTGAAGAGAAATTGTCTTGAACCATGCATTCGATGAAAAGCATTTGTTTCACTCCAAAAGTAAATGGATTTGATGATTAAGTGGTGATTGCTTATGCAAATCTGCTTAGAGCTTCTTTTTCAAATGTAATTATTATCTCAAGTATTCTGTATTCAAACTGCCTCAAAATATAGGGATAACAAGGAGTAAAACTATCCTTACTTTAATAAAAGGAATTTGTTTATGTATGACAAATCCCTTAATTGTGAGAAACAATCAGGGGAGTATTAATTGCCTTCCTGATGAAGAGGCCCACAGACCAGTTACTTCTAGAAAACAGTGAAAAGTACCTTCCTGATTCAGCACGGAATTCATTCAAGCCTGTGAAAATTTGTATTAATTCAATATATCATTGTTATAAAAACTGCATTGTACATAGTTAGCTAATGCAAAAAGTATAATTTAGCACTTCTGTTTTCAAAGGATGTTTGCATGTGAATCTGTTCCAAAGTTAAAGTGTCTTTCCTTTGTTTTATGGTCACAATTAATATAAAACAATATTTTTCTCTTAAAGAAAAACATAATTTAACATTAAGGCCATGCTTCAAACTGGATAACTGTGGAAAATAGTTCTGCTGTTGTCTAGAGATCTTTCGAGCAGTGAATGTCTCTGAATTGAGTGTTTTTGGTTAATCTTCATTTTCCCTGGATAAATCTGACTGAAAAGTTAATAGAGGAAGAACTGACTTTCAAACATTGGGGTCATCAAATAGCAGAGACACTTCTTAGTGTCTCTATGACACTAGGAGAAGCTGCAGCCTCAGGTCAGCAAAGCAAATGTAATGTGGAGTACATGCCTCCCTTTCAGATCAGCACATAACAGCAGGGTGCCCGCACCATGTCCATGCTTGCAGGCTTAGATTCTGCCAACACAGAAACTTTCTGTATTGCAGCAAACTGTGCAGTCCCTTCTGGTCCCTGAGAAGGTTCTTCCCATTGTCCAGGAAGGCTCCCTGCTCCTTTCTGATCTTCTTGACCTGAGGGATTCAATCTCCTCATTCTGACTCTCATGATTCTCTTTTATGTAGCCTGTCCAAGTTGTCAATCTGAGCATACCCACATCTCCTTGAGAAAAGAGCCACCTCTTCTTTCCAGAAGCACCATCTGACCTCCTCTTTTTTGAGAAACAAAAAGTACAACTGAGAGCAAGCAAATGGAACATGTATAAGCATTTATATGGTAGGGTCAATGCTCAGCATCTGTTAGCAGCATTATGATAATGTGTTACTATGTTACTTTGCAAACACAGCAGCCTTTTATGATCTTCCAAAAATTAGCAGAAGCAGAGGAGAAGAAAAATAATGACTTAGTACTCTGGTCCAGATTTTTGGTTCATGTAAAGGGACGGTTCATATAAAGCTCTAGGATGTCTATACCATTTTTCAGTACATCTGGTGATATGCTCTCAGATATTGGAATTTAAGGTGCTATATGCATCCTTAGAAGATATTTCTACCACTTTACATCACCTAAGGGCTTCATATAAGAGAAGGATATTTTCATCAGAAATGATCAAGCGTGTAAAAACAGTTTTCCTGACCCCCTATAGATCCCTGGTCAAGGAATTCCACTCATATATGCTCTCACTAGTCCAGACTATATCACAGAATCCCAGAATGGTTAAGGTTGGAAGGCACCTCTAGGGATCATCTAGTGCAACCCCTCTGCCCAAGCAGGGACACCTAGGGCATGTGGCACAGACTCACATCCGGGCGGGTTTGGAAGATCTCCAGAGAAGGAGACTCCACAGCCTCTCTGGGAGTCTGTTCCAGGGCTCTGTCACCCTTGCAGTAAAGAAGTTCTTCCTCATATGGAGATGTAACTTCCTGTGTTTTAATTTGTACCCTGTCACTGGCCACCACCGAGAAGAGTTTGGCCCCATCCTCTTTACATTCTCCCCTCCAGTATTTGTACATATTGATCAGATGATATGAGATCAGATGATAGATGTTCAGATCTCGATCTTCTTCTCCAGGTTAAACAGGCCCAGCTCACTTTTAGGCTTTTCTCATATGCTAGATGCTCCAGCCCCCTAAACATCTTCATTGCTCTGTGCTGGACCCTTTGTAAAGTTCCATCTCCCTCTTTTACTGGAGATATCCACATTCTTAAAATGCCAAGTGAAAAAAATATTACTCTGATTAGTTTGATATGATTTAAATCTGTATTTTATTTGTATTTCTAGATATTCTAAATAAGATTTTGCCTGAATTTTTATCTCTTAATACTTCTGCTGTTTCACAAACCTAACTTACAAGAAGTTGTGACTCCCTGAGTCCCACAATGAAACACAACGTACTCAAGTATATAAGGATATAATATGACAGTGAAGAGAAGATAGTCTGTGCACTGGAAAATATTTTATCTTAGCTTGTAGACTGAAGGCCAAACCCGTCCCAGAAACCAGCCCATGGATTCCCACTGAAGGCACTTGGAATTACAGGTGAATCTCTGAGGTCAAAATATAGCCTTAAAACATTAACAGCTTTTCTCAAAAAGCCGAGAATGATGAAAGTCTTGGATAGTTTAAAGCAGTAAGTCTAAAGTCAGTGTGAGTTCTCTGGCTGGAAGCAGTGAGAGGAAAATAGAAATATGTTCCACAATAATTTATAGGTTTGGAAGATTAATGGAGAAAAAGGTGCAGACATACAACAGAGATAAAAAGCAATTTGATTCAGGACAACCTACACATAGAGATCAAAGTTAATTTGAAAACCTTAGTGTTTAAAGTTAAAGCCAAGAACAGTTGAAGTAAAGGAAGGGTAACATCAAGGGAAAGAAACAATGAGTTTAAAGGACATACTGACAATTGCAGAAAAGAACAAGAACAGAAAAGTAAAAACGAGATGAAGCTCTAAGGTAGTTGCTAGGGTTCATTAAAAAGGATCTTGATGAGAGAGGCATTTCAGAAAAACAGACTGTTCTTTTGGATGAAATTACACATCAGTAGAAGGGGAGAGAAATTGCTAGTAGAAGCATTAGGTAGGATGCAGTTGCATGTAAGTGTGGAAAAGGAAATGTTCAGAATAATTCAGAGGCAGAAAGTATGAGAGCATCAGTAAGGAAAACAAGACTAGGATGATTTTGTTTCTGAGATATATTAGAAAAGTTGCTGCCATTTTCCAAGTAGTATACAGACTGAATTTTTGGACTCTTTTCCCAAAGAATTAGTACTACTACTGTTTGGAAAGGAAGGCTAATAAAACAGGACAAAATAAAAATATTGTATTGTATTGATCCCATTGTATAGGAAGAACAACACATTGTCATTTCCTCCCACTCTCAGCCTTGCATTTTCATGAATGTTTTTTAGTAAAAATTATTTCTTTTCTTGCAATGAATTCTCAGAATGCTGCAGTGGTTAAAAATGCCTATGGTCTTTTGAATAAGAAACAGGAAAAATAAGGGAGGTAGAGGCATTAGCAGGTGTCATTACTACTTCCTCAGGCACTAATGGAACCTGTAGAACCCTGAAACACTTTAAGAGGAAGTTGACATATTGGACAGAATTAGGGAAGAACTGTAAGAACGAAATTATTTCTGAAAAGTCAGTAAGAGGTTAGAGAAATTTGATTTTGACTTTCCCAAGGTCAAGGAGTGCTTACATAAGGAAGAAAATTCAGCAGCAAAAGGTCCTTTGATCTAGTAAAAAAAGAGCACCGTAAGATACAATAGCTGAAATAAATAAATTCAGTCAGGAAAAGAAAGCTAAATAAAATGATTTTTTTTAATAGACAAATGTGGTGAATTTTGTTCCTGATATTTTTAAATCCAGACTGAAGTCTCTCAAAAATATATAATCCTAATCAACAGGAAGTTGTGGTCTTGGTGAAGGAATGATTGGACAAATTTGATGGCATATAGGAAGACAGATAAGATGATCATCATAATATCTGATTTTGTAAGGTACAAAAGTATTTTAAAGTCTTATTGTTATTGAAAATGTGCTTCTCCCCCACAATGGGTATGTATTTGATCAAGACTTTTTAAAAAAAATTCTTTTTTGATAAGGTAGATTATCAGCTCTTTGAAATTGAGATCCATGAGTTTTTTGATTTTTTATTGCATTTTTTCTGGCAGTTCTTGCTGTGTTTCTTGAGTGCCTTGAGAAGCATTGTGAACATTTTGAATTGACACGAGTTAGTGATGTTACTCATGCTTTTAGAGCTTTGGACTTCGGTCATGGTTACATAGTAAGAGCCATTTAACTAACGCTACACAGAAGCATCTGCAGTATTTAGAAATTAATCTACATTCAGTCAGGTTCTTGTTTGCAAAGTAGTAAACATGCACTTTATTTTATAATGTTTTCATGTATACTTGTTCAGATACATGAAATATTTCTGAAGAAGTAATTGTGTCTGTGGATGTTGAATCCTGTCATAAGAAAGAGTTTCTTCTTCAGTGAGAAAGTAGAAATTCTTGTGCCTTGCTGTGCTTCACATGAAGTCATTAGGCACACTGTAAGAATCCAGGGCACTTTCTTGTGCTTTGAAGTTATTCTCTGTGTTGTTGATTTTTACTGCTTCTTCTGTGGCTATGAATCTTTGAAAGGTGTTCAGTGTGGTGAAGTATACACTTTTTTAACAAGTACTCACCAACCCGCTTTTTTCTTTTTCTTTTTTTTAAACCAATCAAATCAGCAAGCATGTTCTGACTTTATGCCCCCAAAGCATTTTTTTCATTATTTTTCCAGGAGTCCAGTGTATTCTCAGGGTCTTTCTTTAGCTCATGATTACTCCATAAGTATATGCTGTCACTTAGGATTTTTATTCATTGAACATTACAGCAGTTTGCACTTATAATATCTGTATATGAGTTATACACTGTTAATATTTTATGGATTTGCATTGCTTGCAATGATTTGGGGGAGAAGGCTTTTTTTTTTTTTTTTTTTTGCCTAGTCCTTAAATTCTATGAGTCATTAAGATATGAGTGGACTTTTAGGTATTTCTAGAAACAGTTACAAAATACCTATGTATTTTAACTCAGTTTGATTGACAATCTTGACTAAAAATGTAGGTCACTCAGCCAAATATAGCTTATCACTCAGACCTTTATTTATCTGATTGTGGCAACACTTCTCCCCAACTCCCACTTAGAACTTTAGCCCACCTGGCTGGTTTTAGTTATATCTACCCATAAGCATTTCAAAAGATAGTCTTTTTAGTAATATCACTCAATCATCTGTATACTGCATTTCTGATTTAACTGTAAAAATCTTCCCCTTTTTGTGCACTAGCATTCTCCTTCTGAATTGCCCTTTACTTATGTCAGAAACATTTATTCTTCATGGGTATTTTTTCCTGATAAATGTGTTTGGCCTTTCCCAGGAGATGCTTATTTGTTGCCAATGAACTCATTTCTGCAAGTGCTGCTCACTGAAGGCCTGGCCTTTTGAGTGCAACTTGTTAGGACTTGGAAAACTGCCCATGTTTAGAAGCCTTCAGCATACCTTCATTTTGGGAATACCTTTTCTTTTTCCTTTCAGATCACTGGGGATCCTAATAGCCATTGAAAAAGCTATACTTTTACCTTGGAGATTTGTTGCTCATCTGATCTGAAACTTTAAACCTCTCACAAATGATTATTTATTCATTTACATTCTCTCTTGAGGAACTAAGAAAAGGACACTGACAGCCTGACTCAGGCCTTGTTACCTGGAGCAAATGTTCAAAAAAACAGCTAAATTAGAATACTCTTTTTTTTTTTTTTTTTTTAAGTCCGGACTGATGATATTGTATAACAATTTTCCTACAGCCCAGTTGCCAGAGTAGCAATTGCTTGGAACATAGATGGCTTTTGGACCATGACGTGGTTGATTTGGTAAGAACTGAGGTCTCCTGAAACTTAACAGACTCTCAGATTTCTGGAATGTATCTATCTTACGCATTTGATTATTTTGTTCATTCTATCCTGTTAAAACTCTCTTGTTTTATATGAACGAATACATAATTGTTAGGTTAGAATCACCAGAACTGGGGCTAGGCACCTGTCCATAAAGTGGAAAAGCTGGGTAATAGGCCTTATTCTGCTATTCAGGGAACTGAGATATTTAATTCCAAGTCTCAAAATAATGGCTTAATTACCAGGCTCTGACTTATTCTGTATTCTCTGAAATATTCTCTGAAATAGTCTACTGCATGGGAGCCAGAAAGAAAAACTGAGAAAATGATTTTAGCTTTAGCCAAGGCAGTGGTTTGAGATAGGAACAATTCTACCACCCATGCCTTTAGGTTGCTCTGTTATTTTACTACTCTGCAGCGAGTTACCATTTATCTTTCCCATGCACTGTGTATGAGTATGGAGTGTTTTAAGACTGTAGGCAGACAAAGCATAGATACATTCTCAGCACATAGCTCAAAAAGCAAGGGAAAAGATCCTATGCGCAGTTAACATCTGCAGGACAGTGCAAGAGTGTGCTTAGGATGCTCCTTGGCTACATAGAATCCTCTCCTTTTTCCTCTGTGTTTTTGTTGTGTTGGTCCATGGAAATGATGCAAGACTAACTATATGGAGAACTTGATAAATTATATATTTACAGTAATTGATCTAAAACTGTGATGGACTCTGCACCACAAGTGTTAAAAGCCATTACTGAGAAGACAGAACAGTATAAATAACACCCTAGTGATTTTCAAGCACTCAGCCTTACTGGTATCTAATTCATGCTTGTATTAAGAGTAAAAACTCTTAGTGGCTGTGTTTTAGAAGCAGTAACAACAACAACAACAAAAAAAGGGGGGATGAAAAGGAAGAAGAGCAGTGAAGTCAGCAATTTGGAAGGCAATTTGTTGATATCAGGGTGAGGCAGAAAGATGCATACCTGTCTTACAAAATAGACTGGAATTGTCTGGCTTCCTCCTTCAGGTAGGAAAGCAGTATCACCTCCCTACTTCCCCTTTCATCTGGACTTGACTCTTGTTTTCCCACCTCCTCTTAGAGCTTCTTACAAACCATCATTATTCTTTTCCTTGGATGAAGCTTTGTGCTTCCTCACTGTATGAAATGATTAGTGCAGGGAAACTGCACAGCTGAAGCTAAAATCTCACTTTCTGACAGTTTTGCTCCTGCCATTCATGGCTTTTTTTTTTTTTTTTAAAGTCCAGAAAAAATACAGAGTGCATGTAAGGTGAAATAAATTATTTTTGATGTCCTGAGCTAATGTGTCCTCTAGTGTTGTGGAAGGAGATAAAGTGCTATTTGCAGGCTTTGAAGCATGAATCTAATATGTCCTTTTAGTTATTTTCCCGATGGCAACCTGCAGGATTTTACAAACAGTCACCCCTACCCAGACCAAATGCATCAAAAGACATTAGCACTGTTGTAGTTGTTTCCATAAGTCCTCAGTACTGCAGTGTACTGTGTGTAGCACTGGTATGTGTGCTTGTCATCAATTCTAACAAGATAATGTGAGCAGATATTGAAAGATACTATGGGATCAACATGCTCTGCATTTTTAAGCTAGCAGAAGTTGGGCACCTAACTCTCATTTCTACTCCTGTAATATTTATGATTTTCTTCATAGGAATGCAAAGCATTTACGGAATAAGAGGCCAGATGCTAAGCCAGTATCTGTACTAAGAGAAGAAGAAGCCTCTGGAGCTATCAGATGTTTCAGGTAGAAGTGAATATCTTTATTTCAGTTTGTACCATAGTTTAGAGTGATGAAAAATATTGAAGAAAACAGAAATAACAACACTGAAATGCGAAAAGAATAGTGAGAGCAGGAATCAGGCTGTAATCGTAGCAGTACAACTCTGGAACGAAGCTAAGAGTATGTCACTGGTTCTGCACCAGGGACTGATATTCTCCATAGATCTTATGTTTTCTAACTGTGTAAGATTTGCACTGTTGAAGACCCCAGTGGCATTTGCGCCATCCTTTTTTTGCAGCAGCTTAAGTGAGCAGGGATTTGAGCACCAGGCAATGAAGCAAGTGCTCTGTAACCAACTGGGAATGCAATCTCTTTGAACAAAGGTGCCTGCACTCCAGTCACATTCTGTTATATAAATTGGCATTTCTAATCTACTAGCAGAGAACATTTTAATCATATTTGTGCTACCAAACCTGCTTACAGCTGAAAATCTGTGGAGTTCTTTATGATGCTCCTTTGTTTTAAGTACAGACACATTTTATAGCAGTCTTCCCAGCTTTATTAATAATGTTATTAATATTCTTTTTGCACAGAGCAGCAATAGAAAAGTGCCTGATACTCATGAGTGTTTCATTATTTAAAGTGTAAATAAGAAAGGCTGCAAGAAGTTAACCATCTCAGTAGGAAAAAAGGAACAAACCTTTATTCTCTGACAGAGATGGGTTTATCACAGGTTTCATTATTAGTGCATATGAATACTTCAAAGTCCTGTATCTGTAACATCAACAACAGGAAAATGCTCATACACTGAATTTTTCACCTGCCTTTTTTTTTTTCTGAAACAAGAAATCTGGATGAAAAGGGTTTTTTTTATTATTTTTTATTTTCCCAGAGTTACAAAACTCTCCTGGATTCATCCCTTCTTGCTGTAACTCTTGCTGTGTCCTCTGTTGTGGTTCACTAATGGACCATGACTGTGCTGATCGGGTAGGAAAAATAAAAGGCAAAGGTAAGTGAATTTCATCTATCACTTTTGTACACTTGGGGAGTTCCTGCATGTGAAGCGGTCTCACATTTCTCCAGCACCTTATGGTCCTCTAAAGCACTTGGAAACAACAGCAGAAAGTGTTAAAAGCAGGTCATAAGGCACTGTAAGTCATCCTTGCCTGCTGGAAGGTTTGGGGCATTAGGCACTGTCATATGCAGCCGCTTTAGGACAGTTCTGCTGAGGTTTTTCATGCCTGTGTGAAGGCAGACAGGGACTGGGAAACTGTGCACAGCCCAAACTTAAAGACTTGCACAGTGGTGAGGAACTTGGTTTGGCAAGTGTGTTGCAGCTCCTTGAGGTGTGGAAATGCATCAGTGCTATTGCCTGCTCTTTTATGGGATGTTCATGATGTCTGAAGTTAAAAAAAAAAAGGCAAGTTTCTCAGGATTTCAACTATGAGCTATTTCTTATTCTATTAATATTGTATTGGTCAGAAAGTCTTCTAAGATCGGGGTACCCGGTCAAGAACTCAGGCCCTCAACATTAATGATGTTAGTGTTAGAATCAAGCAGGATTTTACTCTCTGCTTACTTCTCAGGCATGCAATAGCAGGAAGAGATGCTGTGTCTTATATATGAATAAAAAGTAAGTCCAACCCAGAATACCAGGGCGACTTTTAAGATGCCACAGTGTGAATAGAGGAGTAATCTTTTAAACTGAAGTTCGGTTTGAACAATCACAGTCTGGAGTCATAACTTTGTGTGGAATAATGGTATGTCTTGCTTGTTTTTGTGTGAGACTAGAGAAAAATAATACAATTGTTCATATGGTGGATTTTTATATTGCAAATACAGCAGTAAATTGACTAAGAGCTGTTCTACAAGAGGCAAGTACAGCAAGAATGATCGTTCCAGGATTTTGCATTTGCCTCTCAAAGGTTCAGCAACTTCATCTGTAAAACAGTATGCAAAAAATGATTGCCCCATACTCTCACAACCCCCATCCCTATGCTGTTTTACCCCATGTTATGTAACCCCATGAACACAGCCTCATAATGGACTTTACTTACCTTTGTAGCTTTGCAGACTGGTGCAGAATTGGAGCCATTCTGATCCTCTTTCTCTTCTCCCTTTCTTCGCTTTCCCTGCAAAACTTTGTCCAATTGCCATGTAAAAGCCTCACTAATGAAGTTTTGGCTAAAATTTATATTTGAATGATTGTGAATCTTAATCTGTAATGTTTTCTGCTTTGTCTTTTGGTTAAAATCAAATTCTAAAATACGTCAATCCTCCATTAAGAAAACCATTTTGAGGGCATTCTAGAGCTTTGTAGATCTTTGCAGAGCTTTAGTTTTGTAGCTTTGAGGAATGACTACTTCCTGAGTGTCCCATGGAAGTGGGCATGTCATTCTTTACAGCATTTGTTGATGTTGAGTGTTCAGAAACATGGGAAACTGGGGGACTAGAGAGATAAATGAGGAGATTAAACTTTTTAAAAACAGAATTATGATGTAAGCATGTAATAAGCACCTTTCTATAACAAGCAAACAGTAGGAATCTCAGTTCTGAAGGTTAGGAAAGCCAAAAACAAAGCTAAACTATCAAAAACTTCCCAAAGATATTTCACAATCACACACAACAAACTAGATATTGTTGACATATCACTTGCTGTATTTAAAGTTTATGTGTCATGTTTCCTATAGGGTATGCTACCATTCATCTAATTTATTGTCCAACAAATGTAGTTAGCTATTAATGGAAGGACAATACTGTAGGGATTATTAAAAAAATGATATATGGAGCCGTCTGCTTAGAGTATGACAGCTGAAATGTAGGTTAGTACAATATATGTCAATATATGCTAATAACTTGAATTATGCCATTGCTGCAGAAAGATCTAAATGATGCAGCTTAAGTGCTTAAGTTTAGGGCCCAAATCTGTATTTGGGTAACTGCTTTTGAGGGCTGCTAGGTGTTCATTATACAGTTCCCACCGCTCACTATGCTCAGCCAAGGCAGTGATTCCTAAGCCTTCCTGAAACTAAGGCCATTTGAATTTTGTATTTGTCTGCCTAACTTCTGGCTCCAGTTTTAAAACTTTAGCCAGAGGTGTTTGAGGGAGTGAGGGTTAAATATCCCTTCTGTCAAATTGACTGAGATTCATTGTATAATGCACTTCCTCCCAGGAAAGATGTTTAATGCTATTGATTGCAAGGTTGCCTACTTAAAATAGCATAATGTGACAAATGATGGATACCACACAGAGCAAAATTGTAGTGTAATTCAAAATATGAGCATATATGGTATGTATATCAATGTAGAAGCTTCATTTTTCATGAGGGTTAGTTAGAAGGTCATCCATTTCACTTAACAGCATTAAACATTTTTGTTAGTTTGACAACCGTTCTGGGCTTGATCCTGTTATTCAAGGCAGTCATTAAACTCCCATTGACCTAAAGTGGGTAGGAGTGGGGCCAAGCTTTTGAATATTTAAAGAACACACTATGAGATAAAAGAATGTTGGTGGATAATGTCAAAGAGTGAAAAACCATTATGGTGGCTGTTATATGGAAACAATAATCACAGACTGGGTAACTGGGCAGTGAGAAATCTTATGAAATTCAACAAACGTAAGCTCCCGCACTTTGGGAGGAACAACCCTAGACAGGCTGGGGACTGACCTTCTGGAGAGCAGCTCTGCGGAGAAAGACCTGAGTGTCATGGTGGATGACAAGCTGACCATGAGGCAGCAGTGTGCCCTCGTGGCCAAGAAGGCCAATGGGATCCTGGGGTGCATTAAGAAGAGCATCTCCAGCAGGTCGAGGGAGGCGATCCTGCCCCTCTACTCAGCCCTGGTGGCGCCACATCTGGAGTATTGTGTCTAGTTCTGGGCTCCACAGTACAAGAGGGATGTGGAGCTGCTGGAGAGAGTCCAACTCTACAAGGATAATTAGGGGCCTGGAACATCTGCCCTATGAAGAAAGACTGAAAGAACTGAGGTTCAGCTGAAAGTTCAGCCTGGAGAAGAGAAGGCTGAGAGGAGACCTGATCAGTATCTATAAGTACCTCAAGGGAGGCAGTGAGGAGGATGGTGCTGGCCTCTTTTCAGTGGTGGCCACTGACAGGACTAGAGGAAATGGCCACAAACTGAAGCACCAAAAGTTCCACAGGAACTTAAGGAAAAATTTCTTAACAGTGAGGGTGACAGAGCACCGGAACAGGCTGCCCAGAGAGGTTGTGGAGTCTCCTTCTCTGGAGATCTTCAAAACCCACTTGGATGCAGTCCTGTGCCATGCGCTCTAGGTGACCCTGAATGTGCAGGGGGGTTGGACTAGATGACCTCTAGAGGTCCCTTCCAAGCATTCTATGATTCTGTGATTCTATTATCATAGAATGAATCGGAGAATGAATCACAGAATGAATCATGGAAGCTTGGAAGAGCCCAAGCGGATTTTGAAGATCTCCAGAGAAGGAGACTCCACAACCTCTCTGGGCAGCCTGTTCCAGTGCTCTGTCACCCTCACTGTTAAGAAATTTTTCCTTATAATTATCTGATGACTTCAAATATTTTGTGCTGCAGTGTTATTTCTATGAAACCTTGTTCTGTTAAATTTCTGTGATTTTCCAAGAAATTTAGGCAGGTTTGTATTAACATTCTACAGCATTTCAAATATACTACAGAGCAGATATGCTGCTCTACATCTTATAATGTTCCATTGATTCATACCTGTGGGGAGCTGTCATAAATCCTGGGACCGTTCAAGTAGATCATGCGAGTGAAACACCTGTGAATGTTGCAAGGAGAAAACCGGTTCTCCTCTTTGTAGCTCTGTACACAGAGCACTCTTAAGCACTAATCTCTCTCTTGCATATTCTTCTTTTAGCTCCTGATTTCCCTATTTTTGGCTTCACAGAATTTCAGTTTCAGCAGTAGTAGCATGAGATGTGTTCTGGAGGAAAGGACAAGATTATCCTGTTTTTTTTTTTTTTTTTTTTTTTTTTTTTCTGTAACTATTAATAACTGGAATTACTTTCTCCACATTGAAAATGATAGTGATTCCAGGGTTTTTAGTTCTTGGATAAGTAAGTTTTTAATTAAGTGCTTTAAGTTCTTGGATAACCACCTCTGTAAAGGGTGGTTGTATAAACATAGTGGCTCGGTTAGGCTTTTCTGTTCGGAAGAGAAGTCTAGGATTTGGGTCATGTGGGAACAAAAACATTTGCTTTGAAGAGGAGCAAAAACTCAGATGAACACATCCAAGATGGAGTTCCTTGTTTTTACACATGTCAAAGTGTAAACTAGAGCATCTTAAATACCTTTCTAGATCCCACTTGTTTTCACATACAGGAATAAGAGGATTCAACATTTACCTACACAGGAAAAAAAAACCTTATATACCAATTTAATGTGTGTGTAGATATATACATATATATATATATTTCATTTAAAAATGGCTCTACTGATGTTGTTAAAATTATCCATTCAGTATTTGGGAAAATAAAGAAAAAGGTCTTCAGAAATGAAATGACAGGACTATTACAGCAACACAGATGTATTCAGACACTTTTGCATAAAGTCATAAGACTAAGTTCAGATGACCAAAATAGGTGTCTACTTTAAATAACCTTGTAAATTCAGGGAAGTCTGGGGATGTAGTGAAAATTGAGGGCAATTCTATTTATGAGAAAATACAGAAAAAGATATCTTGTGTTTATATCATCACACAGTTCATAGCACAGACAAAAAGCAGGTCATTTGGTAAAAAAAAAAAATTATGCATAGTAGTGTAGAATGTCTGAGGCCAAACACTGTAAGATAATTCCTCTCTCTCAAGGCCTTGACAGAATAGGAGACATCATATAAAAATTTTTCTTCTTAAGCCCATAATTACCCAATTAGATCAAGGAGTGAATGCCCTAATTACAGATTGTATTAAGTAATTTATCCCTATTTGCTCAGGAAGAACCACTGGAGATGATTACCAAATAAGGACTTAATTAGAGTGACTTTTTAAAATTAGAATTTATATATTTTATAATATAGCCATCTGATACCTCCCAATGTTATCCATGTGAGTGCAAAGCTATTTAAATTGCTTCTTAAAACAATGGAGTGGAAAGCCAGACAGGAAAAAGACTAAGTTTCCAGGCAGATTCTATTTTTTTTTTTTTTTAGTGAAAGAGTCAGGGAAAGAGATGAACTTAGGATAACAAGAATATTTCTATCATTGTGATACATTCTGTTATTCAGTGCATAATCTAGAACAAGTCTTACTGGTGTTTCTTTATTCAGTCTGTCAAATATAATCCAACTCCTTCCTCCTTTCTCCCTTATCCTCTATGGAAGGATCCTGTAGCTTCCTATAAACCTTTTGGATATTGACTATGTTAGGCATATGAACAAAGAAAGGGACAGGCCTTGCTGGATGCATGAACATGTCTCTAGTCTCTGGCTGATGATGAGTCTGGTCCACCCACCTGGATTCTTGGGAGCTTCCTGGCTCAGCTGTGCTTGCAGAGGACCAGGCACAGGGTTATATGGATGAACCATTTGCTGTTCAGGTTCAGACTCTTACCTTGCTACTAGGTTGCCAGTGAGGCAGAAGTGCCTCAAGTGTAGCAATGTTTCCCATAGCTATCTCCTGAGCACACATGTGGAGGAGACAGAGATCTGTTGAGGCATCTACCTGTTGCTCACAAATGATTTTTGCAGAAGGAATCCTGCAGGGCCATTTAAGCAGAGCGAGTACTAATCTCCACAGCCAGAGCAGCATGAAGACATTTATTCGAAAAAAACTTGGCCTGAGGTAAAGCATGAAAATAGGAAGCGAATGCTTAATCAAACCTGATGTTCCTTCAAACAATTTTGATTTTAAGCTTAGAATAAGTTTATAAAGAAGTTAACTTAAATTTGAGCTCAGTTTTAATTCAAAATGAGATGGAATGAGTAGGTTATTCTCATTTTTACAAGTTGCTAGATGAAATGCGGAAGCTCAGGGAAAGTTTGCTTTGGCTTGGCCCTGAAACAAGCTCAAAAAGCAGAAACACAGTACAAGCTGCAAAAGCACTTGCCATAAGTCATAGATAGATTCCTAACATCTCTTGCAAGTTGAACCCTTCATTTTACATATCTTAGTTATAAGGGAGAATAATAAAGAAGTCATATGTGACGATTCTACATCACTATTTTGGAAAGACAAGCATTTAGCAATGTAAATGGAATTTACATGGAAGATGAAAATTAAAGGGTATTTTTATATCACACATGAAAATGTAGTGTCATGTGGATAGTAATTTCAAGCTATTCAAATATAGTACTTCATGCATTTTCTTTGGCCCATCCTCATTTGTAAGAATTTTAAGTTTTTCACCTGTCCCAGAAAAGAGTTCAGAAAATTTATGAAAGTATCTGATCTTGTGTAAGCTTTTAATGAAAGCTCTAATGGGCTTCAGTTTCTTGTTAAGCAAAGATTAAGCAAATAACTAACAAAAACTCATTTTGTATGGAATTTTTTTTTTTTTTTTTTGTATTTCCAAACATAAAACAAGGGGAGAAGGTCAGTGTTGTTGCCTGAAAAACTACAGGTAGATAAGAGGATTATTTCCTGCCTTGTTCACCCATAGGAAGCACTCATTTTATATTTAGAAAGTTTATTTATCACATATTTGTCTCTATTTCTCAACATTGTTCTCAGCGATTTTTTCTTTGATATGGACATTCTACTATAAGTCTAAGATTATCTTTCAAACTTTCTTGATTTCAGTGAGTGGTTTGTAATTAATTCTCATCTAACTCATCTAATTATCTTAAACTTTATTTTAAACTTTATTATGTATTTTAGCAACTACTATTGCCTTTTGCACTTTCTGGAATCCTATCCTACCATGTGGACTGTCCGTCACTTTGTATTTCTGCAACCGTTTTTTATAATAATATTTTTATTATAATTTGAGAACAATTTTAAAATGGGAGTTCAGATTACCTCATTATGTAGAACACAAAAGGCTGTTGAGAGTTTATCATTCTATCTCAGACACCTTCACTAAGTTTTGATCTGGGATAGAAATCTCCCTGGCAGCTGTAATGGAGTACTAGAAAAGGATTCTGTGTGTTTTAGTCTGTTGCAGCACAATATCATTTGTTCTTTTTGAAAAGATCTAAACACCTTTGAGAATTTAAGAACATCTGCCACTGGTGCTTTTACTGTTTTCTTTGCTTGGAAACAAGGAAGATGGCTAGATACTTTTCTTCCAGTGCTAATGGTCTGTGAGCTACTGCCTGTGAACTGACATAGGGAAAAATGCTCAAAGAGCTTGTGACACTCCAGAGCCTGTAATGGATAACTCTCCAAGCTGCTGTTGTCTTTTTCCTTTTGTTCCTCTTCTTATGTGAACTGTGACATATTCCCTTCCATTATTTCTTTTTGATTTCTGAAGAAAAAAGAAGGGTACATTCAAAAAACACTGCAATAGAGCTTAAGGAGCCCCAAACTGAGTTGATGAGAGATATTGATTAGCAATGGGCTTAAAGCAAACCAGATGTGTGTTTCTTACAGCACCTGAAGAGAACACATATAGCCTGTTTGGATCAGTGAATCCCAGTCATTAAAACCAACTGCAGTCAAGGCTACAGCTTATTGGACGTCTAGTTGGAAAGTGCAGCCTTCAAGAAAAAAAAAAATCTAATAGAAATGGGAAAGTAAATCAGCTGTAAGGGTCAGGAATACATATGTGCAGACTCACATGCTCTCTGGTCTATGGTTGGGGAAAAGAGGCTGTGAAGGGCAGGGATTTGCTGGGCTGGACTGGGCATGGCCATCTGTTACAGCCAACAGCTAGAAGAGGAGGCTTCCTGTTTGGCAACAATCATCATTCTTCAGGTTCCGATGCTTAAATGACGGAGTGCTTCCTGATATTTATTCATTCTGCACTACCACTGCAGGTAAGTTGTAATTTAAAATGCATTAACACAGTGCTATTTGATGTACTGTATTATGCAGCCTATCAGTTTTGAAATGGAGCTTAGCCTGTCAGCAAAATCCTCCTTGCTGAACTCGAATAAACTTGGTCAACCTTGGATCAAGGTGGCTTTGAGAACCTACATAATTTCAATGGCCCTGTCAAGTTTTCTTCTGTTTGTTGAACCTTTCTTTCACACATGGCTTTTAAAAGATCCATTCTCCTTGTGTGTGCATATGGACAACACCTTTTGTGTCAAGAGTATTCATACAATGGAAAAAATCCCACCAACATTTATTATTATATTTACCCAATGTTCCTACTTATCTTGCTCTTCCTTTATGTCTTGTTCTTTTCCTCTGTGTTTAATGAATTATTTTCAGCATTTTTCAGCACACAATGTTAAATGACTCATTCCTTATACAGCCATTTTTTTTTTTACATAAGATCTCATCACTGTTTTCAACTTCACACCTCAGTAAACATTAAGAAAGAACCAGACTTTTTTTTTCCAGTTTGGCTACAGTAGATGTGGTCTTCAGGGAGATCTGGTGCTCATTAATCTAACCATTACAACAGCAAATCCAAGTAACATTAGGTACAAAGAGTTTCCTTGGAACAGACCTTGTCTTGTTTTTATAATGAGTGATATGTGTTTCTGCTTCTTGCAGCATGAGATCAGAATTCTTTATGACTTATGAAGATCTCAGTACAGGATCTCAAAGTCCACATCTGAGGAGACTTCTCTTAGTTTCAGGAAGGTCTTTCTCCCTGTTTTTAGCTATTTTTCAATCCTTCAGCAAAGATATGTGTGTGTGTACTTTTTTTCTCCAAATAACAGTTTTCTTAAGGCATGGTGCATATATGTACAGTGGCATAAAGTGCAACATAAGGCTTCATGCTTTGAGATTTCAGATCATTAAAGTTAATTCTCTTGTTTTTCTTCTGAAGTAATTTTCCAGCACTGATAGCCTTTCCTTTTTTCGTAATATCCATGTCATCAGACATCTCTTACAAAGTTTTCATGTTTGTTTTGTAGTCTAGTTTCACTGATGCCACTTCTTGCAGAAATAACCCTTACTCCTTTAAAGGCTGTTTCATTAATATCAAGTAACTTTCATTGTTGTGTACTATAATCAACTGTGATTTTCCAACCAAAAGAACTGAAATGCTAACACATAAATCATATGTATTATTTAAAATGTGCCAAAATTGAATAAATGTTGTCTATTCTCTCTTTTTCAATAGTCTTTGGTTACTACTTTCTCACAAGAAGATATGTTTTCAATACAGAAAAAAATCCTCTTTGAGATTAGATGGATATCTCTTTATTTAGAGAAATGAGAAAAAGTAGAGACCTTTACAATATCTTTTAATTTTTCTTGGATGCCTCTTAAAATGCTCAAAGCACACATGCAAGGAAATAATATATTTCTTGCAGTTCCTCAGGAAGTGAACAATAATTTCTACATTGTTGGCCTGTTTAAAAGTGCTTTTGAAAGTTGAGGTGAGAATTCACTCTCTAGATGAGTTGTTCCTTTTAAGCCCTATTTTTACAATACCAAGTCTGAACTGGATCACACTGTTGCAAAGCCAGATCTCCTTCTGTCTGAGGCATAACATGGGGTCAGTCCTGCAGTCATTCAGTGAAGAAAACTTGTTAAGACTTGCAAAATCTTTTAAATCGCAGAGGTGAGGCACAGAAGGAACAATTTCTATTTGTATGAGTATTGTCAAGACTGAGCAAAATATTTTGTTTTGCTGAATTTCTAATCTATAATATAGATCAGAGGATACTAAGTTCAGTTAGTAAAAAAAAAATCCATCTTAATGACACAGATAAGAATAGTGAGTACTCACTAATGGAAATTGGAAAAACCTTTTGCAATAGAACAAACTGTTACTGATTTTGCAGGACAAGTCTCTAATTGGATAAACAGATGTTTCTCCCTATACTTTTGTGAAAGTCCAGTTACACACGCTATCCCATTTCTTTCAAATTTCATATAAGCATGGACTTTTAGTGAAAACTAGGTTAATAGACTAAGTTATTGCTACTCTGAGGAAGCAACGGATGAAAATAACTCTGGTCCTGTGCATCTCTTACCAATAGCAAAATATTCACTGGCTTTAGTGAGATCACCATCGGTACCCTAATATTTCTGTTTTCCTTATGTTTTCTAAAAATTTTCTAAAAACGATCATCCTTTCTTTGTTTTGTCAAATTCTATTGTACTCTCTAGAACCCTGTAACATTTGCATTGTCCTAAATGCTTTTTTGACTTTATGGTTTCTCAGACTCCCGTAATCCAGAGAAGCCAAGCTAAAATTCGATCATTGTTTGTTCACCTTATGGATTGTTTGTCTTGCCTTTGTACCACTCTTCCATTCCTAACCACTATGGTTGAATACACATGACAGATTCTAGAGCAACAATGACTCATTTTACTGGTAGGTCTGGGAACAGGGCTAATGAGTGCCTCCGGTAGGTGAAATCATTTAAGAAATAAATGGCTGCAGATCATAGATTTTTATGATTCTCAGATTTTGTGGGAATTATATGTATGCAGTAAACATAGTCAGTTTGCATGTGTACTTTATTCTATCAAATGTAAATTTAATAAAGCAAAAATTCAACTTTATGTATAAGCATTATTTCATTTTTGTATGGTTGAGAGATCATAGAAATTCTATTGACTCATATAATTACGACGAAGATTTTTAAATCATGTTGTACTTTCAAAAATTTCATCAGTTTGATATGATTTTTATTTCCTACATTTAGACTAAAAAAAATCATTGACATTTCAAATATTACAAATATTTTGGTATTATAAATACTTATTTGTAACTTCAGAAAATATTAACCACGAAATTTGAATATATGTCTATCGTATCAGAGGCCTATGATTATAGATTTGCTTTATAAACTCTTGTGGTTTCTGCTTTGGGCATTTTCAGTTTTCATAGGGGTTTCAAAGGGTTTATTAATACTAACTTTTAAAATGCAATGCCAATTTTTTAGTACGAATGAAAAAATCATCCTCAAAAATAATTAAAGGATGGTGAATAATACTGAATAGACTAGAGGCTTGGCTCACCTGTAAAAATGAGTTATGAGTCTTATAATTTTTTCCTGAGGAAGCTTGTGGGACATAACCATATTTAGTCTCTTCAAAATGTTTTTGTTATGGTGTATATATTCATACATGAAATATTATCAAGGACTGGATTAGTAGTGTGAGCTTTTTCTGTCCTGAAGAGAAGGATAAATCTCATCTAGTTTTAGCCACTGCATGTTAGATATCAAGTGTAAACTACTCACTCTAGGCTCACTTTGCAGGACAATGTGTTTTACTCATTTTTTCTGGTTAATGACAATATGAAATGACCTTTGGAAGTTCTTAATTCTTTCTAGTGAATATAGATATGGCTTGTTTGATGGAACACCATTTATAATCTTACTTCTGGGTCCTGGGTACTTCAAGATTAATTTTACTTCAGGTATCTCAACACCAGAATACACCAATAGTTTGCAGTCCTCAAAGATACGTTTTACTTGAACTAGAACTAGAAAAATGTAATTCTTTAAATGGGAGAGAAAAAAAAAAAAAAAAAAAAAAGATCTTCTAAGTGAGATGGATAAAATGTATGCCAGAAAACAGATTCGTCCCTGGACCCTATGTTCTTACAAGAAGGACTGTTTCCTCCAGTATTGACAATTCAGCAATATCCAGCGCTTCCACACAGCTCTAGTTCTTGCTCACAAGAGAGACACTTCTCAGCACTGCTGAAGCTGGGCTCTATTCCTTGTAGAGGCAAACCAAGAGGTTCCCAGTATCTGCTTGCCTTGTCCTCCTCACCCTTCACCTCTACAGGTCTCCAGGCTGAGGACACGCAGATTCTTGCAGGAAATGCACAGTGTCCTCTCCCGTCACCTTTTCTAGTGTGGTTTAACCTGACCAAGTGTGCAATAGTTAGAGCAGCGATAGCCTTCCTCTCTGTTGCCCAGTTGCAGCCTTTCTAGCACGTTGAACAAATCCTTTTAGCACCAATCTTATACAGGTGGTTTCTTCAGGAATTTTCCATCTTTCCATTTCTGTCTTTCCACATAACACAGTTTTGATCACTGTGGCTAATAGCGATAGCCATTCAGGATTAAGGATTAACAAAAACCACATCAGCAATGGAAGCAAGATCTGCAGAAACTGTAACTACTGCTATTTGTCACCTTTACTTTACCAGGACGTATGTAAGAAAAGAACAAGGGGTACATCAGAGCTTTGGGATCTTCAGAAGCATAGCCAAAGAGAGGTGTTTTGTGGTTTTGTTGCTCCTTGGCCTGTGTGATGCTGACAGGGTACTCCTGAGGCCAACAGGAAACCAACAGATCACTAGCCTGGAGACACTCCTAACTGCTTGGCATGACTGGTGACTGCTGTTTGAGAGCATGCTCCAAAAGAAGGCTAAAATGAGAATGCCTATGGAGGTGATTACCTGTTTATTCATTCTCCATAGCACACATTTTTATAATTCCCTACTTTCAATATTTCTATTCCCCAGAGAGAATTAACAGAGAGGAAAAGAAAATGTGAAAATAGGAAAAAAACGTTTAAGACATATATTTAAGAAGAGAGAACAGACTTTATCAGATATTCTAGGTTGAGCTCAGCAGATCATAAAAAGGACTTGAACTGCATCAATTTGAAATGTCACATGTGTTTCCAGCCCTCTACCTGCTTTTCCACTCTTTGTCAAAGGGTGGAAATCTCTTAGTGTCAACTCACAGCTACCACATTTTTAAGACAGTAGCCTCTATGGGTAAAACTTTGTGACTTTGTGAGCTATGTTTGTTGGAGAGAAATCTCCCATGGCAGATGTGACCCATAGAAAGGGCCAGAGATTCAGGAACCCCATAAACCTGCCCCAATACCCCGTCCTTTTTTGATCTGATCATTTGTTAGTTTTAGCTGAATATATCTGGTGAAGTTATTTCCTTCATCAATTGTTGAACTCAGAGGTTATACCGAAAATGTGATGAATACCAACATGGAGAATAGACAAACCATACAGGCTGAGGTCATCATCTACCCACAAATCTCATCTACTCAATCAACTTAGATGTCTAAGGATAGTAAATCTAATGTAGTTACCTCAGGCTCCTTTTAGAATCAATGGAAAGAGAAAGGTACCTCCAAAGTGTGAGTCCCCTTGCCCTAGGACAAATGTCTATATTTTCACTTCTGCCTGTGTCTAGAACTGTCCTGGTAAAAGTACCAAAGTGCTTAAGTCCTGCATATATTTCTAGGAGGTTCAGACTACATTTTATCAGGAGGAGATGAATTACTTTCTGAAAAGCCCTATGGATCTCACTCTTCTGTAGCAGACACACAATAAGAAAAATTTATTTTTCTCCTCCACTTGGGTTGGTGCCTTGCCTTTTTAAGCAGTGGTATTAGAGGTGGACCATAGCACCATCTTTTCTTTGCTGTATGAAAGAGAAGAAAGAGCACTCTTAGCTCTTTAGCAAAACAGTTGCAGTTGCCTGTCACAAAAATCTTCTTTCAGTTTCCTCTCCCCATTCTCTTCCATGGCACAGCCCTCCTAAGCTCTTAACAGTACATTGATTTGCAGGGCTAGATTCTTAAAAGATCTATATTGCAGCTTCTTGTTCAATTTGTGTCTTTAACTAGATCTAGAATAGGCATAGGTGCTGCTTTGCTGATAATGCCAATAAAATGAAGAATATGAATTTTGCCTGAATATTCTTTTTCAACTTGCTTATTCTTTGAAATTGCAGGGATCATGAAACAGTAGATGAATTTCTCAATATTTTACATTCACACAGAGACAAATGCTTTGGCATTGTATTATCTCCAACAAACAATAGGTCATTATAATTCTATACAAAGCTCTTTTACTTGTTCATCACACAAAATATAATCTTGTTTAATACTTGAATGGCTTTTGCATAAAGTCCTATACTTCATCTGCATGCAAGTATAGTAACCTCACCCCACCAAGAGAAATAGTAATTGAGGAACAGCTTATAGAGCTTCTTTTATCTTCCCTTATTACTTTTCTTTTCCTGTGGAAGGCTAGATTTTTCCTCTTTGTCTTAGACACCATATGTGCAAAAAGAGGATCCAAGTGTTTCAGAGCAAGACAACAGACCTTCAATACAAACAGTGACATTGAAGTTCATCTTGGGAAACTTAAATTCATGACTGTAGCAAGAATTGCAATTATGTAAAGAGAAGCATCGCAAGTGGCACTGTTAGCTTGCAGAAATCCTCACTATGCACAAAATTACCCAGTGCAGCTCTGCCAGGTGAATTATTTTTAAATTTTCCAGGTGGCTTGGTGTCTTCTTCAAACACAAAGGATGATTTTCATAGACAGAAAGAGGTATTTTTCTGTGAAATACATTAGGATTTCAATGTGGCAACGGTACATTTAACCTGGAGCAAATATGTGAAAATGTCATCCAGGACCAAATTTGACAATTACTTTCCAAGCAGAACAAAATGCGATTTTTGCATGTGAACTTTCTCAAGGCCAAATACGGTAGTTTCTTAAAGCTTTACAATGAGATTTAAATGAAAAACTGTATGCAATGAAAAGCGGTTCTAAGAGCAAAGTAAAAGCATCATACCTAAAGTGGAAAACACTTTTTCTCTTCTAATAGTTTTCCGATAGCAAATGCAAGAGTTCTAAAAAAAGCTATTGTGACAATTATGCTAAGAAATAAAAATTAATAAGCAAACTATCTTATTGTTTATATAGCTCCCAGTTGGCCACATGTCAAGAAACATGCCTAGAAATATGGACAATAACTTAAAATTCAGAATTTGCACAATTCTAAATGTGAAATTTGTCTCTATATTTTTTTACCCACTGAAGAACCTGGAATGTGCAAAAGATGATATGGGGGATTCTTTAAATACAAATATTAACTCCACCGGAAATTATGCAGTTATTTCAGCCTAACTAAGGTAGTTGATTAGAAACATAGTCAGATCTCTTACATGAGTTCCCCAACTTCTCTAAAGACATATGCATTGTTCCACTGACCCCAGAGAGGCTTCAGTTCCGCTTTACTTTTATAGGTTGTTTCTGTTAGTGATCAGATGATGAGATTTTCTTACTTATTTAAATTTAAAATGTACTGAAGCTGTTTTTCAGCTGTATTACTTTTACCTCTGAGTGTGTTACCACATTTGCAGTAATAGAAAGGGCTGATTTTAATTGTTCAATGGAGAGTCAAACTATTTTGCCTGCAGCAATCTGATTTAATTTGGTTATCAGTTGCAAGATAAACAGGATATCTTGTATGCCTGCTCTTCTAAATTTCCATATTTTTGAGACTGTATACTGTTCTCGAGACCTGAAGAGCAAGGGCCTAGTTGCTCACCACAGTATCATTTATAGCTGCTGTAAGCACTCCTTTCCCATGTGATAGTTTTTTATGCACTGCATTGGACTTGATATTTTCAAAGTTATTTCTCCTTCCTTATTTTCTTCACTGTTCTCAAAACTGAAGCACATAACACACCTGGAATGTGTCCTAACAACAGTGCAAGAGATTGTCTATCAGAAGTCTTACAAGTTCAGCTGTATATATATTTTTTTCTATTATTTGGTGTGTTTGACTGAACACAATAGCCGCTGTTAAATATTGAATACTCATGGTAACCATATTTCAACATTATTCCATCTACTAAAGACTACTGTATATATTTGTTGTAGCTCATATTCTCCTGCTGTTTCTGGTCAGACAGAGCATGTTTCCTCTTAATCCCTGAACACCTGGTATTAAGAAGCCATTAGTGTTGAATCATAGCTCTATTAAGCCTACTAACTTATCAACAATGTTGCATATACTCTTCATGGAGCTCATAACATTATCTACCCACACAGAAATATCTCTTCTCCATATCAGCTATATAATCCTGAAAAATCCACAAGGCATTTGTTGGACTGGCTGCCCACCTGCCTCAGAGGGCCCTGGGATGGGCCCCATTGGTCAGGCTCTGCCCCACCGCCAAGGAATTCCCTGTAGCTCCCAGCTCCTTGACCATGTAGTATTGCTGTGTGCTGGGGCATAGATGTGTCATCAGGGCCACAAGGATGATCAGGAGCCTGGAACATCTGCCCTATGAGGAGAGGCTGAGGGAGCTGGGCCTGTTCAGCCTGGAGAAGAGTAGGCTGAGAGGGGATCTAATCAGTGTATATAAGTACCTCAAGGGAGGGAGTGCAGAGGATGGTGCTGGTCTCTTTTCAGTGATGGCCACTGATAGGACTAGAGGAAATGACCGGAAACTGAAGCACCAAAAGTTCCACAGGAACTTAAGGAAAAATTTCTTAACAGTGAGGGTGACAGAGCACCGGAACAGGCTGCCCAGAGATGTTGTGGAGTCTCCTTCTCTGGAGATCTTCAAAATCCGCTTGGATGCAGTCCTGTGCCACGTGCTTTAGGTGACCCTGCGTATGCAGGGGGGTTGGACTAGATGATCTCTAGAGGTCCCTTCCAACCCTAAGCATTCTGTGATTGTATGATTCTACGATCACTTTGGGAACCTCAAACTCCAGAGTTTCCTTCAGATGTTAGGGTACTACGAGGGGTATTTCCTTCAAACACAAATTACAGTAACACATTACTGAGACCACAAGGTTATGGGCTTGAGTTAAAGGGAACATTTTCAGAGCAAGGCATATGGAAATGAGTTTTCTGATGATGAGCATCATGGAAAAGGGACCTTCTACTTGAACTGACGTTTCTAGCACTCTGTAAGTAAGCTTACATTATTTCTGTACTTCCGTTGTGAACTCTTTTTCATTCATAAAATTATCTGTTTCTATTCCAAGGGAATAGATCGGTCACATCAGATGCTGAAGCAAATGTACTGACACCTGAATTAGCTGTCAGATCTCAATAAGAAGATAACCCAGAGGAACATGACAGCAATTGATTTTAGATACCTCAGTTTTTATACTATCCATGACACCTCACATATGCAGTTTCCCATTTTACATTTTAACGTTTAACCTTAGGACCTTTATTCAAGTCTTGTGCTCTTAACTGAACAAGGTACCCTCTTTTCCCTTAAGTTTAGTGCAATACAATTTTATTTGCATGTATTTCTGTTTTGCTAGTGTTTTCTATTAATGCCTTTTCAGAAACATATACCAGAATATCTCTTGCTATACTATGCACTTTTTCTTTACTAAGATCTACGTGTATCTCTGTTTTTTTGTTGTTTTGTTTGTTTGTTTGTTTTAAATGAGTCTTTTTGAATATTTTTCAGATCATACCTGTTGCAAAACTCTTAGAAGAATGATATGTATGACATTAAAATCTTAGCACTTGTCTCATACTACTGTCTATTATTCTGTGACTGGTGTGCTGGTTCAAAAAAGTCTGCCTTATGAAAGAGGTAAATGGGGTGCATATATAACAGAAAGCTTTGATGCTCTGCACTTTCCAGCAGCACAGACTGTGATAATATTGCTACTTGATATGCATTCATAATTTTATATTATCTCTGTCAGAACATGAAATGAGACTTTGTTGGAAAAATGGCATATAATGTTTCAAATTATTATTCATCCTCAGTGAAACTCATTGCAGTTCTTGCAAATGCTGATCCTTGACTATATT
Source organism: Tinamus guttatus (assembly GCF_059628265.1). Lineage (NCBI taxonomy): Eukaryota > Metazoa > Chordata > Aves > Tinamiformes > Tinamidae > Tinamus > Tinamus guttatus. Next base: position 4,680,416 of record NW_028289023.1, read on the forward strand.
TGAAAGTTCGCTGGAGTACAAACAAAAACGAAGCATGATAATTAAAATCTTCTTCCAGTTACAATATCCCTTTCATATACTTTTCTCTAAAGCGATATTTTATATTCATAATATGTTAAAAATTAAGTAAGTGCTGAAAGCATATTCAAAAACAGTTTCAAAACGCTTTCTCTTATCACCTGTAATTGAGTCATCAATATAGCAACCAGCTATGAAACTAATTTGGCTTATTGCATTACTCATCTTCATATCTTAATTATTGACTAATACTCTTCCTATCAGTAAAAGATTCCCTTTGAAATATAATTACTGCATTGTAACACAGTGCTATGACTGTCTCCAAAATTATCTATGCCACAAATTTTATTTATAATTAAAATAATAGATTTAAGTTTGCAGCTGGTCAAGCAGGCAAGTATGTAAAGCCTAATACATTTATATGTATTAAAGGATCATCTGTAATAGACAGATGAATTAAACATCATGATATGCTTTATTCCTCCAGAAAATGAACTCCATGCTCAAATGATTAGCTTCATGATTTTTGCCACCTGCTTACCTTTCTCCATCCTCTATATATCTCTTGCTGTAGTCATGTGTTTTTGGTTAAATCCCAGTGTCACTGGGAAATTAATGTATTTCTTCACAGTATTGCTGGCATTATGTCTATCATAAGATGATGAAAATATATTAATGTGTCTATGAAGTTCACTATATAGAATACACTATTCATTTTTACGTGCTATTATCATAGGTCATAGAATATGATATTTCGGATAGAGAACTGCTTTTAATCTTGATGAAGATTTTCTCCTTTATAGAGAGTTTAAGCAGCTATAATCCAATATCCTCACATTTTCAATGAGCTTTAGTAGTTACTGCTAAGTAGTTAGAATACTCTATTCCCTCCTGAAAAATGTTTTTGAGTGGCTGATGTGCCATTCCCTGCAATGGACTCTCAGAAACAACAACCGTGGCTGGCAGACCAGTTTCTTTTCTATCAGTGGGGTAACTATGCACAAAGGTTAGATAACTCACACTGTGGTCCATTTGACTCTTCTAGAGAAATGGGTCAGTTTAACTAGGTTCAACCAGCTTATTTTGTCCGTCAATACTTCTCTTCATTCACTCCTTGCTGTATTATTTGTATTATTCTGACTTAAACAAGTTATTGGGAAAATTCAGAGTTTACACCCCAAAAAGCAATCCAAGTTTAACAAGAGGCAGACAGAGCCTGTAGCTAGACCTGAGATAGTTATAAAATGCAGAGATAAGTCAAGAAGGCCTTAAGATGGACTAGAATAAGATATAGTCAGTGATTACAAACAGAATCTATGATTCATCTGCATGTAAACACTCCATGAGGCTTAAATCCTTTTTGTATGTGCACGTGTTTTGGTTAGACAATTTTTCATGTAATACTGGGTGATCTGATTTTTATAACATCGACTCAAAAGAAAAAAAAAAAAAACCAAAAAACCTACTGTCTTCTGCCTTCAGCAGGGAGCAAACAATGCTTTATAGCTGTCTTAGCCTATATTAGCCAGGTGAAGAATACTGAATTCCTGGCAGTGGGGTTGCTCTGTGCTATTTCTTATAGGTACAGTATATTGCAGAGATCCATCTGGAGGAAAGCTAAGAGTTCATATCTGTCTTTGGAAGTGGATATTTGGAATTCAATAGAAGGAGCTGCTAAAGTGGCAGATAGTTTTCATGCGTGAAAAAGTAGGGTACATGAAAGAGTGTGGTTACGATAAGAGAACTCCACTTTGGGTAAGCACATCCCCAGCTCACGCCGTTCTGCAGAGCTCAACTTCAGCACAGTGAGAAGAGGTGAATGAACAAATCATTAAATTTCCCCAGGAACTCCAACCCATACCAGCTTTGATCTTGACAAGCAATTACTAAAGAACCCTTACACACAATTGCACTGTGTGATTTAAAAGCTGTAAAATGTTTATTATAGAGTGGCATATATTGATATCCACCCGGGGAGCCAACTGACAGACTGTGTTTGTGGTGCTTTGATAAGCAGAGGTTTTTTTGTTCACCTATGACAGCAAAGACAATATCTGAGTCAAATAAATCACATGGGTCACCTCAGCAGCTGCCTTTACCAGGTCCTCTCAGGTAACAAGAAAAAACTGTGTAAATTCCATGTAGCTGATTGATAGAATAAGTTCTAAAATGATGGCTTACTTTGTCTTCTAGAATTATTTTTCATGTTTTATGAATTTTGTAAGTATAAAATATACTTTAAGTATTTAATATTTTCAGTATTTATTAGTGGTACTTCACATAACCGAAATGTACTGCAACTTTTTTTTCATGTTGCATGCCTAAAATTGAAATAAACTGTAAAAAATTAATCCTATCAAATATTCACCCTTTTATCAAATAGCACTTTTGGGTCCTATAAATTAAAAAATGTACTTTCTGTGAAATAGTCATTTTCTTTCTTTAAACAGGAAACTGCTTTGAGATTGGTTTCTACAAAATTTACAGTTGTAATTTTGCTATTAAAAACAGTTACAATGATAAACATTCAACAAGCAATATTAAGTCACTTGATTGAAAATATTAGATGCTTTCTAATGATATAGGCATTTCTACTGTGAATTATAATATTTAAAGTACACGTGTAATCGATCATATACTTGTTGAATAGCATATTCACAGCTATTTTCCCTTGTTGTTGCTGACGGGAATCTTCTCGGAGATGATTAATGTGTTCTAGGGTACTGTTCTAAAGCCACAAGATTTGCAGCTGCACACTTGCCAAAAGAGTGAAAGGACTTCTGCTCTGTAGTGCATGTAATCAAGCATCCAGCTGTTGAAAATGGTATAAAATAATGAAACATAATTGGAGAACTTTTAAGCAGGATTTCTGCTCTATCACATAGCAGCTGGTGCGTGTGGAAAAGCCTAGCAAACAAAAAATGTCGTTGCTTCTCCCAGACTCAGGTTAACAAGCAATTGATATATGCATACCCCTAAGAAAAAGACAAGAAAACACAGTGTCTGAAGTAAATGTATGTGGGGAAATGATCATCACAACTATTGACTGTGAATAAATAACCAGAAGCACCGACAGACAATGGAAAAAGTAATTTCCCATGACATTACCTGCTGAGTAATAAGTGACCAATAGCAACCATTTTAGAGGATAATGGAACATTTATTTAGATGCACATTGAGTAACGGCAAATGAGTGCAATGGATAAAGTACAGGTCCAGATTGTTTTCTTTTAAAAAAATATTTTTGCAGTAGGCAACACCAGCATGGAGATATGCTGATTTACACCAGCAGAGGTGTATCTCCAATAAAGTCACTAACCCAAGGTTCATATTCACTTGGTGAGAGTCTAACTTGAAGAAGAAAGCTATAATCTAAAGAGCAATTTTCAGTCATAAATGTAGTGCTGTAAATGCCAAAATACGACATGGATATAGCTACCCCACTAGTCTATGAGTCTCTGTGTACCCAAGACAGTGACAGCATATGGAAAACTGGCATCTTTCAACCTTTCACTTGGGCTGCATACAAAATAATATATGCTCTCAGTAGGCCAAAGCATGGAGTAGATGGCCTGTGTCAATGAATCTTTCAGGTAATGACATATAGGTGTTATATTACACCTATATAGTCACTTGTTCTTAACATAGCTGCAGTCCATATTTAAGTTATTTATGTTTTTTCCCACATTACTTTAGCTAGAAAGCTGCCCCAGCACTGCACATTTACAAAGACTGGATGGGAACCTTTCATCTAACTGTATTTATTCATGGCCTCTATATTTAAGTATTGTACCATTGGTGAATGATTCTGTATGACCTCAAAACAAACAAAAACGCTGCCTGAGTCCATACAATTTTGCTTAATGGTTATTGTTGGTTCTAATGACTTCAGAAAGAATTCTGAACTAAATGGTCACATTTAGAGAGCACAAGCATGCTGGAGACCATCTTCACAGATGAAATCTAGCAGGGAATATAGCTTTTTGTATATCTCAATCTAATGTGATTACATGTTGCTTTTACCTATATTTTCCATTCAGCCAGCTCTCGATAGCCTCACCCAGTAAAGCCCACTGAGGGAGGTGAGCAACAACACCTTTCTTCATAAAACAAGATTTGTAGCGCTGCTGTTGCATTTCGTGAAAGCCAAAATTTAGGGTTGGAGGATACCTAATCTTTCAGAGCGCTTTGAAGCTCTGTTTAATGGTCATTGTATTGCAGCCTGACAGATTACTAACAGAGAACCCGTCAGTTTTATAAATTTTTCACCATCTCTAATTCCTGATACCTATGTTAATAAGAATTCAATTTTTATGTTATTAACATTTCTGCCTACTAGCCCTTTTCAAATGTTCTTCGAAATCTCTCAAAAGCAGTTTAAGAGTTTTAGAAGTTGTACTCTGCAAGGCAAAATCTTTAGTGGAAGATTGCATTTGCTTTTCACATATTCTCCTGACTTTCTTAACCCAAATCTTTCGTGAAAAGCAAGAGAATAAGTATATTAAACATAATGATGCACTCTTGTGCATTTCCAAAATAACTCTAATTTCTTATACTGTATTGCTGCTTCCTATCATAGCAAGAGTGAATGAATGCAACACATTGTTGAACCTAAAATATCCCTGGCAGTAATGCCCAAATGATCATAGTTAAGGCAACATTTCATACAGTATAACTGTTTCATAGCTACATGTTGCACATCCGAAGTGACCAAAGTCTTAAAAAAGGGATACAAGTTGGCATTTCTGTCATTCTTGGAAGGATATTATAACATTAACTTTAGTTAACTTTCAAGCTCGTAACTTTGTTATTATGAGCTTAATACAAAACCTTTGTCAGGAAGGATTTATATGTGTAACTAGCCAGCTCATTGATGCTAACATAGCATATACAAATAGAATAAATCCCTAAGTAGCCTAAAATATGGCAGCTAAAAAAAAAAAAAAAAAAATTGTAAGGCATCTGATTTTATCTCTGCATTTTCCCATTATTTTTCAAATATTTTTTTCTTTGTAAGAAATTAACCTGAACCCCTTTTTTCTTCTTTTTTCCTTTTTTTATTTTAGATACAAAATTTCTTTTTAATACAGATGTCTTATTAAAGATACAATTTATACGTATAGGGAGAGATCTATTTATAGAAATAACTAAAGTATGACTGCAATGTTTCTGATTTTGATCATTGCTAATAGTAATTCTTGCATAGTAGTGAATTATTCAATCTTGTTAGCAATAGCAGAGGCTCAGTCAGCTTGTGTGGTGAGAAACAAGATTTTGTACAAAGTGAAACCAACTGCTGTGAGTAGAGCCAAAGGTGAGGACTTTCAGAGTGGAATTCCTTTCAACTGCCTTTCCCATATGTCATTCAGACATTCTAACTTCCCTTCCAGTAGTGATATCTTTAAAAGAGTATGAGTACTGTATGATTTAATTAAGGAAGTTCATTGAATAAATCATCATGTCCCACAGACATTTCATTTGACAAAATTTCCATCTCTCAAAAATAGGATTTAAAAACAGAAAAGGTGTGATTTTCATCTCACATACTCACTCTCATTTACTTGAGAACATAACAGAATTACCACTTTGCTTGAGAAATCTTGATGCATTGTGGTCTAAACTTATGCTTAAAAGTGATGATGGAAGTCCTGCCTGATGGGAAGAAGAGGTACTATGTGCAACAGAGCCACTGACTGTTCTAATGAGCCAAGGCAAGAAAGGGCCCCACTACACAATTTGACAAATCATCTTCTAGCCAGTAGAATAAATGTTTTTCTTGATCTCATGTTGAGAGTGTCATTTTTGCCATTATTATTTTTTTGACAGCTACATTTTGGTGATGCCACTTTGTCAAATCACAGAAATCATCAGTGTATGCTCATGCAAGCATTATAGAACTAATTACACTTCAGTCCTCTCTGAGCATCCTTCCTTGGGCATAATGCTTCACACCGTAAACTATCATTGCATAAGTGAGAAAATGCCCTGCTCTTTCATTGGGCTTCATATCTCAGTGCCTTCTGCTTTGGCAATGCTTAACCAGTGCTTCTGGCTCGACTTAGAAATGTTTCCCTTCAGGAGACTTGGCCTATCACCAGTTATGAATACATGGAGAGCCTTCTTGAATGAAAAAAAATATATATTAATTTTAGTAGTGGCAAGAAAAATCATTGTGGGATTAAAAGGATTTTAAAACATTGCTTTAATCAGAATACCAGACTTAACCATAATATCAATGCAGACAGACCTTGTTTTTCTACATCCTCACCTATGCTTCCATGTGCAAGTTTGGACAGCTTCTTAGCAGCCTTTTGGCCTTTTCAGTCTCTACTTAACTGTTTCCTCACAGTGGTAAATAAGCTTGGAAATTTGTATGTGGTGATAGGATCTTCTGTGAAAATTACATGGCCATCACATTTTAAACATCCTGATTTTTTTATCAGAAACCTGCTTCTTTTGTTCATATTTTTTCTTTCTTCTTCTAGCCTTTTATTACTGTACATAAATAATGCATTCATACAAGAAATATTCAAGTAATCCTATCATATAGGGTATTAATCTGTTTTTACAAATTAACTCCACATTTACCATGGTGCTTGAATTTAAGCATGAATCTAAAAATATTGTAATGAAGTATCCAGTGTACGTGAGAGCTAATTCTCTTCATTCTTCTGTCATCTCTTGGGAAAGACATTTATTTTGTCTTTCTTATCTAGACACTTGGATGGGATGAAACACTCTGCAACCTCCTGTCACTTTACATCAAGTGTATGGTAAGCTTAGACCCTTAAACTAGGTACGTAACTTCTAAGTGTCTAAAATTTGGCTTTAATGAATTTTAACGCACTTCATATTTTCATTGAAGCCTATGTTTGAACTTTCCTGAATATTTTATTCTTTCTCCTGGTGTTTCTCTTTACCTTGACCTGGCCTAAAATCCTACATGACAGTTTATGGTTTCCCTTTGCACATGGGGTACATAACACAAACTGCTTCAGCTAATGCACCATCTAAAATTTGAAATGTTAGATATGGTCTTGTTTGATTCATTTTGACAAGTCATTTGATCTTTCTTTCTGCTGTGCTGGCAAAAGGATTTTTTTTTCCAAAATTATCATTCCTTAATTTAAAACAATATAGTGTGATGTTTTCTGATCAGTATGGACATGTATCAAAAATTGTTGTTGACTAATGGTATTATATGCTACTGGTTGTGTGTTGAAAAAAACTGTACTTTGTTACATATGGTATTATGTCCCTTTCTTGTCACCAGTCTTGAATTCTATCCATCACATATCAAAAGTCAGTAACCACATGGATTGTTGCACCTGAGGTGGAAATTATATTCTTTCATTCTTGCCTAGGGTAAGAAGAGACCTGACTGCCATAGCTTCACAGTTCTGTCCTCAACACCAAACCATCTTAAAAGAATGATTCAGCAAAATAAAGGAAGAGCATAGAAGTGAATTATTTTTGATTTGTATTTGAAAATGTTTACTCCGTGAACACAAATTTCGTGCTCGGTGATCTGTGTGCATACTTTTTCCTTTTTCTTCTTTTGCTGTGGTTACACACCCACAGACTCATGTGTTTGTGTATTCATGAAATAAGGAGACCATGAGAGCGTCTGATACATCTATATAACTGATTATAGGTACAGCCACAGAATGTATTATTTTCTTTTCTGCTTGCCACTACATATAAAATACCATCCATTGCGTGAATGGAAATAATGCTACGTTCATTGCATTGCCTTTCTCAAAATCTAGCCGACAGTAACAATAAAACTTCAACTGATTCAGGGGCCACAGTATACAACCTATGTTTTTACAACTTAAACAACATTATTTGTGAATTTAAATTAAAAAAGACTAGTTTTCCTTCAGATATGCAGAAACATCCATGCTTCCCAAAGCAGTATTAATGCCATATACTATCATATATTAATGCCATATATGCATATTAAATAATGTGCAACTAATTCTAATTCAACTAATGTGCAACTTGTCATGGTGGATGATAAGTTGACCATGAGGCAGCAGTGTGCCCTCGTGGCCAAAAAGGCCAATGGGATCCTGGGCTGCATTAAGAAGAGCGTCTCCAGCAGGTCGAGGGAGGTGATCCTGCCCCTCTACTCAGCCCTGGTGAGGCCGCATCTGGAGTACTGTGTCCAGTTCTGGGCTCCACAGTACAAGAGGGATGTGGAGCTGCTGGAGAGAGTCCAGCGCAGGGCTACAAGGATGATCAGGGGCCTGGAACATCTGCCCTATGAGGAGAGGCTGAGGGAGCTGGGCCTGTTCAGCCTGGAGAAGAGAAGGCTGAGAGGGGATCTAATCAGTGTATATAAATACCTCAAGGGAGGGAGTGCAGAGGACGGTCATGGTATCTTTTCAGTGGTGGCCACTGATAGGACTAGAGGAAATGGCCGGAAACTGAAACATCAAAAATTCCATAGGAACTTAAGGAAAAATTTCTTAACAGTGAGGGTGACAGAGCACTGGAACAGGCTGCCCAGAGAGGTTGTGGAGTCTCCTTCTCTGGAGATCTTCAAAACCCGCTTGGATGCAGTCCTGTGCCACGTGCTTTAGGTGTCCCTGCGTGTGCAGGGGGGTTGGACCAGATGATCTCTAGAGGTCCCTTCCAACCCTAAGCATTCTATGATTCTATGATTCTAATTCACTTTGTTGTTGTTTATTTTTGTTTCTCATCTATACTTGTATAAGACTGCGGAGAATTATGGGTGAAAAAATTCACAAATTCAAAGATTCTTGTGAACAGGCATAAAATCTTTGTCTGACAGATTACTTACCTCAGCTTGTTGTTGCACTTTGCCGTGATTTTAGCAACATAAAATAGATAAATAAATAGATAGATAAATAAATAAAGCAGTGACTAAAATTCCATAGTAAATTTTACTTTCAAGTGAAGTGATTTACTAATGGAAAACACTGCTGATACTGCTGATATGCTGCAGTGAAATTTGGCTGCAAATGAAGAGGTGTCTTACAGTGGATCATTTATTCTCAGTAGTATCACTTAATAATAATAATAATAATAAAGACACATATACACACATACACAAAACCCACAGACAACAGATGAGTGTTTTGTCTTTGAACTGCCACTGAACCGATCCGGAACTTGAAGTAGTTCATTCGGCATGGACCAATAAGGATGCAAATATACAAAGCTGGGGTTGGGGGAAAAGAAAGCCAAAACAATTGAAATTAAATCTTCACTGGTTTTTGCAGGTAATTTAGAGATTTTTTTGAAGACTCTGTAACTGGACTTGTCTGTTAGTCAGACTACATGGAAGAAAGCCGAATCCTCTACAAGTACAAAATATTCTCAAAGCTGAATCTTTTAAAATGATAGCAAAGCTGAAATAACGTGGGTAACATTTTAATGCCTTCCTCTATATTAGCATTATCTAAAGTACTTTTTCTTTGGAAGGAAATTCTTGGGAACAGAAAGCATGTTCAAAAGAAAGAGATGGTTTTTCAGCCTATTTATCACTTCAGGTGCAGTATATCAATACAGAGGCATAAAAAGTGCAGCCACTAAAGAAATGATTTATTGATATTTTAGGCTTGTTAAAACAAGTTAATGTCAATGCAATTAAGTCCTGGATCAAATCACTTCACTGTGAAGCAAAAGCTGACAGAATAACTTTAAATCCACATGCCAAGCAAAGTGAAAGCATCAATGAGTGTTCTACCTGAGGGGAGAACCAGCTAGCTATATGAGGCTGCGTTGATGGGTTTATTTTGGAAGAAAATTGTACAAGACTGAGTAGAAAACTGATAGTCAGAGCTCTAATGTCAGAGCTGCATAGAGAAAAGGAAGACATGATAACAAGATAGCATGAAGAAATTAGTGCATAAAGCTGCATGTAGTAGTACTGCAAGGTCAGCAAGTGGCCAGGCTAGAGGAGGTCAACTCTACTCACAAAATATTAGATGCTAATTACATTGATTGGATGAAATTATGCCAGGAAAGTGAATAAATTCTTCATAATTTACTCAATTATGTAATACCATTATAAATTAGCAAAGAAGTTTGTTAAGATGTTCAGACTGCTTCTTAAAGTGAAAGTTAAAGTCTGTGTAGACCAAAGGAGGTCAAAAATAACAGCAAGAAAATTTAGAACTGTGGAAATATGGTATAAATGAAAGGCAGATAATCAAATAAATTACACATTTAGCCATTTAAATAAATAGCTATTTAAATAAATTTACATCTGTAAAACATACAGTTGCTGCAGGCTCCCACCTCGAGTGTGTTTCCCCTATGCCACACCTGTAGGCTCAGAGCTGTCCCCCTCAGTCTCTACCAGGCTTCTAAAGCAATCTAACCATAATGGCAAACATGCAGATAAACCAGAAAATCTCTGTCACTGTTGGCTTCTTGAGCAGGATACAGCTGAACCCTGTGGTCAATTCCTGAAATATTAATCCCAGGGGATGTCACACTGCTATTCTGTGCTGAATGTCACTAGTAAGAACAAAGAAATGATTAATGGGTATTGGCTATTTTTCCTGGTATTTTGATTTGTTGGCTTGCATTTTAACATGGCTATTGCTGATCAGTCCTGCTGCCAGCTCTGTTGTGCAAAAAGCCATAGGGTGCTTAGCACAAAAAATGATAAGTGCACAGTCGGTGTGATGGACATGTATGAACCCTGATTTCATATACGGTTAAGAAGTACATGATGCAAGTTACACGTGAAGCTGAATGGAACTAACAACAGGAATGCCATCTGCTTTCCAGAAGAAAGTAGAACATCTTAAGGATGGCTTTAATTTGTGTTCAATTTTGACATACACCAAGAGCCATTATAAAATCCTAGAATAAGCCGTATAGAAGAATGCTTCTGCCGCTTCCCATATGCTATGGCTTAAAATGAGGAAAAGTCTTATTGGGGTAGCTGTTTAGCAAATAATCTTGCATTACTACAGCACAGATGTAGAAAATTCCAGTGTAGGATATTACAGGGGGAAATCGAGATAACTTCTCTTTCAGGATGTAGTTTGCACATTGCTAGTTTAAGAGCAATGGTGAGGTAACATATTTGGAAATAGGCACAAGAAAAAGGGTGTCTTTTATGTCTTTGTAGAAGTATATATTGGCTACTCCAATGGCCCTTGGATATGCAGCTTTTATACCACATGCCCTAACATGCTATAAACACACTGAAAAACAGTTAAGCTGGCAGCAGTCCAATAAGGCAAAAATTGCTGTAAGTGCAAGAACTTTTCAAAGCCGTGAGGTTCTTGCATTTTATTCTGTTACATAGAACAGATAATGGAGACTCAGACTATTACCATGACTAAAACACTTTTAGAAAATACTGAGAACTATTACGTTTGTAACAGATTCCTAACCACCATGACTTAACACCTTCTTTTCTATTTGATACCTATGGATGACAATCTTTTGAGTCAATGTTTCTTTTAGTAATTTAAACTATATACCGTTACGCTATATTTCTTCACCTACTTGGTGAAAAATACTCTGTGTGAACACATTTAAAGAGTGAAGATTTGTAGGACTGAACCATGAGTGAAAAATCTCCCTTAGCATGCAGCTCTTTGTTAAGAAATGTGTTTTTCAGAATAAGGCTGATGTTCTACCATGGAGTGAATAGAACAAAGGTGAGTACTGAAACTGAGCAGATTCATTAACAGCCTTTTGGGAACAGGAGGGGAAGAGGTGAGGGGAACAGGTACATTTTGGGCTACAGTGCTGTATGGCTGTCTCCTGTCTTACCCATCATGAGCAAAATGGACCTATTCAGCCTTCCAGCTGGTATTTTCTGAAATGTCACTTCCAGCAACTTATTAGAAGACTTTCAGCATGTTATTTTCTTTGTTTTTACTGTCATCTTGAAGCACATCATCAAATTTGTGGGTGTAGCCTGGAAAGTGTACACCATATGTGTCAACAGACAACAGCAAGACTTGCTTTTTTACTAAATATATGAGAAAAGAGTTATCTGTGATCTGATATCCTACTTGTATTTGTTAATAATCAAAGGCTCAGAAAGGAAGCTTTTTAGCCCATGTTGCTTTTATTTGTACTTGACACATGCCTCAAAATACTCAAGGTATTATCTTTTTTTAGAAAATAATCCTTTTAATTTGTAGAGATAATTCATTTATTTGGGCTACAACAAACCTACCGTTTGCAAGCTATTCTTTTTTATATCCAGTGTATAATTGCAAGATGATAGAGAAAACTGTGTGGGCAATTCTGTTTCCCTCTCATGCATGAATGAAAACTTGGTGTCTTCATCCGAGCTTCTAGTCTCAATACAGGAAGGAGCAGTATCATTTTGTGTTAATGCAGGTGACAAGGATAACAGCAGGCTACAAGCAGCACAGTCCCATCTACACTCTACACTAGCCTGCCTGGATGGACCGTGGCTGATCCTTACTCAGTCAAAACTCTGCTCTGGATCTGTATGCTGTCTGGCTCTTCTGTGCACCAGCATGCAAGCAACTGGACCAGTGTGAAAATGTTGCAGTTTGAAAGCCGTAGTGGTAGTGGTGGGGGCGGGGGGGGGGGGGGGAAGGAGATATCAAATCAGTATCGGATTCACAAACAGTGCGTGGACTGTAGGTCCGATCGCCTTCCCAGGAGCGAATTGAGTTCCCAAATAGTGTGATCAGCTATAAGCTCGACTCTGGCAGTATCGGATTCATAAACGGTCCGTGGACCGCCTCCCCCCAAAGAAGTAGCCGAGTTCACAAACAGTATGATTTATTCAAATGCAACATTTACAAAGCAGGTTTCGGATGTCAGTACAGGAAACTCTCTACTAGAGTGTGGGGTTTTAGCTAGCTCTGATGTACAAATGTGCAATCATCACTCACCCCAGAAGGTGGGAGAGGGCTCTCAGTCTTGAGTCTCCTCAGACAGTATCCTGACGCAAGGGGAGGAAAGGGGGATCAGCGCATCAACTGATCCAGAATTTATGATGGATTTTTCCCCCTCACTTCTTAGTCTCTTCAGGCAGCGTCCCAGCGTGAGGGGAGGGAAGGGGGATCAGCCTGTCGACTGACCCAGGAGTTACGATGGTTTCTTCCCCCCTCACTCCTTAGTCTCCTCAGGCAGCGTCCTGACCTGAGGGGAGGGAAGGGGGCTCAGCCTGTCGACTGACCCAAGAGTTACGATGGATTCTTCCCCCCAGACTTTTCATCCTTAGTTCACCTTTTATACTTTTCTTTACATTCAGGTGGAGCTTGAGTGACTAGAGTCATACTTAATATAGTTATTGATTGGTGAAAAAGTTTCTCGCTTTCATTTAAAGGTACAGTCAATCGAAAATCTAGAGCGCATGCTCAGTGAGGGGTGGTCGTACCTCGGAGGCAGGTAACTTTTGGGATGTAGGTGTGGTTTTCACATTATAATGAGCAAAGTTCAAGCAAAGTTCATCATTTGCTACCTTTGCTGGCTCAGCACCGGACTTGTTATCGTATATCTCCCATTAGACAGCCACTGTGCGGCTTATCAGCAGCCCAGCACAGCGAGTGCAGCAGAGTTTGGCCGCGGTGTCTTCACTCTGCTCCATCCTCCGTTACTCCCCTTTGCAGCTGCGAGGAGGGCAGGTTGTGCTGCCCAGGGAACCATGGAGGAGCAGAGTCCGTGCGCACCAGCCATCCTGGAAGTGGCAACTGTGTAGCACCCCAAGCAGGCCTCTGTAATGCCAAAACTTCTATTAGGCCCTAGTTTTCCGCTCAGTTCCTGCTTTCAAACAATTCTTCCACAACCAGTAAGGCAAAAGCTAACTGAAGATGCCTCTTCTACTGATAAGGAAACTCATTAATTGTAAAACATCATTTAAAATGATATTTAAATGATATTTACATGGATTTTCTAAAATATTTTAGTGATATTTAAACTTAAAATACTGTTTTTGGAATACAGGGTCCCAAAAAATACATAATGAAACAGAAATATATGAACGAGATGTAATTAGAATTTTGTTTACCTGAATTAGCTTGATGTGCTCTCTTCAGTGTTGAAATACATTATCTTTCAAAGATCTTGAGGAAATATATGCTACATTTCGGGTTATCTTAAATGGCCACTGGATGCTACTGTTACTCTTTCAAAATGGAGCTTTTAGCATATGTTTTCTGGCCATAAATCAACCGGTTATGAGACAGTGAGTTTACGCATCTGACTCATCTGTAGTCGCTTCCACTTGTTCTCACTTTTCATATGACATGTTATCAATACCTCCATCAGTAATAAGTACCCACTTTTGTTTGTGTGTTGTTTCTGTTTGTGTTATCCTTGCTTACTTCAGCAACTGCTTTCTGTATGTGTTTTTCTTTGTTTTGTCTAGGAAAACGCCTGGTTTTTGAAGTGGCTGAGAATGTACTAAAGACCTGCTGCTGCTGCAGTTGTCAAATATCTACTCTATTCTGTGTATCATCAATATATAATTTTATCAGGACAGAAGTAAATTGCCTGAAATTTATTGTCAGGAAAATCTTTTATCTATTACCTTCAATCTTATTATATCAATTCTTACTTAATGTTGTCAAATAATTTTAACTGGGTAATTTTCCTTGTTCCTACAAGCAAAGAAAGTTGGTCACACCAATGTATTAATGAGAAAAACATTTATGGAAGAATCCATTGCTTTTTATTTAAAAAGTTTACCAATCCCTGGACTTTGCTAAAAAGGTGTTTCCTGTTAAGTGTTTCCTAATTTTTTGTATTAACTCTATGGATTAAACACTGCAAGAACTACAAGAGAAATGGCTATATTTGCATTAAAATGACATAGTACTGACGTTAAGAAAGGTTATAATGTTCACTTCTTGCCAAGTGTTTGCAGTCTTTTGTTATAAAGATCTGTTTGTTTGTTTTTTCCCTTTCAAAAAGAAACTTGAAACTTTCAACAGCCAGTTGAGAGAGAAAGCATGGCTGATGTCATGTCAGGAACGGAACTTTTACCAACTTATTAAAAATGTGGCTAATCTGAACCTTGGGAAATTGAACCTAATACATACTCACAAAGGGTAGGTCAGATTTGTGTTAGATTTTAATATTTTTCCTTGAAGTTCCACTTGCTTTGAGTTCCACCCATGTTCCATCTCAGGCCTACTGGAATGGTATTTTTTGGTTCAATCATAATTTAAAAAGTAATAAATTAGAATGTCAGATAAAATTAAGTATGTTAAACTAACACCATCTCTCCTCCAGAACAATGCAAATGAACTTTCCAAGTATTTATGACAGTTCTACAAACACTTTTTTTCTGACTAGGATAAATGCTGATGTTTTTTATTTAGGAGCTAGGCAGTCCCAGCACGGAGCTACCTCTTCATTCTCAACTCTGTTAGAGCTCTGGTGAGTGATTAACTTTTGTGATTGACTTTTGTGATTAACTTCTGTTATTTGATGCTGAGTTCAGGGTCTCCTCTGAGGAGGAGCTCTTGCTTCTCTCCTGAGGGCAGGTTTTCCAAGGGCCAGCATTACAACATAAAAGGATCCTGGCACACTTTTGCTTGCTCTAAAATGCATTATCTATCTCTCAGTTCAGACACAACCGATAAGTCCTTAATTTGTTTGGGAACAGATAGTAACAAGAGTAAATTCTGTGCTGATTATCAACTCATTAAATTTTGCTGATAATAGTGGGGCTGTCTGATATGCAGCACTGCAAAAATTAATCCACTTAATCTGAGTGACTGCCTGGTATAGTTTTTGTAATGTGTCAAGGTAAGAGAAACAAACAAACAAAATTTATTGGATTCCTGAATGTTGCTTTATTCTATGTCTACAACCCAGACAGAACTGTGTTTGTTTTGGATAGTACGAAAACATTTAACGGTGTTGGTTTGCTGCCTAAAATCTCATAGAAAGTTGCACCGATTTGAACATGGTTAAATCTTCAATGGAACGGAGCAATACAATCTAGACTAAGTCTTAAAAATAAAGTTAAAAGTTTGTCTATTGAGACCTAGTTGTCCAAAACACTTTTATTATCATAACCTGACTTTAGGAGAAAGATTTTTCTTTGTGACCAGATAACACAAACAAAGTATATAAATCATTTGTTGTTTATGTTGATTTCTGCATTTGTTTGCACCTAGAGAAAGAAAATTTTTGTTCTTTCACACTTCTCCAAGAAATTATCCATCCTGTTATTCCATCCTGCAGCTGCTGTTTACTCATATTCATCTAATTTATATCTATTTTTATTTATATTATATTTGTATTTCATAATATTATATGTGAGTATATAAAATATTTATATTTTAAATAACTTTTATTGACTTTGTACAGATTACTTCTTCTCTTTCTGGTCTTCCTGCTTTTTTGTTAAATGAAAGGATCTACAATGTATCCCATTTCCAAGGAATATTAGGAGGAAAAGGAAAAAAAAAAAAAAGAGAACAGGCAAATCTAGGAAAAAAATAGAAAGGAAAATCCTCAAGGACCCACAGCATTGACTACAGCATAGCTATAAGAAGATCTGAGTCTTCACAGTTCTCTACCCAGAAAACTGGGTATTGCTTGGAAAAACTGTGCCAACTACCAGGATTGAAAATTATGCTATACAGATTGGGGGCAGTCAGCTTTGCTGCTTCATTTGTAGTTCATAGGTAGGAGGGAGTTCTTCTGTTACACAACCTGTTGGTATATATGCACAGTGAGCACCTAGGAACAGTACCTGTATCAGCAATGACTAGAAATCTTAGGTATCTCTTAATGATGGTACTGCATTAAAAAAAAATTGTCAATCTGAATAAACAGAAAAATATATGTGTGACTAGCAGCATAAAAATCTTTGCCTTTTTGCCTATCCTTAATAGGGATATTTATCATCATATATTTTACTCAAAATGTGGATTTGAATATGGCAGTGTTACCACACATTAATATTATAAATGTCCTTCCAGGAATACAGCATGGATACTTATTGACTTAATAGTTTGGAATATGAAATATTAAGAGAAAAATATGTCAATAGGCAATTATGCATAGATATTTGCATGATTAAGCCTATAACTGAGAGTCATCTTAGATCTGAACCTGTATTATTTTGTGCAATTGTGTTAACCTAAAATGAAAGGAGCGATCTCTGACTTTCATATTTAGTGCATAATAATAGAGACAAACAATTCTATAGTACTTCTGCTAAGCTGTCAGTTAATGATCATTTTTTTTCAGAATATGAGTCCATTGGTTATTTCCTTTAGGAAATTGCTATGACTCTCCTGTAACACTGCTTGCTGGTGTGTTACAGTTAAGACCATGGGAGAGCACACCATGGCTCTTTGAGGCATGGTCTGTAACCTTCTGTTACATAACGTGGAATCACATTTGCTTCATCATGCTTTCATGGCATTGGTGGCTCATGGACATTCTATGACTGATTAATAGAGCCAGCTGCTTTTCCTTCTTTACTCTTTCCAACTGAGAAACTCCTGTATTACGGAAGAATTTCTCATTATTAGTCCTTGCATGCATGACCTTTACTTTCTGCAGTTAACTTTCATCCATATTTCTATTCCTCAATTCCTTAATGTCATGGAATCCTTCCAGTATAAGAATATGATCTTTTCCATGCTCATAGTGCTGCCAACTTTGCGTCAGCAAGCAAAATTCCCTTGCATTTTTCTTTTCAAGGTTATTAATGAAAATATTAAAAAGATGTTGACTATTGCTGGACTAACTTTACTGGGAGCTCCATCTCCTTTTACAGATAATTTTTATTTTATATTTAAATTTCTCTTTTATATAATTTTCTATATTTGGGATTTGCAATGTGTCCTGACTTGAAAACTGATCAGTCCGCATATTTTTCCCTGAGTCCTATGAGAAACCTTTTCACCCTCAGCTTTACAGTGCATATGCTTTCTCCTAAAGGATTCCATACTTGCTTTCCTCTGGGACAGTTCTGGTAATAGGCTTTTTAATCCTTAACATGCAATCCCCCCCAAAAAAAGCTGACGTCTTAAAGCTCCGTTTTGAATTATTTTACCTCTGTGCTGGCTATTCTGTCTTCTCTTCTTTACTTATCCTTAAGCACTGTCTCATAGCTATCTGCACTGTTCTTTGTGAGTTGAGTGGATTTGTTCTTCTCCTGCCATCCTATCTGCTCTTTTGGACATTTCTTCTCATTGTTGCCCAGTGCACCATAGCTTTCCTAAATTTGGCTTTGGTTGTTCAATAAATGCAGATGTGATTTTTTTTAATGCTGTCTTTTCTTTTCCATTTACCTTGACATTCCTGCCTGAATTTTGTTCTGTTTTTTTTTTTTTTTTTTTTTTTTTTTTTTAATCCATGCCCAGTATCCATCTTTTTTCTCTTCCATGAGCTTTCCCAGGAAATCTTCACACTAAGCTAATTTCTATCACTCACTTGCTAAGAGATAGTGTGTTTTCCATAGCTTTTTCTTTCTTCACTTTTTAAGACCTCTCAATAACACTCTCCTTTTACCTTTAAGAGTGGATCATCTGAATTTACCTTAAATTAAGGCAAAGTTTTCTGTCGTGTGCCAATCAATCACACTTGTCACTGATCTCTAAATTATAGATTATAGTCAATACTTTACATCTGGTAGTTTACAATCTATATAATGAGAAAAAAAAGAAAAAAAAAACAGAAGAACAGAAGATTGAATTAAACAAAAAAGGAAATAGTTATTTTTTCAAGTAACTTGCTTGACTTTTCTGGGTGAGTTTTAGTTGGTGATAACATGAGGGTAATCCATGGAAGGAGCTCTGAGAAAATATTTGCTGTTCCTTCTTAGTGGTAGGGCAATCTGCACTCAATCAAAAACATCCACATACCCATATTTGTCTTGTATTTACTAGCAGAGTTAACCTAGAAAATACTATTTTTTTCATATCTGTCACATGCAATTTGACACCTGGAGGTAAATGTAGTAAAAATCAATCATTAGAGACAAGGTGAAGGGTCTACTCTGATTCTATAATACATTTCATTATGCATTCATGCATCAACAGATTTTGCAAAAGAAAAAAGCAAAATACTCTCCTCCTTTTAACTAAATTGTCTAAAGAGTTTCTTTTGTACATTTTCCTATGGAAAATTTATCTTGGGGCCTGAATCTGACAACTGCACTTCTTCAGTTAGGAATTTAAGTGTGAAAACAGGAGTCAGAGATAGCAAAAAATGGTTCCTCCTTTTGGGTTGATATTTAGGATATTCCATAAAATAGCGCTTAAGTCTATTAAATTCTCCAAAGCTGCATTGGATTTGTAAAGCTTTGACTAAAAGGTACTGAACCTTGAACTGAAATCATATCTGAATGGTTTGGATTTCTAAAGAAATTCTAATCTTTTCTAATCTTTAACCTTTATTTATAGCAAGTTCAAAAGAATCCTGTTCCCCCAAAATGTCTTCCAAATCTGTTTTGCTGCTCTTAGTGAAAAAGAGAATATTTTTCTTTTCTAGCCTAACCTACAAAATTGGTTGCTTGCCCTGTCAAGGTCTATGTTTGTTACCTAAACCAGGGCTAGAGATGACTTACAAGAAAAGTGAAGCACAGCAAATTTCACAAGCATTAATTGCCATCTATAAAACAACTGTACTTATAGATCCTGTGGTTTAATATTCTTGTACTGAGCAAAATATGGATGATATTCTGGACCTAGTCTTTACAGTTATTCAAGCAAAGCCAAAATTGCAAGAGAAATGTACTTTAGACTTGGCTATTCACACTGAAATCAAGTTTTAACATATAATTGGAAGCATAATAATTACACAAACTGATCTATAAATTTTTAGTTTTTGTAACCTGAAAACTACAAGACTTCAATATGTTTAGGTTTTCTCAAGGACTATGGTTCAAATGGATTTGTGATGTGTTTGGTAATAAATGTTTAATTCTTCAGAAGCTCTTTTGGTATCTGGTAGTTGCATAGTGTTTTCTGGAAATAAAAAATCAGTGTAGCTACATTGTTGAACAGTGAGTATGAAGATAAATGCCAAACTCTTTGATTATCTCCTAAGTTTTCTTCTTATAATATCCAACCCAGGAGCAATTTCTATGTTTTTATAACAAAAGCCTAAGTTTCAAATACCTTATGAGCTCAATTCTTTTTCTATGCACTTTGAAGACGTAATACAATCAAGATATTTTGGACGAGTTTTAAGAGTAATGCATGAAAAACAATCATCACATACATTTTGATCATAAATGAAGAGCTTGTGTGTATTTCCTATGGATAGCTTTGAAAGCTTACCCTTTTAGAAGTTCATAAGCTGAAGTAAAGAAGTGCCTTAAGGGTCATACAGGAATTCAAAAACTTTCTGAATAGTTTCTATAACATGTTCGTTTTAAATTGCTCTAAGTCTGATCCAAAGTCTGCTGGAGTTAAAACAGCTGTTTCTCTTTGATTTAGTAAACCTGGAATCATATTCTTAGGTCAGTAGGGGTAGGCATCTCTTTGGTACCTAAGGTATATGTTTGGAAAATTTGGACAATGCTTTTCAGAAATAACATAGCTGTAAGGAAATTCCTCAGCATCACCTATGTTGGGCATCTAAATAAAGTATTAGTAGAAATGTTGCAGATTGAACTGCAAGAGGTTCTGCAAGAGGTTCGCTCATAAGAGGTTACATGAACCTCTTATATGTCAAGACTTCCTATAAATGTCCATATGAGAGTAACACAAAATAGCTATTGACATTTCTGACTATCAAAAGAAAAAAATCAGGAAGTATTAGGGCAACCCTGACATTGATGCAGTATTTTAAGAGGAGAAGTCATAAGGAAAGCACTAGAAGGAGTTACATCCAAGGCTCAGACACTGACACTTTATATATTTAATGAATTTTCCATAGATTGAATAGGGAGTATGGAAAGCGACTGATTTTTTTCTCAAATTTCTACACTTCTAAGAGTGTAGAAAGATCATGAAGCACCCTAAACTCTACAATTTTCACCTAAGACATTTGGATTTATCCGTTTTCTACTAAAACACAGAATTTAATTTTTCTCAATCTGTACGTGATGTTACATGCACAGCATTCAAATCATACTGATGAAGTGAAGCCAGCACAGCAGTTTCTCTATCTCTGTATAGGCAAACTTTGTTACTAGAAATGATGAAACAGTTTGAATTATGCAGATTTAAGAGTTAGCAGAAACCATAGAAAGTTGTTCAGCTAACAAAAAGTATTGATGCCTGCAAATGACATCAAAGCTTAAAGGAGCATAGATTAGTTGAAAAGCAAGTAGAATAATTCATCGTGTAGAATTTCTTTTACAAATTTAGGTAGGGCAGCCTAGATTACTGATTGCAAATACCTTCCCCTGTGAATTTATCCTACTTCCTACTGTGAATTGCTCATGAAATGATTTTCACTTGATTAATCATAAACGTTAAGGGAATGGGGGGAGGAGAGCCTCCACACCTCTTAACTTTAGGCAACTAACTTAAGTGTAAAAGCAGGCTAATCTCTTAGGCTTCCTATATAATCAGTGGAGAAAAGATAAGCTCTTCCAGAGGTAGATTTTAAGACAGAGTTGTTAGATTCCTGCTCTGATTTCCAATGAATGCTTCTGTTTTTCCCGAAAATTTATAAAAACTTTCTCATTTTTTTTCTGTCTCTTGAAAAGGATATTTTCTCCTAGGGCTCTAAACCTGTACATTGCTCTTAAAGAAATTAAAGACTGCTTGGCTCTGTTTGGACACAAAGGGCCAAAAATTTTGCATAGGATAAATGATTCATGGGTAAATCCAGCAAAACTATCTGAAACCTAATAGAAAATAAGTAGAAATGGTAGCAGGGTATAGCTGGAGCTGAACAATTCCTCCTGAGCCTCTGCCAGTAGCATAGTTCCCACGTCTGCATCACTGTGCCAAAATTTCAAATAAAAGGTTTGATAACAGTATGGATAAATAGTCTCAGTAGCAATGTGACACCCCCAATGGCAAATGTTATTAGGTTGCTGGACATCTTATGAACAATTAAGTTATAGATATACACTTTAACAATATTAATAGTAATAGTAATGTTATTACTGTAAGTATTATCAATTTTATCAAAAAAGGGCCAAAGGATTTGCAAATATGCAAGAGAACAAACTAAAATTTAATGCAGTCTTGAAAAATTGCAGTGACAGTCAGAAAAGAATGATACTTATTAGGGAAAGGTAAAAGAGTGCTTTTAAATGGGAATAATCTGCTGAATAATGAAAGAATGGGGAGGAACTGGGTATGCAGCAATTCTTCAGAAAAGGATTGGAGTTATAGCAGATGACAAACTGAGCATGGGTCAGCAATGCAATACTACGCCAAAGAATAAATATCTTACTGGGGCATACAAACACTCATGTAACCCACAAGACATATGCATATCTTGAAAACAAGAATGATTTTCATACCTATTCTGTGTGAAATAGGCGCTTAAGTTCGTGTCAACTTCTTCCTGACTTTCTGAACTTCTCCTTAGGCTCTAAAAAGGCCAAAGTGAAGACTAATATCAGTAACTCCTCCCTCTCTGCCTTTCCATTTGGTTCTTCTCTCTTCTTCTTGCCTCAATATTGCACATGAAATTTAGAGGGATTTCCAAATCTCAGGCAATCCAGCACTCCTGACATGGTGCCCGGTGGTCCTGGAATCCTGTTTTCTTTTACACTCATGACATTTCAGCCTCTTCAGGAGAAACAACAGTGACATCCCTATGGAATGTGACTATTGGACCTCATGCAGGACTACAGATCCCTTTTAAGAAAATGAGTCCCCTAGTTCCTGATTAACAGATGTATTACATGTCAGGAACCATGTGCTTTGATTTTACTGTAGTTTCCCTCTTGTGAGAAATTGGCAGAGAAATATCTTTACATTTTTAGAGCTGAGTCTCTTAAGCCTAAGTACCGTGTTACATTTGGGATGTGGATTTAGTTTTGAACAACTCATCTGAAACAGATATTGCTCTCTGCTCCTGGAGGGATTTATTGGCAAAACTAGCCATCTATTAACATTATCTTGGGACTCTGCACAGTGAGAATAGATGCTATAAATCTTAGTTGTATAAAAGCCCAGAAGCTATAAGGTTTTACAGGACAGCAAATAGAAAATTCCAATAAGTTCAGACCTGTTTATTTTATTTAGAGTGAAAGAACATTCTGAGTGAAACTTGACTGGAAACATTTTTGAAGAAAGTCATTCTGCACATCTCACACTAATTGATTCTACACCACTTTGTATTTGCACACTTTCTCTCAAATACATATAATCGGATTGCATGGGTTATGCAAACTAACAGGAGCTTGTATTACTAATGACTATGTCAATGATTTTGGTTTCAGATGTGATAACTAGTAATAAAACAAATGAATAAATACATCTATAGTAACATACTCCATTAGTAGCAAGAGTCTGGAATTTAAATTTACATTACTCACCGAGATTCAAGTTTCACAATCAGATTGAGATTAGATAGAGCCCAATTAACTCTTTTTAGCTTTGGTATTTTTTCCTGACTGATCATACTAAAATTGTTACAGAAATCACAAATTTATGTAAGCAGAGGTAACATTTTTGTTGCAAAAGGCACAGAAGTTGTTTACATCTTCAGAGATTGGTAGTAACAGTGAGTATGATGTTTAGAAACAGCAGATTTGAGGCCCCCAAATCACTCTTTGATTTGTGCCTTTTAAACTTTATTTTTACTATAAACACTAATTTATTATCCACACTGATCTTGCATATCTTTTTCTGTCTAACCTCATTGACAACAAGTACATTTTCATACTTGCAAAGGTATATCACTGTAGTTATTTTATTATCCTACTTTAATTTCCAAACAAAGCCAGTTCTAGCAAACAAACCAAAATATATTTATTATAATTTTTAACGAATAAAATTCTGAAGAGACTTGCTGGATATAAGGCTATTTTTTTCTATATATTGTTATACCTATAATACAATTTTCCTACAGAAAAAAAATTTATAGTCTGACTGTTGCCTATTTGCATGTCTGCGCAACCTCTATATTATAATATAGTTAAAAAGCTATTAGCTAATTACTTAAAAATCATTGCTTTTCTGGGAAGTTTATATATATATATATATTTACATTTAAACCAGGAAGAAGACAAAAACTGCTCTGTACCTACTCTTCCTAAATTTAAACTAGTAATCAGAAAGGATTGTCTTTCACAACTTTATTTTTGTTTACAGTTATATATTATCCTATAAAGTATTGGATATTTCTTCATAGCAAATAATCAAAACTTAGAGGAAAACCTATCTATCTATCTATCTCATTTAAATATAACAGTAACAAAAAAATTAAAAACCTTTCTAGGATGAAAATTTTATAGCTCTTGTAAGATGCTTACCCAGAAAATAGTGGAAAACATGATAAATGTATATTTAATTAAAAATCTGAATGAAGAATAACATATTGTTCATATAAGATGTAACATATGCTAATGTGCTGTTACACATTATACCTTTCTTTTTCTTGAACATTTGCCTTTTTTTTCATAGGTTAGGAAAACAGCTAGAAGACTATGAAGAAAAATGCCCATACTGGATAAGAAAAAATATCTGGGAACTGACTTTCTGAAAGGCTGCAGGGTCAATACATCTCAATTGGGCCTCATATAAACTTAATTTAATTTGGATATGATCATGTTCATCATATTCATAAGCCAGCTGAGCTCTGGTATCATGCCTCCTTTCGTCTGGGGAAATGACATGTATTTCTAAATAAAATTACAGTATCAGCATTCTGCATGAACTAATTGCTCTGCAACAAATCCTTTTTCTTTCTAAGGTTTCATTTAAGTTCTTGATACATGTAATAGCATGTACATGCTGAAATAGGAAGAAATTTCCTTGAAATAGGAAGAAACAAACAAATACTTTTACTTGATAAAGTTTTCTGGTCAGAAATATGAAGATGAGAGAATCTTAGTTCTTCAAAAGTTCTTCAGGTCATTTGCAGCAAAGTTTTAGGGCAGGTATTTATGCAAGGGCAACATACAAGTTGATCTAAAATCCACATTATTTTCCACTGATAACAAAGAGACTGGTCTACTGAATGAAGAATGCAGATTTGAAGAGCTGGCAGTAATCTACTTATTGCAATAGGGTTATTATATCTGCTTATGAACTGCAAGACAGTTCCCCAACATGGGAGTGTCATGGTAAGTATCGTGGTCTCTGTGTAAGTATGGATCTCTGTGAGAACATCAAGCAGGCTATCAGAGCAGAAATCAATACATTTAACAA